>NC_135499.1:99818947-100118947 GCF_052857255.1 Amblyomma americanum | reverse complement strand
TAGTGCCCCGAGGGACAGGGTGCAGAAATTCAAGCTGCTTCTGCAGAAGGCTTCTAAGCTTGCCGGGGACCATCCGCTGATCGTGGCCGGGGACTTTAATGCTCCGTATCACGTGTGGGGGTACAAGCATGACACAGTTAAAGGGAGAGCCCTCTGGCAGAACGCTGCGGAGTTTGACCTTACGCTGGTCACTGACTCTGCCTTTCCGACACGTATAAGGACGTCGACGTGTAGGGATGCTACCCCTGACCTCTGCTTTGTAAAGAAAGCCGCCTAGCCTATTTGGTGCAATCTTGCCGACCACCTAGGTACTGATCATTATATTAACTAAGTCGTTTTAGAGGTTTAGGGTAGGCTCTCTAGGGCGTTAGTGTTCATACACTGGGATAAGTTTCAGATGATCCGGAAGGAGAGAGGAAAAAAGGGGAAGGAATTCGAAGGCCTGTACCGCCCGTCCCTGGAGGATTGGGTCACCCAAGTGAGGAATGATGTAAAGGAGGCTACGAAGGAGATCACTACGCATTTGGAGGTGGATAGCGTTGATAGCAGGCTGGCCCATCTGACTGAAGCCAAGCGCTCTGCGCTGGCTAGGTGGAAGGGGCAGCGGCTTAATCGCAGGCTGCGTAAAAAAAATCAGAGCTGAATAAGCTTATTGAGGAGCACTGCAAGCTTTTGTCTAGGCAACAGTGGGATGAGGTATGCAACTCGGTGGACGAGCATTTGCTGAACGACTCCAATACGAGAGATAGTCAGGGGCATGTCCTTGCTATAGCTGTACACGAAGCAGTGAGGTCTGCCTCGGAGGAGGAGCCGGATGAGAAGCTGGCCAACAAATACCTTACTGTTGCGGACCCGGATGCTCTTCTGACAGAACATGCCTACACGGAAGAGGACAACTTTTCCCTACATGAGGCCTTTTCTGTGGAAGAGATACGCACGGTTTTGCATAACCTTAACAGCAAGTCGCCTCTCGGACCGGACGGAATTTCGAACAAGCTTTTCAAAAACCTGGATCATAGGTCCATCAAGTACCTTACCGGGGAGGTTAACGCTATGTGGAGAGATGGGGTGGGTCCGGAGAAGTAGAAGACAGCTCTCACGGTGCTCATTCCCAAGGCTGGCAAAGCTCCGAGCATTGATAACTTAAGGCCAATTTCGCTCAGTTCCTGTGTGGGCAAGGTGGCCGAACATGCGGTGCTTAATCGGCTTACAAGGTACCTTGAGGAGAACGAGGTCTACCCTTACACTATGCTTGGTTGACTCAAGACGCAATGAAGGTCATCAAGCATCAGGTCATTGACGGAGATGGAAGGGGCGTTAAGACTATCCTAGGCCTTGACCTGGAGAAGGCCTTTGACAGCGTTCGGCACTCTTATATTCTAAAATACATTTCGGATCTTGGCCTCGGCGCGCGCTTTCATAACTACGTCAGGTCATTCCTGTCATGCAGGAAGGCCACATTGGAGGTTGCTGAGCTGGAGTCAAAGACGTTAAACCTTGGAGACAGGGGCACTCCTCAGGGGGCCGTCATCTCGCCCACATTGTTCAATCTGGCCATGGTCCGGTTGGCCAAGAAGCTCTTGGAGATTGAGGGGATTAAGCGCACCATGTATGCCGATGACGTGACCATATGGCGTCCCGGGGGCAGTGAGAGCTATATCGAGTGTGTTCTCCAGGAGGCAGTAGATGTAATCGAGACTTACTTAAATCCGACGGGATTAAGGTGCTCCCCCTCCAAGTCGGAGCTGTTGCTGTACAGGCCCACTAGAAGGGGACCCAAGCCAAGGGGATGGATCCCCGTGGACAGGCTGAGCATTCAGCATCGCACAAGAAATGCCGATCTGATCCCTAGGGTAGATAAGATCAGGGTTTTGGGGATGCTGATTGAGTCGAACGGCGCCAACACGCTGACGATCCAGAAGATCATTGCAAAGACAGAAAATGTGGTACGCCTAGTAAAGAGGGTGGCCAACAGGCAGACGCGGTTGAAGAATGATAGTCTGATTATGCTTATGCACGCATTTGTATTGTGTCACTTTACTTATGGGGCGGCCATGCACAAGTGGAAACCATCAGAGAAGGAGAAGCTTGAAACGCAGATTAGGAAGATCACCAAGAAAGTGTTGGGAGTGCCAATGTGCACCAGCAACGACCGACTTCTCCAGCTGGGGATTCATAATACCTTGGATGAGATAGCTCAGGCTCAGGAGAGGACGCAGATGGTGCGTCTCTCTACGACTAGCGCCGGTCGGCAGATACTGAGAGAGTTAGGTGTTCCTCAGGAGAAGATTTCGCAGCTTCACGTCGATATTCTCTTGAAGGTCCGTCAGCGGTATCATGTCAAGCCTGTTCCCAGGAACATGCATCCGGAGCGAAATGTGGGTAGAAGAAAGGCAAAGGGTGTTTGTTTGCTGAGACTCATTCGATATGAGAATCAGAAGGTTGGCTTCATCGATGCTTCATTTAACGAGGAGAGGAAGGTGTTTACCGTTTTTGTCGTGGACAATTAAGGCAGTGTCGTTAACGCTGCTGCCGTTCGGACTGATAGTCCAGAGGTCGCGGAGCAAGCGGCTATTGCTCTCGCCCTGGTTGACAGGCGCAGGCCTTTTGTATTCAGTGATTCAAAGTCGGCCGTTAGGGCCTTTGAGAAGGACTCGGTGGCTAAGGTTGCTTTTAAGAATATGCAGACCTGTGAGATCTCTCAATACTACTGTTTCCTGCTCACCTTGGGATGATTGGGGGAGCCCCTCCGAATCTCAATGAGTGCGCTCATGAGGCAGCGCGAGATCTTACCCCTCGCTCTGCCCCGCGCCACGGCGTGGCGGAACTCCCAGAGAACAGACTCCCCTTCCACATACAATGAGATCACGAAGTATTACCTTCTTAATCGCAGGGTTTACGGTTTGCCGCATCCTAAACTAAACAGGGCTCAGGCACTTACATTATGCTTTCTACAGACAGGTACATATCCTTGCCTCGGGAGGTTGAACATGTTTTATCCTGAGACGTATACAGAGCCTTATTGCCAGAATTGTGGTCATTTAGCCACGCTCGAACACATGCTCTGGTCTTGCGCAAGAATTGAAGACTCGGCGATCAAGGACGCGTCCAAGTGGGAGGCTGCACTTCGCAGGCCGGAACTGGATGAACAATTCTGGGCTGTCCAGCAGGCTGGAGAGCCAACGTTCATTACAACCTACGCTGATGATGTTACCATGTGGTAAACCTGGGGTTCCCTTGCCGACAAAGAAAACACCCTACAAGAGGCAGTCAATTGCATAGAAAAACAAGCAGCAAATTGTGGCCTCCGCTGCGCACCCGACAAATCCGAAATTATCCGCATTCAGGGCTATGCCTACAAATTTCCCGGCGACATCGAGGTTTACCTCAAAGGCACGAGAATAAAGGAAGCCCCTCTTATCCGCATCCTGGGCCTTTGGCTTCAGAGCGACAGGAAAGCCAACCACACGTTACAGCGTTTCCTGGACAACTGCCCTCCAGATCTCCCGCATGATTCGGCGCATTACCCGCAACCAAAAAGGCATGAGAGAGGATACAATTCGACTGACACAGGCACTAGTTATGAGCCGCCTGTCATAATGTCTCCCATTCCTACCACTTCTGGGGAATGAGCGAGACAAAGCAGATGCCGTCATCCGTACCGCCTACAAACATGCGTTAGGCCTCCCGATGTAAACGGCCATTGCCACCTCGAGGACCTGGGACTGACCAACACAATAGAAGAAATTCGAGAAGCCGTCCTAGCATCGCAAAAGCAACGCCTCCTCACCACCAAAGCTGGACGCGCAATCTTGGAAAAAGTGGGTTCCCCGGCTGGCATACGCGCCGTCTAGGACAACCGAGAGCTACCCTCAACACTGTGAACTCGTGTGTATGTAGCTCCACTCCCAAAGAACATGCACTCGGACTCACAAAAGGGACGACGAAAGGCGCGAGTGAACTATCTGCGCCGCACACATCGACAGGCACAAAATGCTGTATACGTCGACGCAGCCATGTAACCTGATTCAATAAACGCGGTGGCGGTCGTCTTGGACACCAATTTCAAGGAAATCGCCCGCGCCTCCCTACGAAACTGCTCTCCCACAGTAGCAGAAACTGCTGCAATTGCCCTCGCAATCCAGCACGGCGATGCTACGGGAAATGAGTATAATTATTACCGACTCCCAGTCCGCGTGTCGCTTCTTCCTCTCTGGCAGACTACCACACTCCGTCGCTCCCATTCTGACTACCCCACAAGTTCAACTCCACATGCAAGCACCAAATCATTTGGACTCCTGGGCACGAGGGGCTCGAGGGAAACGATGCCGCGGACAGTCTAGCTCGAGGATATACTAACCGAGCGACTAACCTCCTCGACCTCACCCCTCTCCCCTCTACGTATGGCGAGCGCATCCTCCTTCTCCGAATGCAAATACAAGTGTATCCCCCACCACACCGTAAGCTAACGGCGGCAGAGGCGAGGGAATGGCGACAACTACAGACGAACACCTTTCCTAACCTACACAAGTACCACAATATCTTCCCCGACAGATATGACAGCGTCTGGCCCTGGCGTGGCGGAATTCCAACAACATATCATGTAACATGGGGCTGCTTCGGTCCCAAGCCCCCCGAACTAGACAAACATCACTCCGAGGAACAATGGGAGTCTGCTCTGCTCAGCTCTGACTTGGCGACGCAGCGAAAGCTGATATGCCAAGCAAGAGCAACTGCGGTGGACATTGGGGTCCCTAAATAAGGACTCCACCCAAAATCTTTATTTTCGCCTCTCTATCCTACCTTTTTGGAATAAATGTTTTCTACTACTACTACTATCAGCAGGCTCACGACGTGGCCGTAAGGCTTGGTCTTCCGGTCTCGACGTGGGAGTGGCCCGCTTAGTGGTTACTTATCACTACTTGCAGGACCCAATAAAGTTTTCGATCCATCCATCCAGCCACCTCTGACTTCAATTTCTACTGTCTTGCTAGGAGAGTAGCTGATCGCGGCGAGAGCATCTCTCAGGCCTTTTAAATCCCAACATCGCGATCGAAAGCGTCGCTTTCGTTTGAGGTCGAGTACGGTGTCTCCGCGTCGCTGAGAATGAGAAATGTTGCGAACATTTTTGCATAAATTTTTGAAAATTCTTCCGCAGTGATCGTATCGTGAAATTCATTCTTCAAAGCAACCAGGTTGTCGGCCATAAAAAGAGACGAAAAAGAGTCCTTGCGCCATCGAGCACTTATGCTTCGAAAAAGTGTGAGCAGTCACTTGGCTGTAACTAAAACTGAAGAATGAAGGAAGCCTGTATTTTAATGACGCTACAGCGACGTAGACGAAAGCGTTTCTGGCGTTCGTTTTTCTAAGATCCCAGTTCTTTGCGACCCGCTTAGTGGCCATGATTGAGTGGAAAGTATGGCGGTTCAGTATGGCTGTCAGGCATGACTTGCAGTAGTCGATGATGAATCCTGCGGTCCCGACTTTCTGTACTCCTTTCGTTAAGGTCCCTGTGACCATGTTCTTCTCAAGATATGCCCTTCCCGCGACTTGAAACAATAGCCGGTGCTTGATGACGTCGAAGCCCAAGTGCGCGAAGAGATTCCAGCAGGGACTTTAGGTGGCGTTCATGTGTCCTGCTGCATCCGAGGCTGCATAAGAGACCCTTGCGTCATCGTGTCAAATGCTTAAAGGGACAATGCAATAAATTATTTGAGATTACGTAAAGCAGACTAGAGATAGGCATTTCATCACTCGTCACCCCAAAGCAAGATTTTTTAAGCTAGCATCAATAACACCGAAGATATAGACGATTACAAATTACGCTTTTCCTCCCCCTCCCCCTCTCAGCTCGTACACGCGGGCTACCAGACAAAAATAAATAATACAGCTCGCGAACTGGGCCGCGCCCATGAATACGTCATCCGCTGACGTTCCTTTTGCAAATTCCGGTTGTCGCTCCTAGCACCCCAGCCGCAGCGTCAGCGGCGTGATTGCGGCGCGCGTCGGGTTTCTTAGCTTGTCTGTTGTAGTTAGCAGTAATGGATCCGGACCTCGAGGCGCGACTGCTCGCTCTTGCGGCCGCGATGGGCATCGAACCCTATGCGTTCACGCCGTACCGGCTGGCCTACCGCGCCGACAGTAGCGACTCAGCGAGCTACTGCGAGTGGCTCCGCAACACCCGACAGGAGGCGGCGGAGGAAAATTGAAACCATATGCGCGAAGGCAATGCCCTGGCTCGCGCTTGCCCGAGAGGGTCGCGCGGCGGCACGCGCAGACGATTTTCACGGCTAGCGGAAGTGTGCCCGTGACGTCGTGGCTGCCGTGCCTCCAGCCAATCAGAGCGTGTGGTGGCCTGGGGACGTCATGGGTGCTGTAATGTCTCTTTTCAAAATTTTAGTTTCACAATTCGTCACTACGAGCAAACCAATCAGCCAGCGAATTTTAGAGAACACAGTTTTTAAAAATTCATAAAAATTGCCGGCTCAGTTCCGAATACTCATACTTGGTGTGAATGCTTGTTAGCACCATTTGTAAACAATGAACACATTTAAAAGCGACTTTTTATTAATTGCGTGGTCCCTTTAGGGCGGAACCTAAATGTCCCCGGATTTTGTTGGGTAATCTTATGGGTATCTTATCTGATTACATCGGCAGTCAATCCTTAAAGAAGAACTGATAGCCACGACCAGGTCATAGCCAATCACCCTTGTGGGTACGATGTCTGGAGGGCAGCAACAAAGGGAACTATATACCTATGTATGGCATAGCAGCTATCTGAGACTAGACCATAATTTTTGAAACTTTTCTGAGTGTAATTGATTTTAGCACTTTTTTTATAGCGAAATTTATTGCCCCAGGGCATCAATGATGGGTGAAGGTGTGATGAATGGTCTAAATGAATGGAAAAAGGCTAGCGGATTTGAAGTCCAGTAAAAAACGATGGTATGGTCCCTGCGCCCAGGCAACGTATGAAGAAGGGTTGCTTGGTAAAAGACCTGCTACCATCAGGTGCCGGATCCTTATAGGCTTGAGTGCTAGGCAGTCCCACAGTAAGTGATAAATGTCGGCCTCAATGTCCTCGTGTTTACATACCGGACACCCTGGCCGAGGAAAAAATTCTCGGTACTGAGGCCACGTCCGAGTGACGGCTGTTTTGAGAGCAACCCCGACTCGGATCCTCCTAAGCGCAACCTCCTATGCACGGGTAAGACCGCGGGGGAGGGTTACCGCACACGGAGGGATGAGAGCACGTGTGCGGCGCTGGAGGAGTTCCCTTCTTGATGACAGGAGGGTAAACTTGTCCAAATGAAGGAGCCGAGGCGGTGAGGAGTTTGGATTCACAAGGCGGGTCGCTAAATCTGCCTGCCTTTGATAGGTCAGCAGATCCCGTGGGACCCGCTCAATACGTACTGGCTGCGGGATGCGTGCCGCGAGCCGGTGGATGTCCTGACATATCGTGGGACAGCGGCTAACGCGTCGTAGCAACCGGACAGCTTGAAGGGCGTCAGTGCAGTTGACAACGCGGGCCGCAGTGAGCATAGCTATTTTGGCCACGGAGCAGCGTGCTTCTTGAACTGCAGCGAGCTCAGCACAAAAGGGCGAAGGGGGTTCCGTAAGCTGAAACCAAGAGGTTTGATTCGGGGCAGGTCTGCACGGGCAGTAGATAGGTGTTGTTGCTTTGCAGTCTTGTATGCTTGCGTCTACGTAGACAACAATGGATCCTTCAGGCAGGCAAGCATCTTGTTCCTCAAATTTCTGGCGAAGCAATGATGCCGAATGAGCAGATGTTGGCCGGCGATTATCTGTTGGCTTGTTGTCGCTGAGCTGTACAAACTTCCATGGGGAAAGAACTGGCGTTGGCGGCTGAAGAATGGAGTGTGACGTTGCATAAGTCCTCAGTGCATGCGTGGAGTGCGACAGACTGGCCTTAAGGCTGCGCGCTTCCCGGCGCTGCTGCACCAGCTGATCAATCGTATTGGGCTGCGCATTCTCTTGTAAAGCTATGACCGGTGTGATGCGTGGAAGGCACGTAATGGTCCTCATACCCTCTCAGTTCACGGCTTCAAGGCGATCTCAATGGGCTCTTGTAGGATGTTGAAACTGGGCTTGATAAACAATACGGGGCTGCAGAACGGCCCTCACCAATTGCCGTGCAACGAACGTGCCTGCGCCACCAGTTTTAGGGGCAGTTCTTCCAATCAAACGCAAAGTCTGAATAGCTTGCCTTTTTGCCTGAGAAAGCCATGCGGTCGCTGGCCCTGATTGGTGAATCATTAAGCCAAGGATTTTTTTCCTTTATTTGTTTCTTAGAACATGTCTAAGGTGGGGGGGGGGGGGGGCGAAGCTAAAGGCGTAACCACACCTGACGGGGCCTTGGCCCCCCAATACAAATTCATCACACAAAAAATGAATTACTACAGTTCGGCAAGCAGCATTGCATATTGTGAGCCAAACAAATTTTGGGTCATCAGAAAAGGAAAATAAACAAACAAAATCACATGAAAAACACATACGCAAATGCACATTCACTGATTAGAACTTATGTTGTACAAAAAAAAACATTTTTTAGAAAACAAAAACAAAAACAAAACAAAAAAGCAGACAACAACGGAAGTCGCAAAGCTATTGCGCCAGGAACGAAAAATAAAACAACAAAAAACGTCTCATTTGACAGAAAAGAACTAAGGAACGCACAGAATATATATTATTGTCTTGCGTTTCTTCTTGATAGAAACCTACACGCACACAAAATCACACACTGTCTTCACAAAGCAAAGAAAATACTGCGAGAAACGAAAACATTTTTGCATTCTTTTTTGAAAACAGCAAATCTTTTGTTGAGATCAACACTGATATTTGTTCTGTTCAACATCTTAATTGTTTGGAAGTTTAACGTTTGTCGCCCGTAGTTTGTTCTTATAGCTGGCAGCCTAAGTGTAGGATTTCGGATTGAATAGCGAGATGAATTACCTGGGGACGTAGGATAAAGTTTGTGTTTATGAATCCATAGTAGTAGTTTGAAATAGTATACCTGGTCGGCCCGGAGCATGGCATATTTTATGAAAAGCGGTTGTGTGGGTAAGTTTCTGATGTTTCCGTGGAAGTTTTCGAACATTCTTAACATTGTTTTTTGCAGGATCAATAACCTGTTGCAATTAGATAATGTCGTTGTACCCAACGTTAAGATGCCATAACATAACCTGGAGTAGAATAAAGAATGATACAATTTCATTTTTAGCCACGTCGGCAATAGATTCTGTATTCTACATATGCTACCCACCACTCGGAAGAGATCATTGGAGAGCTTAAGGGTATGACATGTCCACGAAAGATCCTCAGAGAACCAAATTCCCAGAAATTTTTGTTCACTTACTTGGCTGAGCAGGGTGTTTTCAAATTTTATATTCATTGCGTATGAGTCCTTTTTATTGATTGGCTTAAAAATGACATATTTAGTTTTACTAGTATTTAGTCCTAGCCGATTCATTCGCAACAATGTAGAGAGATTTTAAAGGTAAATGTTGACTGCTTTCTCCAGGGATTTATTTGTCAGGGCCTTGAAAAAAGCATTTGTATCTTTGGCTTACATTACTAATTCGGGAGAACCGGGTATTCTTGTTATATCAATAATGTATACCAGGAATAGCAGTGGCCCTAAAATGGATCCCTTGGGAACGCCATGCAATACTGTCATTCTGCTAGATAACATGCGGTTTACAGATACGCATTGAGACCGGCACTAAAGATAAGTTCTAATTAATCCAAGTGCAACACCTCTTACTCCATATGCTTGTAATTTATTAAGCAGTATATCGTGCTGTACAGTGTCAAATGCTTTCCCTAAATCTAGAAACAGACCAAGTGTTAGGAACTTGTTTTCAGTATTTTCAATGATTTTATCTTTGATACTCATGAGTGCCTGTTCTGCAGACTTATTCTTCTGAAAACCATACTGAGCACTACTAATTATATGATGCTTTTGAAAGAAGCTGGAGAAACTGACATATATGGCACGTTCGAATGATTTTGAAAACACTGGTAGAACCGAAATAGGCGTATAGTTGTTAACGTCGGTTTCTCATCCACCCTTATACACAGGAGTTACTTTAGCAATTTTTAGTTCTTCAGGAAATTCACCAGTCAGGAGCATCTTATTTTTAATATCACACAATATCGGGTTAAGTATATTTGCAAAATATTTTATGGGTGGAACTTTTATACCATCTATTCCAGCAACGACACAATTCGATAGACTTTGAATTATTTCGTATATTTCAGTAGGAGTCGTTGGTACAAGCATAAGATTCGAATTGCCTCTCTGATATTAGACTGCCTTTTTCTCCTTGAGCCTCTTCACAAGAGCCAATGATAATGAAATTTTCGTTCATTTCTTTACAAATTCCATTACGGGAACCCGAACGCCATCTTTGTAAATGTCTATCATGTCTTGTTGGTGACGCTTTTTACCCATCACTTCGTTGATGATGTCCCATACTTTCCTAGAATCATTTTGAATATTCATGAACCTATTTTCATAATAGGTGTTCTTTGCCTTTCTTAAATCGGAATTCAGTTGATTTCTAAGCTTCCTGAACTCCACGAGTACGCTTGAATCTTTGCGCCTTATAAATTCGTGGTACTTTTTGTTCTTTTCCCTTATTCTCTTGTGCAATTCACGAGTGATTCATGGTTTCTTCATTTTCTTGCTCCTTGCTTCACATTCTTGCAATGAGAAGGCCGCATTATAACATCTAGAAAACTTCGTCAAGAAGGCGTTATAGGCCATATTGGCGTTGGTTTCTTCATATCCATCTTCCCAAAATTCTAGCTCAATAAGCGCTTTAAATCTCTGAAGGCTCTCCTGGTCAATTGCACGGTACGTAAAATTTCTAGGATGTAAATCGCTTCCCATTGCTGAAGAAGTGAGCCAAAAAATTGGCATGTGATCACTAATATGATTGATTATAACACCAGAAGTAACGTGGCTGCAATACGTATTCGTGATGCAAACATCTATGGAGGTAGCGGTGTCGTGAGCAATACTGGTGGGCAGTCGTGTGGTATTAGTACAGACATGAGGATTCAGGACATTTTGAAATTCTTGTGCTTCTGCATTGCTTGATAGTGTATCTATATTTACATCACCAAGGATTAGGATGGACGAAGTTGAGGACTGAAGCAGTAAGAGTGCATCATCTAGGAAATTTAAAAATTTTGATGGTTTACCCGCTGGTGGTCTGTATAAAACGCCAATTGAAAAAGTTGAGACCCTGACAAAAAGGCTTTCAACGTCGTCATCCAGCTTTGCTGATTCATCTATAGCTTGGAGGTGCAAACTGCTCATCACATAGAGCGCAACACCTCCTCCTCTCTTCCCCTGTCTACTTGAACTCATACACTTGTAGCCATCAATGTGGGGCGGCACATCCATTTCAGACAGCCAGGTTTCAGTGAGTGCTCGGGCATGAAATTTCATTCCGAGAGAACTAAGAAGTATTTCGAAGTCATCTGTCTTGTTTTTGATACTTCTAGTGTTTAAATGAAGTGTTGTGAATTTTCCTCTGAAATTTTCAAATCATGATTTAAAATCTTGAGTTTCATAACAGCAGTTTACATACATATCCTCAGCCATAGATAGTGCCATTGCTGAAGTTTTTCTTTATGTCTTGATTCAGTTTGAAATTTTTTCAACATCCGAAAATCCGGTGATGCGTACGACGTCAGCTTCTTCGTCCTTCCTTGCAAGTATTCTTCCGCCAAGAGTCCACACAAACTTCCAGCCCATTTTCTTGTCTTTAATGATTGCAGAGCGAAGCAATTCCTTGTTGAAGGTGGTTAAATGCTCGTTTATGTATACTGGTTTGCTGTCTCCATCGTATTACAGATCTTTTGTGTTGAGCTGCTGTTTTCTTGCCTTTTGCAGGATTTTGTCTTTCTTTGTTCGTTGCACAAAGCGCACAACAATGTTCTTTTCTTGCTTTTTAAACGTAGGCACTCGGTGGCATATGTCTATGCCTGAATCTGCGATTAGCTCATCCAGTAAGGTTCCGATTTTCTTGACAACGTCACACACATCTCCGCTTTCTGGAACACCCCGTACCTCCAGATTGTTCGACCTCTGGTATTGTTCCAATTCTTCTAGCTTTTCACTCAGTCTATGGTTCTCTGCTCTTAGTTCTTCATTTTCTTTGTGTGAATCCTGAAGCTCTTTGCGCAGCTCTTTGAATTATTTCCGGAGTTCGTTTACTCCATCGCAGGTGTCGCTACAATATTTGACGCTTTCCTTTAATATTCTCACGCCAGCCCTGAGCTCGCGTTTCATATCTTCAACAGATTTCGCGAGATCTTTCACTTCTTTACTCATGATAGTGCGTTATCGCGGCACAATGGCTCAATGGCAAACCCAAATCTCTGCGACAAAGCAATGTACAACAAAATAGAAGTAATGTGGCTGTGTGCGGCAGCAGTGCGCAATCAGTAACTTATTTACAGAATTATCAGAACATGACACTTTCTCACCTGCACAGAGCACAAAGTGGTTAGGTTCATCGCTTATGCGCACCGCAGCCGAACTGAAGCTCGATGGTGTAGGCAGGGTCCTTTTATAGCTGAAGCCGGCACAATCGTGCCCACATGTCCAGTCGGTGCTTGCTGTTGATGACACTGCAGATGGTTGTCCGGGAGATGTACACGCAGACGATCAGCAATTACCAGGCACAGCTGAAGCTTGTCGCCGATGCTGCCAGGTCTGGTGGACAACGCCGCGCTTGCGCAGTAGTTCCTCGTACCCCAGGATCTGCACAGAGCACAGAGCGGTTAGGTCCGTCGCCTATGCGCAGCGCAGCCGAACACACGGACTTTCCTGTAGTGGGGTTCCTAATAGACAAAGACAGATTAGACTTGCAGAAATTTACGGCGTTTCCAGCGGTTGGTGACTGACCTGTATGTTGTTTTATGCACGGATAGCTGAAGTCCAATGGATGACGCGTAATTACAGGTAACATCCAAGGCAGATTGAAGGGCAGCCTCCAGAGTACGGAAATCTTGGTGAGTACTCCACACCGTGATGTCGTCAGCGTACTGAAGAAATTTTATGTCACGGATGTCATGTAAGCGCCAAGCCAGCGGGATGAAAGCAATATTAAATAACGTCGGCCACAATACTGATCCCTGGGGCACGCCGCAGAGAAGAACAAAAGATCCGACCGCTTCGCCGCTGAGGCGTATTGCAAATTTTCTGCATTCCAAAAATGATTGGACAAAACTACGCACTCTCAGAGGGAGATGAAGCATGTCAATGGAGTTCAGAATCTCTGCATGACTGATGTTATCATATGCCTTTGATGTTATCATATACATTGCGGCTGCGGGTAGATGACAAAACTGCAGATGCTAAGACAGCCAACCCGTCCTCTGTACCAATGTATGGACGAAAGCCGATTTGCGCTGGGTGATAAAAACCGTGCTGCTCTAGCCACCATGACAGTCGTGTGGCTAGCATTTTCTCCGCCAGCTTACACAGCGTAGGAGTTAAGAAGATAGGTCGCAAGTTGGCGAGGTCCGTTGGAGGCTTTCCTGGTTTCGGGATAGGAATCAGGACAACGGATTTCCAGCTGTCGGGCACTACGCCATCCAACCATACTTTGTTTATGGTGTCCAGTAGTTGAGGGAGTGCAGCGCTACTCAGGTTCTTGTACACCTCGTACTGAATATTGTCTGGGCCGGGCGCTGTTTTCCGTTTCGCATCATCTATCGCAGCCAGACTCAGGCATAGAGAATGGACACGCAATTCCATCTACGTCGCTATCAGACGGCATTTGATATACATGCGCTGGGATGCCTGCCATATTTAAATTAGCGGAAGAAGAAGGCACATCATCGTATTTCGGGAAAAACTTTCGCGCTGCTTCTTTGGCGAAATCATTTGGCGACAAGTAAGCCGCGAAGCATGCGGTTGCCGCTGCGTCAGTCGTACGGCGACCGCGTTCCATTGTACAGAATGTTCGCCAGAGAGAGGCACTCGAGGATTTTGCAGAAAATTGTTCGCACCACGCATGCCACTGGCGCCGAGAGAGGTCTCGTTCATATTTGCGTGCCTTAGCTGTAAGATAGGGCCATCGCATGCATGCCTGCGACGAAGTAGGGTCTCTCGAAGCAGCCAGCTCGGCTTGACGGCGTGCCGCCCGCAAGTTAAGAAGGCCGAGGTCTGGTGCCGGTCGACCAACACAAGTCCAAGTGGTAGTTGTAGCACTGTTGAGCGCTCTTTGTATGCGCTCAACAAGGATTGGCGAAGAATCTGAGGAGAGATTGACCATACAGGAGCGGAAACTCTCCCAGTTGATCACAGAACATATGTAGCGTAAAGGTCTGAAGTATGAGGTGTGAAGACCGATGATGATAGGGTGATGATCACTTCCCCAGCAGTCTGGCTTCATGTGCTAGAAGGGAGTACCCGGTCCCGACCACCACGTCAAGTCTGGAGCATAGGAAGCACTGCGAGTTTGACGCCCTGCCCCTTGTTGCTATCCCAGGATGACTGAGCAGCACAAATTGGGCATCCGTGAAAGCTTCCCTCACACGCCTGCCACGAGGGCTTGAAGTGGGGTACCCCTAATCCTGCTGAGGTGCGTTAAAGTCGCCTCCGAATAAAATCGGACACCCGGGATACTGCCGACGGACACTTATTAACCAGCCAAGATTAATGCGGGAGTAAGCACCACCGGCTGGTCTAACGTAAAATGAAACGACCACAACGGTTCCCTTCTTAAGTTTCGCAGCCACTGCCACTACCTCTTGATACGACGTGCACCAGTTTTCGAGAGCAAGACATACATGCGGAAAACGTGAGTCCACATACACCGCCGCCACTCCCGGGGGAGCAGCAGTTTGTACACGACGGTCTATCATTGAAGGAGACATGTAGGCACTGAAGCCTGGAATCGATGGCAAGGCGTTTGTTTCCTGCAGCAGCATGGCCCATACCTGGAGCTTGTGAATTTGTAGTCGGGTCTTTAGCTCTCCCACCTTCGTGGAAATTCCTCTGCAGTTCCACTGCAGCACACCAGCACGGCCGGAGCTTGCCATTTCTAGTTACTAGCCCAAGCGCTGTAGAATCACGGACGTCAGGTTGGACAACTGGTTGACCATAAACCGGAGCAAAGAAGTCGCAGTGTTGTCCAGTGGCATTGCGGTAATCTGGGAAGAGGCGGCAGGAAATGACACTGGTGGGCGGCAGGAAGGCGATGTTGCTGCGCCATTGATAGATGCGGCGAATGATTCCGCTGCCCTTCTACGTCGAGCGAGCAGTTCACGGTGTTGCCGGAGCTTGGTGACCTCTGCTAAAAGACGTGCGATTTGTTCGTCGACTGCGGCCATATCGTCCTCCGGGAGTTCAGGCACACTGCTCTGCTTTGCTGGCTGTTTTCAGATGCGTTCTTTTCGCACAGTACCGTTAGAAGACAGCAGAGCTGAAGGATCATGCGAGGTGTGCTCATGGAGCTCCGGCCACTCGTCGTCATTCCACTGGAGAGATGCGAACCGATTGGATATCTGCAATAAAGTTATCTGTCTTGTATTGGCCAATACTTAGTCATTCGACGACGAGCCTGTTGTGTTGCCTTTTGTTTTGTCGGACCGCTTGGAGATGTTATCTCGTGGTCGTCGGATTTGCAAAGGCCGCATCGATAAGCCCCTTTTCCTTCTGATGTACTTTCACCGGCAGCAGTGAAGGGGCAGGATTTGCGCATATGTCCAGCACGGAAGCAGTTATAGCAATATATACCGCACTCGGTTTATATGACCGGGGCCGTAAAATACAGCCATAAGAGTACAGACCGGCTGGGAGTGTCAGAGGGCCCTGCAAGGTGACTATGCAAGAGCGCCCCTTTCCCATGCGTCGGGCCTGGATCACACGGTGCGTGGGACAGTACAGCTCACGCTGGAGGGCAGTTTGATCCTCAGTGATATCGACGTTGTAGACGACGCAGCGCTGCAAGTCGGAGCCTTCAACTAAATACACTTGTCCTGGCACTGAGATTTCGCTTGTCAGTGAAATACTGGTAAGCGTTTTCAGCCGTTCTACGGCAGCCAGAGTCGGAAGCCACACTGCAATGGTGTTGGACTTTGTCCTGGCTGTGAAGCCCCGAAAACCATTGGTTCAGAGGCACGCGTCCAAGTTAGCTTGTAAAATCTTGCTGGGGATATCCATGAGGCTTTTGTTGGCCAGTGATTTAATGGTCACTTTGTAAGAAGACGATCCGGGTGTAGGCTCCACCGAGTTCTTGATCGTAAGACAAGTGCGCTTACCTTGGGAGCCATCACTTGCCGAAGGTGGAATCGGTTGGCTGTCGTTGGAGGGACGCTTGTGAGTTGCGCGAGGGCACTTTTGCACGGGTAGAGGTGCCGATAAGTCCATTGGAGCGCCCTGTGCATCATGCCTTGCGGTTTGAGGCCCATATGGGGGTGCAGACTTGATGGCCATGTGCCTTGGTGGCAGATCACTCACCAGCAGTCCGGCATTTCAGGAAGGCAGGAGGGGTGCATCTGCTGATGAACCGGGAGCACAAAGCTGGACCTGGCACCGCGGATCAGGTGTCGACTACGTGGCAGGTGATGCCACCAGAGACGCCGGCATAGCTACCTCCGCCAGCGTGGCAGGGGAGGCACTAAGCCTAGCGTCAGTGCCCAGCTCACCTGCACTCATGCATGGTTCCCAGGAGGCCTCAGACGGTGGGAGGACGTCCGGAGCTTCTTAAGAAGACGAGGATGCAGTTCTCTTCAAATAGGGCACGTATTTACGTGGATTGCGAGGGTTTTCTGAAGAGTTCTGTGCAGCCACTTTAGCAGGGACACATTTTTTCTTCTTCCTCCGTCTGATCACATACGTCATTTTAGCACTTATCTGTGTTCTGTTCTTGTCGCCCTGTGATCTGAGGGTAGCCGCCCACTGGGAAAAGCGCGTCGAGCGATCTCCTAGGCACTCTTAGCCGTTTCCGTCCCTACACTGACTGTTGTAGCTGCAGCCAGGTGTTCTTAAAAGTGCAAGGTATCGTCTTGACGATTGCAGACCTGCGTCTATTGTTACTTAAGTGAGCTGCGTGTTCTTATATTTGGTCTAATATTGGGATCATGGTTCCTTTAAGGGCACAGGGTAAGGTAAAATTAGAAAAAAAATCGTTTTTTTTTCTTTTGGAATTTTAGAAGTTCAATTCTTTCTACACATGTTCCATGATCGCACTTTCCTCAGAAAGCCATATTTACGGCTGAAAAACGCTTCTTCCGAAACCAAGTAGTGAGCGGCAGCGCCCCCTTTCAGGATTAACGTCAATTTTTTCAACCAAAAAGTCCACCACCTGATTTCAAAACTTGTCTAAAATCAGCTACATATAAAAATTGTCTGGCAACTATTGTACAGCTCCTCATTTTTACCCAAGACAATCCTGAGACGCTTTGCACGTTTTTTCCACGTTTCTGCAACCTTCATGCAGCTGCGTCCGAGTGCTATCCCTTTCTATCAGTATTGTAAATTGTGCCGGTGTTGGTTGCTGCTGATAAGTTGAGATGCCCAGGGCAAAGAAGGCCTTCGTCAGGCGTGAATTTCACGGCAACCGCTACGCTCATCGTGAAAAAGCAAAAGGATGTCCACGACCGAATGAGATCCCGAACACCGAACGCGCCAGCTCCTAGACATCGAAGCTTTCAAGATTTTCTCTGTGCTTCCAGGAAGAGGATGTGCTACAGAGCAGCGGCCAATATGCCTTAATGGACATGGACGGCACTTGTGCCGCAATTACACAGATTTGTGTGTGCAGAGAGTGCGGTGGAAGTGTTGAGCTCATCGAAATTGTGACAAAACGGGTAGGTGTTGCAAGCGTTTACAGTTTGAACTGTGAAGTGTGTAGTGCCGCACAACGATTTGAGACGTCGAAGAAAACTACTTCTGGCCTCTATGAAGCCAACCTCAGGTTAGTGTATGCCTTGAGGTCCATTGGTAAGGGAATGGCTGCAGGAAATATACTCTGTGCTATGCTAAACCTTCCTAAGCCGCCGACAAAGTTTGCGAAATACAATCAAGAGCTTCTAGGTCACATCAAAGCTGCTGCTCAGGAGTCGATGAAAAGGGCAGCTGACGAAGCTGTGCAGCTGAATGAGGGGGATAAAGACATCGCAGTTGCTCTTGATGGAAGCTGGCAGAAGCGAGGCCATACTTCCAATAACGGCATAGTCTCTGCGACCAGTGTAGACTCTGGGAAAGTGCTGGATGTGGAGGTTTTGTCTAAACGTTGTCCAAAGTGCAGCATCAAGGGTACAAACAGTGACCCCCTTCATAGAGAGGTGTGCCAAAGCAACTACCAAGGCACCAGCGGTGGAATGGAAGTCGCAGGAGCACTGAAAATTTTCGGCAGGAGTGAGGAGCTTCACGGCGTTCGATACGTCAAATACCTTGGGGATGGTGACAGCAAGGCTTTTATGGCTGTGAAGGCACAAATGCCATATGGTGATTCCGTTGAAATATCCAAGGTTGAGTGCATAGGGCACGTGCAAAAAAGGATGGGCACAAGGTTACGAAGGCTAAAAAAAGGAAACAAAGCAGGAAAACTCTCTGATGGAAAGAGCCTCTCGGGCCGAGGCCGACCGACTGATGCAGTAATAGACAAGCTCCAGACGTACTATGGTTTGGCCATCAGAAGAAATGTAGGAAACCTGGATGAAATGCGAAAGGCCGTTTGGGCAACCTTCTTCCACTTATCGGCCACAGACGATGACCCATGCCATGGACTTTGCCCAAAGGGACCTGATACATGGTGTGCCTTCAACAGAAGTCAGTCAGAGGGCAAGCCATTTTTCCACAAGGAGAGTTTACCTGCATCTGTCTTGGAGGCTATCAAACCCATTTATAGGGACCTATCAAAGGCTGAGCTCCTAGAGAAGTGCCTGCATGGGCGAACTCAAAATGCAAATGAGTCGTTCAACCATGTTGTTTGGGAACGCGCGCCAAAGAATGTGTTTGTTAGGCTTCGGACCCTACGGATGGCAACACTGGATGCTGTTCTTTCATTTAATGATGGTAGCATCGCACGGGCCAACGTTTTGAAGGCGTGTGGATTGAACCCAGGGAGCAACACCATCAAGTGGCTGAGGGAAGCTGACCATAAGCGCATGTACTTTGCGGACCGAGGAACACGACAGCTTACAAAAGAGGCCCGACAGTCAAAACGACAAGCCGAAAAGCGAAAAAATGATGGCGACAGGGACTACGAAGCAGGGGGCTATTAAACCAATTACTATGGAGGCGTTTCTGCGAATAAAAAATGGTTTTTCACATCTTTTTTTCTCTTTACGCTCTATTATCTCAAAACAGTGTTTTCTCTTACAAAGGTACCATTATTTCCAATGCCTTTCAAGACAGACGGCTGATTTTTTTTTGCAATCATCTACATAAGTGTTGCCAACTATTGAGCTGGAATTAAGGAATTTCACTGAGCAGTTATTCTGTTATGAATTTTGAAATGCGCAAAGAAAGGCCAGATTTGTGTGCTACCGGAAAAAATTTTATTAAAAACCGAATTTTCAACACATTTCAAATATTCTAGTTCAGTAAAAAGAGCACAAACTTTGGCAAACAATGATATATGTATTATTAGGCTACTGTTATCAGTTAGTGAGAAACATGTACCTCAACATGGCTAAAATGCATAGGAAGTATAGGGCTTACCTAAGCTTGCGGTTGCGTTTTGGAATCATCCAGTTCTTGTCTACTCTTTGGAAGGTAGGCCAGAGCTGGAGCAGTTTGGAATATACTTGACCGTCCTCCAAGGCAGTGGGAGGTTCCTTGGTGAAATAAGCTATACCCTCGTTTATCTGTGCTACTCAAGTAGATCAATTTCTGGAACTTAGCTGTATGCTGTCGTCACTGAGTTTTCTGAAAAAAATTCTATTTCAGTTAATGGGGATTTAACGTCCCAAAGTCACTCGGGCTGTGAAGGACGCTGTAGAGAAGGGCTCCAGAAGTTTCGACCATCTGGGGTTCTTTAACATGCGCTGACATCGCACAGTACTCGGATGTATAGAAATTCGACCACCGTGGCTTGAGTCGAATCCGCGTCTTTCTGAACCGCCACTGAGCCACCCAGGCGGCTTTTTCTAAATAAACCCAAGTCGCTTACGAGCTTGAGCTGAAATTTGGTCCTTAGGTTTCGAGTCTGGCATTTTATCGTGAGAATAAAGTGATCGCTGCTAAGGGAAACCTCAATGTTGTTCCCGGCGCTTGACCTCAATTTATTTGTTAGTGTGAGATCTGGGCGCGTGTTTCTGCCCGTGCGTGTGGCACGAGTGACGTTGGTGAGGAAAGTCAGCTGCTGTTGGTGTATGAAGTCCCACAAGTGCTTGCCTTTAGCAAAAGTGTGTTTATACTCCAAGTATATGTGTGGAGGCATTCAAATCTCCGACCATTAAAAGGGGAGTTTTCCCGGCCATAGCTAAAGCGTTTCTTAGTGCTGCGAGAAGCTTTGGTTTGCAAAGCGGGAAGTTAAAGACGTTTAGTATGAAATGGGAAGGCTGTCCCTTTTTCCTGGGGAGAAGCTCACTGAGAGAATCTAATCCTTATATATTTAACGAGGATCATGTGTGGCATGTGCGACATTAAGCTGCACAATAATGATTGTTGGCGTTTGGGGGTAACCGGTTTCGTAGCCTGGTAATTTGTGGGCTGTTCTGGGTTCTTGTAGGGCTATCATGTCTGTCCGGTGACCTTATTGTTTATGAGGGGAGAGGTTATATCTCTCTTATTCCTAAGGGCTCTACCATTGCTTTGCCTAATTCGAAGTGGGGAGGGGGAGGGCGTGCGTTGAGATGCTGTCTATGCTTGTGAAGATGGAAGTGGCCGGTAACTTGTCTAGATTTGTTAGTGTTTGATTTAGGCCGTAAATTATGCTTTCCAGGTCCGCAAAATGTTCCTTGATATTTGCAAATCTATGGTCAACATTATGGTCTGTTTTAGCAATTTGGTCTTTTTGCATCTGCTGCTAGGTCTGATATAGCATTTCCTGCAGCCAGCATTCGCTTCTTTCTGTCGGGAATAGGGTAGATGCTCTGGGAGATGGTGTCAGATTGTTTGCCCGCATCTTCTGAGGGCTAGCCAGTGGCGTTGAATGGGGAGTGGAATTGCGATGAAGGAGGGATAAGTTCTTGCTGGACGGTATTTAAACAGTTTTAGTGAGTGATTGAGGGAGTGAGTGATTGAGTGAGTGAGTAAGTAAATGAGTGAGCAAGCTTTTATTGAAGAGGGTGGTGGTTGAAAGCAATGTGGGCGGGCCATCAGTCCAGGGTCCCAGAGACTTCTGCCCACCTTCTAGCGATGAGGAGGAGCGCTGCGTGGTCGTCGAGGCGTGCGCTGGTCAGCTGGGCACGGTCAGGGGTACGTGTCAATTAGGATTTTAATTCATGATTCCTTTGAGTGCAATGCTCGGTAGTTTGTTGGTATTGATTGCGCTTTCGTGACTCAGAGTGTCCCAGGGCGGGGCGAGAGGGCCGGTGTGACCAGTTCACCCTCCGGGTAACGGAGCACTCTCATCACCCTGGCTTTCTGCCCCTGTTAGGACTGGCGCGGGGAGTCCTGCAGTGGTTTCCCTGCTTGTGATCCGGAATGATCTCGTGTCGTCTGGTACCGCGTTAGCTGAACCCCGGCTCTTTGCATGAGGGCGGATTAAGTTGCGGCAGAGTGTATTAAGGATCGTGTAAGAAGTTGGATTACGGATGACTGTAGTAGATAAAAAGTACATTATTGCAGATTTTTGCGAATTCAGAGTAGATTGCGTAGGGATATTAAGTGAGATTAGACTGAGTTAAGAGTGGAACACATTCAAATGTTTCATTAGGGTAGAGTAAGTTGGATTGCGGTAGATTGTGATAGATTCCGGGTGTAGTCTGGTAGATTAAGAGTGGATTCTATTGAATTAAGTTGGATTAGGGTATACTCTAGTCGATTCAGAATGAATTGTGGTGGATTAAATTACATAAAGATTAGAGTGCAATAATGGCAGGTAATAGTGGATTTTTGGGTGAATTAAAAGGAACTGACTAATTTCGCTTTCGCAGCACGTAATTCCTAAGTGCCTTCAGAAATTGTGGCTTCATGCATGCGTACCCACGTGTCCACCACACATCAAGACTTCTGACGGCCATTTTAATGCGACAGTGTTAAGGGCCCCGTGTCGCAGAAAAGCCGGTTTCGTCGGCGTCGGCGGCGTTTGCCGTGAGCAATAAATCCGAGATGCATTAATAATTAAAACCGAGTAGGAAATATGTCGAGTTGAGGAGTCGAACCTGGGCCACCCGAGTGCGAGACGAGGACGCTAAGCGCTCCGACACGCCAGTGCTCTGACGGATCAGCGATAAGTTCATCCGTCAACAACGTTAAATCCACCACGTCCGGAAGAAACCTATTAATGGTCCTTTTTTCTCAACTGTAGTCAGGACCCTTTTCCCAAGCATCTCACCCAGAAGAGCCGAGCACCAGGCCGGGGGAAATCTTGTACCCATTAAAAATCGGTGGGTACCCGACGGCACTGGGGATCGAACCCAGCACCTTCCGAATGTGAGGCGGATGCTCTACAAAGGCGCGTATAGTGAATACCGCGTTTGCTTAGAGGGTGCGTTAGAGACATGTGATGTGGTTTATATTAGTAATTATGAGAATGGAATTACAGAAGTCGCAGTTAATCGAGTAGCAAAGCACGTTTCAGCTACTTTTCTTCTTTGCTTGGGGCGCACGTAGCGCCATCAGACGCAGCTACTAAAAACACTCTATCCTCCTCCTCCTCCTCGCAATGTAGGCTTCTGCCCCAAGAGATAGCGCGCGACGGCAGCTCCTCCCGTAGCCTCGCTGGGAAAAAATTGCCAGTGGCTTAGCTCGGCTATGCCAGGATATATGTACCGAAAGCAAGTGTGAAACTTCCCGGTTGCCCTTGTTCACATATTCCACAACGTACGAAGCACAGACATAAACGTCCAGCAAGACCTGTAGGTCTATGTTTGATTTCAGCACCGAGGCCATCCAAGGATTGATGGGGTCGCGTCACAATTACGGCTATTCTCTTTTTGGCGGTAAAATTCAGCGCGAACGGACAAAGGACACAGAAAAGGAGACAAAACAAGCGCTGTCTCGCAACTAAGATTTATTAGGAAGGAACGCAAATATATATATATACATATACAGAAAAACTACGCAGGTGCGATTGATATAAGAAGTACACAAATAGCGACGAGGGTACTATCACCTCCAACGTTCAAAAACCCGAATGCACTGCGTCACAGTTCAAACAAAAAAGGTGGTACAAAAAGAGGCATCTAACAAACATATCTCGTTATCATATAACACGACCGAGGGAGTGCTGACACAGACATCTTTTTTTCTTTTCGATGAAATATGCCTCCATTATCTCTCAGGTGCGCTGGTCGCAATGCCGGTACCACAGTGTGGTTTTCCTTAAATTTGCTTTGCACACCACTTTATTTTTCTTAGTGCTCTCTGCACACTGTTGAGCGATGCTTGAAAGAACGGTGTCTGAAGAAAGGTTATCATGTTCCATAAGACGGTCAAGCATCGCCCGGTCTTTCCAATATACACTTGTTTGCAAGAAAGCGTTATATCGTAGACAACACTGCAAACACAGCCTAAAAATGGGGAACGGTGACGCACTGTGCATACGAACGAGTTGACTTTACGCCGCCTATCTGCTCTACTTCTAGTCACGGCGTAAAGGCGCTGCACTTTAAACGGCGCTCTGCACACGACGTCAACTACAAACCTCCTCCCAACATTCCTACGATTGTGCGACATGCGAAGGACATACGGAATTGTCACGACTTTCTTCTTTTCTCTTTGTTCTCCCTCCTCACCGTTCTTAGTGTTCCCGGAACGCCCAGCCTTTACCGTGGAAAGGAGCTTCTCACACGCTCTTAAAATGACCGAGTCTGGAAACCCTGCGGCTGCAAGCCTCTGTACTTGAAAGAACACACCTTCAGGGACGCTATGCACACAAGACCTGTCAAGTGCGGAACGTAAACACGAAAGTGCGATGCCAATCTTAACCGACTTGGAGTGCCCTGAGGAAATGTTCAGTATCGGCTTCTTAGACCGAGGTTTGTTCACCCAACACACATGGCCCTCCTTGAACCTGAGCCTGAGGTCGAGAAACTGGAGCTTGTCGTTTACTGGCACTTCTAATGTGAACTTAAGGCCCATGGCATTCTCTTTAAAAACCTTCAAGACGTCTACAGTATGCCTCGCCTGTCCATTCCTCTCAAGCAGTACAAGGAAATCATCCACATACCTCCAAATCCGTAGTGCCAGACCATTAAAGTTACGAGATATGGCCTCATCCACTTTTCCAAAGAAGATGTTGCTGAGAACCGGAGCTACTCGAGACCCAATGCATACGCCCTGTGTCTGAAGGAAGATTTCATCTCGCCATCCTACAAACGTTGTATTCAGATAGAAAGAAAGCAGCTCCAAAAAACTCTCCACCGAAATTCTACTTCTGCCTATAAACTGCACTTCGTCGTTTTGTTGGCTGATACACTACTTTACTGCAACCATGAATTTTTCATGGGGAAGGGCGTCGTCTGCAATGACGCATAGACAGGAGATCCCTTTTCGCACCATAATTTCCGAGCGTAACACCTGGCAACATGCCGTGTCTGAATTCTTGCAAAAGGAACTTGACCTGTCAACAGCTGCCGACTCTTTTTGGGTCCGGAACTCGGGAACAGTTGTTCAGTACTTTCTGGATAGCAACCCAGGGGCGTGTTTTCGGCTCAGTATTGATGTAGGGGATTTGTACCACGCCCTTCCTCATGGTTGCAGTAAAGGAGAGTATCCCTCAACAAAACGACGAAGTGCAGTTCATAGATAGAAGTGGGATTTCGGTTGAGAGTTTTTTGGAAGCTGCTTTCTTTTTACCTGAATACGACGTTTGTAGGATGGCGAGATGAAATCTTCCTTCAGAAACAGGGCGTATGCATTGGGTCTCGTGTAGCTCCGGTTCTCAGCAACATCTTCCTTGGAAAAGTGAAATAGGCCATACATCGTAACCTTAATGGTCTGGCATTACGGATTTGGAGGTATGTGGACGATTTCCTTGTACTGGTTGAGAAGGATGGACAGGCGAGGCGTACTGCAGACGTCTTTAAGGTTTTAAAGAGAATGCCATGGGCTTTAAGTTCAGATTAGAAGTGCCAGTAAACGACGAGCTCCAGTTCCTCGACCTCAGGCACAGGTTCAAGGAGGGGCATGAGTGTTGGGTGAACAAACCGAGGTCTAAGAAGCCGATACTGGACTCTTCGTCAGGGCACTCCAAGTTGGTCAAGATTGGCATCGCTCTTCCGTGTTTACGTTACGCACTTGACAAGTCTTGTGTACATTGCGTTCCTGAAGGTGTGTTCTTTCAAGTACAGACTTGCAGCCGCAGGGTTTCCAGACTCGGTCATTTCAAGAGCGAGTGAGAAGCTCTTTTCCACGGTAAAGGCTGGTCGTTCCGGGAACACTAAGAGCGGTGAGGAGATAGAACAATGAGCAAAGAAGAAAACCGTGCCAATTCCGTATGTCCATCGCATGTCGCACAATCTTAGGAATGTTGGGAGGAGGTTTGGAGTTGACGTCGTGTGCTCCGCGCCGTTTAAAGTGCAGCGCCTTTGCGCCATGACTAGAAGTAGAGCAGATAGGCGGCGTAACGTCAACTCGTTCGTATGCACAGTGCGTCCCCGCTCCCTATATTTAGGTAGTATTTGCGGCGTTGTCTACGAGATACCGCTTTCTTGCAAACAAGTGTATATTGGACACACCAGGCGATGCTTGAACGTTCGGCTCATGGAACACGATAACCTTTCTTCAGACACCGTTCGTGCAAGCATCGCTCAACACTGTGCAGAGTGCACTAAGAAAAATAATGTGGTGTGCAAAGCAAATTTCAAAAAAACCTACAGTGTTGTACCGGCATCGCGACCAGCGCGCTAGAGAGATAATGGAGGCTTATTTCATCGAAAAGAAACAAGATGACTTTGTCAGCACTACCTCGGTCACATTATATGATAGCAAGATAGGTTTTTAGATACCTTTTGATATACCACCTTTTTTGTTTTATCTGTGACGCAGAGCATTCAGGGTATTTGAATGTTGGATGTGATAGTGCCCTCGTCGCTATCTTTGTACTTCGTACCTATCGCACCTGTGTCGCTTTTCTATATATGTATATATTTTTGCGTTCCTTCATAATAATTCTTAGTTGCGAGACAGCGCTTTTTTTGCCCCCTTTTCTGTGTCCTTCGTCCGTTCGCGCTAAATTTTACCGCGAAAATGAACTACATCTAACTCGCCCAACTCCCCATTCTTCTGCCTATTCTCTAGGCTAACGGAAAGTTGTTCTTCAGTTTCTTGAGGCCGCCGCTGAAGTAACATGTTCGCATTGCATCGTTCATCACGGGCCATCTTCACTGAAGCAGGACTGAGGTTTCACCTCCGGCTTTCTTTTTAAGCCGCACGGCAGCACAGGCCGTCGCGTAGCGAGCCTCTTCCTCCTTAAATCACTCATCAATTTGGCGAGCAAATTCGTCTAGAAGGGTAGTGAGGCTGGCGAATTCATTTGTGAAGGCCTGAATGGCTATCTGCACCGCGAGCTTGAATTCTCGCCTCTATGAGTTGTTCGAAACTGGCAGGCAGGGCTGGCGTTCTCTCGGTTGGGGTTGGCGTGGTCATGGAGGAGTAGTGGGTGTTGCGGCCCTCTTCTTGGCCAGTGTGTTCGCGAGTAGGGAGAGGTGGCGCTGGAACAGTGGGGCTAGCAGCGGCCGGATGCGATGGTGCTAGGGTTGGAGTATGGGGTTTGGGCATGCAGCTTTGCCTGAAGGAGGAGGTTTGTGGTTTTGAGCGAGGCGAGCTGCGTGTGGACACGCAGCAGCTCTTCATAGAGGGGTTTGGTGGAGTCCTGAGAAACTACGCCTGCCCAGCTGGCCTCAAATTGGTGCAGTGGCCGGGTGCCTGGGCAAGTGGCCTCGTTGGGACTGGAGGCGGTGGTGGCCTGGTTCCAGTCCAGGAGCGGGACCGGGCCTTGAGCTTGTTTAAAGTGGACGGCTGTTTTGGTGCGGCAGGCTGCAGCACCGAAAAGAACTTCGATGTGAGCTGCGGGGCCTGGAGCTTGCAGGTCGTGGAGCGGATGCGGGGTTGGGGTGGAGCCTGACTGGTGGGAGTCTGGCTGGCGTTTGCCTCGGCGGCTCGCTTGGCATCCCAGTACCTCTTTTTTACGAGGTATGGGGTGCGTAAGCGTGCCTTGCACGTTCTGTCCGCCGTCAGCTGTGCTCTTCCACAGACCTTACATTGCGGCGTACAGGAGTGGCGCTCAGGGGGTTCGACTTGGTCGCAGCCGGGACACCGGCGTTGCTTGGGAGCCGGGCACACATTTGCACGGTGGCCGAGTGCGCCGCAGTTACGGCAGCGCTCGTTCTTCTTTTTGAAGAGGTAGTACCTATAGAGTACAGAGGAGTGGTAGATGTGCTTGGGCACCCAGTCTTGTTGGATGCGGATGGTGATGGACTCTGTCGAGCCCATGCGTCTAAAGTCGAGGAAGGGAGGGTTCCACTCGTGACTGAGACGGTCCTTGATATCTTCGAATGAGTGGTCGAGAAGGACACCGTGGACCCCTCCGCGGGCGCAGTCCTCCGGTGCCGCTTGGTAGGAGTATATGTTGTAGGTAGTGCATTTGATCAGTATGGAATTGATGTGGAGGTAGCGGAGTCTGCGCTGCGGGTCGGGAGTGTTGATGAGGATGAGATGTTGGAGGGTGTTGATGATGACTATGTCGGGCTTGACCTCTTGAGGTCCGATTGAGGCGGAATGCTTGCAGAATGGCATCGCAAAGCACAACGCCGTTCACGGTAGGAAGGCTGAGGCCGCCACGGGGACTGGGAATGATCTTATGGTCGTCGGTGGGGAGCTTGGGGTGGCGTAGGGAAGACAGTTTGGGCGGCCGGGGCCGGCGCCCGGCTGGGGCTTGAGGCAGATTCGTAATAACGGTTTGAGGGGATTTGCGATTTGAGCTACGCTTTTCGAGTGCTGATTGCCAGCCTTTAGTAGAGGTAAGTTTCGAGGGAGATGTGTCTTCTCCTTCTACTACAATTTGTTCCACGCCGCCGTCGAGGCGCCGACGCGCAGGTGGTCCGAGCGCGAAGCTGCGTCTCTAGTGGCGTTCGGTATCGCCGGCTGCCCCGCCTTGAGGCTTAGCCTCAGCGCAGCGGGGTGTTGAAAAGATATAGACTTGCTTCCTAACGTGGTGGTCTAAATCGTGGAAAGTTGGTATCGCCACGTTCCTCACGAGAAGCGGTGGCTTATGACGATAGATTCAGACAGCTAGGATGAGTAAATCCGGTCGTAAAGGACAAAGTTGACGTGAAGCGCGTCCGATCAACTGGGTTCCGAACGCCGCTCCACTTCTACCCCAGCGGAGCCCATCTGGTGGAGCGAGCGGCGACGATAGCGGCGCCGACGGCGGCGGCATCTGTTGGAGCGCGGCTGCAGTGTTGTTAGGAAGCGCCGCAGCCGACATACGGCATACGGCTCGACGAGCCGAAATGGCTTTCTGGCTGGCGTAGTAAAGCTTTCGCTTTAAAATAGAGGAGGCGCTGTTCGGGCGCAGTGGGGCCGTGTACGCAGGAATCACGCGGTGAGGGGAGGATAGCGCAGCCCGTATCCGAGGCCCCTTCTCAATGAAACTTGCGGATTGCTGCTTGTCCGTTTGGCGCAGAAGCTATGCTGGCGTTCGTTGGATCGGGGTTGCCGAGAACGATGTGCCGACGAACTACGACTGCAACTTGAGTCCCGCGTGTTTCAACAGGCCCCTGGCAGCCCTTCGATGTGGTTTGCCGCCCCGGCCGTCCGTTTCTCTGTCTGTAGCAGAGCGATTTGTCTAACGAAGAAGGCATCGCGCCGAACGAGCGATGGCGTTCCAAGGACTCCTTGGCAGTGCTGCAACACGCTGTTGCGTTCCACTCTTAGAGGCGGAGCTTAAGCGTCCTCTATTTTTTCTTTCGTTTTAGTACCACAATCACGGTGGCTAAGTGGTTAGAGCGCTTGGCTACTGAGCCGGGGACCCGTGTTCGATCTCGGCAGCTGTGGCAGCTTTTCTTCCCTGTGTGCTGTGCGATGTTAGCCCACGTAAAGACCCGAAGAGGTATAAATTAATCAAATGTCATCCACTACACAGTTCCTCAACCCCAATGTGTCACTTGGGGACATAAAATGTCTCTTTTAGAATTTTTTAATTATAACCCATGCGCAGGCTCAAGTTATTGTGACTCGGCACGTACCTCGATCTAGATAGAGTGGGTATAAAACTTTTGCTCTGGATCTGGAGCTAAGCTTTGTGTGACACCCAATCAAGGGTTCCCAGTAAACGTAGCACAAAGAGCTACAACTGTTAAAGCACGCGCGTGTGCTGTGCGCCATAACTTAGAGTTAAGGAACTCCATGTGGTTGAATTATTGCGCAGCTGCACCACCTCATCTCTCGCACCTTTCACTCACGCCTGATCAGTTCAGCTCTCTACTGTAAAAATGTAAAAGGCGCTCTTGTGCTTTCTGATGTCAGTGCACGTTCAAGATAGCCAGGTGGTCGAAATTATTCCTGAAGCCTCTACTACGGCCCCTTCTATCTTCCTCTTTCATTCCACCCTTCCTCCCTTACCTCACAACACGGTTGAGGCATCCACCAAGAAGTGGCACCGGTTCTGAGCTTTTTATTTCTTGATAACGAATCATATTTTAGCCAAATACTGTACCCTCCTCTGCGGGTAAGTGGTTTTGAACGCTAGGCTGGTAAACCAGAGCATCAAGTTCCAATGCAGGCTTTGGGCATTTCGTTGAACTGATAGCTTCACTACGCTATTTAAAGCCAAGGTCACCGGTCCGAGACGGAGCCATTAATGCGCATGAGCCGAGCAACAGGTACGCGGCCCGTGACGTCAGCGATGCGCTGCCGCCGCAGACGTCGCAGCCATGATGGGCGCGTCGCGCATGCGAAGTAGCTACAGGTGCGTTGCGCATGCGCAGTTGGGCAACAGATGCGCGTTATTGCTCGGCCACTTTACAAACAAAGGGTGCGAAGCGGTCGTTCTTCAGATGAACTATGGGTTAAAAAGCCGAATGTCAGCTTGTATACTGCGACCGACATCAACGCCGACTGCGGGAATCCACGTCGCCAAATCCCGAAGTTGTGACGTGGTATAAGGCGAGTCGACAAAAAGCCTTAAAATACAGGAATGCCAAGGACGCAACCGAGGCGCCGGAACAAGAGGAACGGCCCGCCAAAACGACGCCGTCATGATGGGAGGAAACGACAGCAACAAGCCGGGAGCGAAGCCACGTCTACTTCGGGTCAGCTATCGCGTACACAGTAGGTTTAACCAGAGTTAAACCGTCAGCAATCTTTAAAGCGAAAGTTTTCCTGGCTGCAGGTTGAGCAGTTTCGCTTGATTGCTGGAGAGCCGTTCTGCGCATTCGTGAGCAGCAGTGACGACACACGGCGTATTTCTCTCTCTCGCTCTGTATTCACAACTACGCATGTGCCACTAGTAGCACAGAGCCACGGGATTTCTCCGCCGGCTGTCGAGGTAGTCGGAGGTGCGTTCGACGAGCTCCGTCGACATCGGGGGTTGCGAAGCACTCAGGGCCCTGGGTGCTAACCTTCTTGGCTGGAATCAACGACAGGGGACGCGCGATCAGCGGATTCACCGAATTTCACAAGGTGGGACCGTATTTTCCTACATTTCATGCCCGTGAAGTCGCCACATGCCATATGGGACGCTACGCCTACTAAGGCCTAGGGGCAAGACGGAAGACAAAGGAGGAGACCGAGGCCTAACGGCCCCGCTAGGCGACTCCGTACGACATGGATGTCGTAGAGGGGACGGATATCGATCCCTGCGAATTGAAAATCCCTGGACAGTGGTTCAAGGCAAAAGGAAACGGGAAGATAGTCCCGGCGGAGACGGACAATGGTGGCCACGTGGACAAGGGCCAAGATGAGTGGAGACGAGCGGCGGAGAGGCGTGAAGGGAGACGACTGGCGGCGAAGTCGGTGGAACGGCAATTCACAAGAATTCCAAGCGGCTTCGAGAAGATCGTTATGAGAACTCAGGGGGTCTCGAGCAACTGCTGAAGCACGGAGGCGCTTTCCTGTCTGACGCAATCAGCAAAGCGGCCGGCACCAACGATAGAGGCATGAACGACATCATAACATTCAATACAAAACAGCGATCCATCCTCATTGCTACGGGGGACGAGGCGAAAAGAGACAAATACGCAGCGGTCCAAGAACTCACGATAGGAAACGAGAAGGTGGCAATAAAAGACTCCAAGGCTGTACTCATTCTCTTTGAGGACAGGAAGGTTCCGTGGCAGGTCTACCTCTCACCCGCACCGACTAAGTGCGTACTCTACAAAAAGAGATACGAAGTTTGCTACGCATGTGGCCGTATGGGCCACAGAGCGGACGTATGCCCGGACCCAAACCACAAGAAATGCAGACAATGCGGAGAGAACAACCCGCAAGAAGACCACCAATGCAAGACCAAGTGCCAGCTCTGCGGCAAAGAACCTCGTACGAGGTCAAGAAAAGAATATGGGAGAAGAAGATCGAGAAACAGGAGGAGCTGCGAAGACAAGCCCAGCAACGGGAGCAGGCCGCGGACAGAGTTAAGGAGCTCCGCAGGGACGGCAGCTTCCCAAGGTTGGGAGAAGACAAGAAGGACCAGGCGACCCCCGGGAGCCAGGAGGCCCCCAAAGAGCACAGAAGATCGAGGTCCAGGGACCCCAAGAACCCCTGGGGCAAGACGCGGAGAGAACCGAGCAGGGACCCGAAACAAGTAAGCTCTGTAGAAGGGCCCTCCAAGGCTAAAGATGATAAGTATAGGGAGATCGAACATCTAAAAAGGAAGGTAGAGGAGCTTCAAGGGCTCCTAGCCAATTTTATCAAAGAACAGAAGGAGGATAAGAGAAAGGCAAAAACGGAATCCCCCTCTCGCACACAACTAGCAACGCCAAAACAGATAGTCCAACAGGTCACCGCCCGAGCACCCGAACCGGAAGCAATAGCAGGCGAGGCGATGGAGGAGGCAGAAACAATCAGGAGACCCCTGCTCAAGCATAGGGGGGAGGAAGAGGCCGACATATGGGTAGCATTCAAGAAAGAGGGAGAATCCAATCGGGCGGCAACTAAGGTAAATCAGGCAGAACTCAGAGAATTCATGGCACAAATGATGCTTGCACACAATCAAGCGCAAGAGAACGCAAACCAAAAACACGAAAGCCTAGTCGCAGAACTACAGGCGCAGAGAGTAGAACTGCAAGCGCAGAGGGCAGAGCTACAAATGCAAAGAGCTGAGCTGGTTGCCCACGCGGAGCGGCAAAAAAACGTTGAAGGAATTCTAACTCAGCTACAACATGGCCAGAAACGCTCGAAATAATAATAATAATAATAATTGGTTTTTTGGGGGAAACGCTAGAAATAATTCCGTAACTTGGCAACGGAACTGCCGAGGGTTCCAACGCAAACGAGCGCTACTGCAACAATACATAGACACCCTAGAAGAAAAGCCGCTGGTCATAGCGATGCAGGAAACCGGTAAACTAGCAACCCTCCCAGGATATCAGGCATTTCACAGTCATAGGGGACAGAAATCACACGTAATGACTCTAGTGAAAAGAAACATAGCGACAATTGAACACGAAATCAACTCCAAAGACATAGAAGGGGTTTTAGTAGAGATGCTCACAGGGCGAAAGGAAGAGCCGAGCCTCTTAAACATCTACTCGCAACCAAAACAACGAAAATTCAGATTCAGGGCCATCATTAGGAAGGCCCTGAAGACGGCGGGGAGAAATCCCCTGATTATAGTGGGCGACTTAAATGCGCAACACGTGGAGTGGGGCTACAGAAGAAGAGACGGCAAGGGCAGGCAGCTATGGGAGGACATACAGGAGCTAGGTTTTACACTACACACCGACCCAGGCTGCCCGACAAGAAGAGACAATAGCGTGATGGCGGACACCACGCCTGATCTGACGCTCTCCAAGAACGCAATAACGGTTACTTGGGAGAATACAGAGCAAAACTTGGGAAGTGACCATTATATAATAGCCACAACATTAACGAAAGGGGTGAGAGAAAACCGGCTAAAACAGCCGAAAGTCACGGAATGGGAAAGATTTAGAAACAACGGGGGGAAATCTCGATCGGAAACATTACGGACATTGGGGATTGGACAGATACACTAAAGAGACACGTCGCCGAGGCGACGATATCTTTACAGGGTTCAGACGCTCCAATAATAGCCGACACCAGGCTCCTCCACATGTTAGAGGCAAAATGTTGCCTAGAGCGCAGACTTAAAAAGCAAAGGTGGAATCGAAACCTCAAAAGAAGGATAGCCAGACACAACCGGGAGATAGAAAAGTATGCGATGCAACTTTGCGAGCAAAACTGGTGCAGCAGGTGCGACGACATGGAAAGAGGTATGAGCAGAAACGTGGAACATTCTGCGACACTTGCTAGATCCAACCAAATCAAAATCTCAGGCAGAAATCATACTAGCCAAAGCGCGACACGTATATGATGGGTCAGACGAGAATTTTATGGAGGGAATCATACAAACATATTTAGGAGATCTAACTCGCTCTAGCCTACCGGAGTATAGGGGGCTTCCCAAAGAGGAACTCGATGCGCCTATAACGGAGGCAGAGGTGAGAGCAGAGATAATTAAGCTCAAAACGAAATCTGCTCCGAGCCTGGACGGAATCACAATCATAATGCTGCGGAATCTAGACGACGAGCAGATCACAGCAATTACAAACTACATCCAGCAAGTGTGGGAAAAGGGTGAGCTACCCAAGCAGTGGAAGAAAGCTAGTATTATGCTAATTCCTAAACCAGGCAAGCCACCAAAGCTGGAAAACTTTATACCGATCTCTCTTATGTCCTGTATAGGAAAGTTAATGGAGCACGTGATCCAATCGAGAATGACTTGATTTATAGAAGACAACGAGCTATGGCCAAACGAGATGATCGGGTTCCGACCGAGCTTGAGCACCCAAGATGTAATGCTGAAACTTCAGCAAGACATCACAGGTTCGCGGTCGAGAGACGCAAAGGTAATCTTAGGATTAGACTTAAAAAGCCTTTGGTAATGTCAAGCACGAGGCAATCGTAGAAGAGCTGCAAGAAGTAGGTGTAGGCTGTACAACCTACAACTACATAAAAGACTTCCTGTCTGATAGGACAGCGCTTATAAAATATCAGGGCATAGAATCAGAGGAAATCACGTTGGGAAGCAGAGGTACCCCCAAGGCTCTGTACTATCCCCGCTCCTCTTTAACCTAGCAATGAGAGGCCTCCCCACGAGACCCAAAAAGATAGAAAACCTAAACTTCACCATGTATTCGGACGATATAAACGTTTGGATTAACCAGGGTAGCGACGCTGACATCGAGAGCAAGCTGCAGGAAGCCACGAATATAGTGGTGGACTACTCAGCAGCTAGGGGGCTCTTGTGCTCACCATAATAATAGTAATTTGTTTTTTGGGGAAAGGAAATGGCGCAATATCTGTCTCATATATCTTTGGATACCGGAACCGCGCCGTAAGGGAAGGGAATAGAGGAGGGAGTGAAAGAAGAAAGGAAGAATAGGTGCCGTAGTGGAGGGCTCCGAAAAAATTTCGACCACCTGGGGATCTTTAACTGCACTGACATCGCACAGCACACGGGCGCCTTAGCGTTTTTCCTCCATAAAAACGCAGCCGCCGCGGTCGGGTTCGAACCCGGGAACTCCAGAGAAGTCAGAGCTCCTGGTGTACAACCCTACATCTCTGACACTTAAACAAAGCAATGAATTTAACATCACAGTCGAGGGTAAATCTGTCCCCAAGGTTGTCAAGATCAGGATTCTTGGTCTCCATATCCAAAGCAATGGATATAATGATGCGACTATAAAGAAGCTGGAAGGCTATGCGGCATAGGTTATAGGAATCTTTAGGAGAAAAGCCCTCAAGGGAAGAGGGCTTAAATACAGGAGCCTAATAAGCTGATGCAGGCCTAAGTTCTAAACCGTCTGAGCTACGTCACATCATACCTTAATATACGGGCCTCGGAACGAGACAAACTAGATTCGATAATCAGGAGATGCTACAAGCGAGCACTCGGTATACCCATAAGCACTCCTACCGAAAGACTCTTAGGAATGGGAGTTCACAACACACCGAGGGAAATCGCCGAGGCTCTTAAAACAGCCCAGCTGGAAAGACATCCAATCCAGAACAGGTAGGGCTATCCTAAACATGGTAGGACTACAAATAGACAGGGGTATGCAAAAGAAGCAGGACATCCCAAGAATAATTAAAGAACAACATAGGGTGGATCCTCTCCCTAGGAATATGTACCCCACCTTTCCAAAGGAAAGGAGGGAGTAGAGAGCTGAGGCGCTAGTCTGGCGCTTCAGCGAGGCAAACGGGAAAACAGTAGCATACACGGACGCGGCGAGTGGCAATCTGGGAGCGGCGGTAGCGTCGGTGGTGGATGGCCGGGGTGAGGAAGTCTCATCAGCAACCATACGCAGCCGCAATCCGGAGTCAGCAGAAGAAGCTGCAATAGCGCTTTCTTGCGTAGGGACAGAAGCAAAATTCATAATTAACGACAGCAAAACTGCCATATATAACTATGGTAGAGGTAGGAATGCACCAGAAGCGGTGCGGATACTAACAGGAGGAAAGATAAACAGGAAAATAAGCCTCGTATGGGACCAGCTCACACGTCATTTCCAGGCAATGAGGCGGCACACGCTCTGGCTCGAGATCTCTACTTCCGAGCCGGAGCAGAACCGCCCGACTGCAAAGAACTAGACGAGAGACTGCAGAATTACACGGAAATAACTGAAAACTACAGATTACAAAAAAGACTAGTCCATCCACCGGACAGAGAGCTCGGAAACAAAGAGGCGACGATCTGGCGCAGACTACAGGCAGGAAATTACATTAATCAGGTCTGGGCATCGCACGTCCTCAAAGACGAAGACATCAATGATAAGTGCAAAAAATGTGGAGAGAGGGGGACCCTCGATCAGGTAATATGGGAATGTGTAGACTCCTCAGGGGCTAACGAAGGAATTGATAGTAGAGAAGCCTGGGAGACCCTTCTGCGGAGCACGGACCCCGTCAAGCAGAAGCAAGCCATTCATCTGGCGGTGGAGGCCGCGAAGAGCCAGCAACTCTTTGCCTGCCTTTAATGGCGGGGGTCCCAGCCCCTACCCCCTAGGCCTGCGTGCCGGGGGTAGGGAATACGGGGCCTCCCTTCTGATGGAAATAAAGGTTTTTGGAATGGAATGGAGCACAGAGCCACAGGTGTTCCGCCGTTGCGCAGCGCCGCGACTTGCCTCAAAATCCAACGTTCAATTTTCAGTTTTATCTTCACTCTTTCCCTCCCTCTTTTAGGCCTTCTTTTACGGCGCGGTTCGGGTGTCCACCGAGATATCTGAGACGGTTACTGTGCTTTGCGCGCTCGCCGCGCCATCTGGCATGAAGTCATACCGCGCGGCTCGCCGCCACTGCCGTTTGGTATGACGTCACACCGCGTTCCTCGCCGTTGGGCTCGCCTCCGCTCGCTTCGCCAGCTGCGTCGCATGCCTGATAACATGTCGGAGGTTTTAAAACGAGAGCTCGCGTGCGCTGCGACCACTGTTGTGTCGTCTGTAAAGCGACAACAGAGCAAGACAATCGGGCTTACCTGAATTTCAAATCAAGAATAACGAAGGCTATCCATGCTAGGCCCTAGCTTTCGCTACGTATATCCTGGCATAGCCCAGCTAAGCCACTTCCAATATTTTTCTCTCTCTCGCTCCCTATTCACTGCTGCGCATGCGCCACTAGCAGCACCGAGCCACAGGTGTTCCGCCGCTGAGCTGCGCCGCGACGTTCCTCAAAACTAACTTTCTTCTTCTTCTTCACCCCAGGTATATGGCACATACCCACGCGGGGGATTTGCCAAGGTGTAGTTGAATAAACTAAGAAGTTTCCATGGAAGATGATGACAAAATTGTAGCACCAATCGTGAATTTTGAAAAATCAATGAATAAAAACAAGAGAACTTTATTGACAGTTAAATAACAGACAGCATTTTGGTGAAAAAAGAAGAGCTCGTAGAACTTTAAAAGAATTAGCACATCAACCTACCAGTTGCAATTATGTAATCGTGGAGAAACCCACAAATAGAACCCAATGCAAATCCCTTGGCGTTCGCACCAAACGATAATAATACTGGCAAATAGAACCCAATGCAAATCCCTTGGCGTTCGCACCAAACGATAATAATACTGGCAAAGATAAAGGGAGCCCTAATCAGGAGATAGGGACCTCCAGGTAAATCATCTTTCTCTGAAGTGCGAACTTTGGGCAGTAGAGGAGAAAATGGTCTAAAGATTCATTTTTCCCACATGCGTCACATAGGTTGGTCAGTGTCAACCCACACCTGCATCGATATAAATCCAAACTTGGAATCCTGCACCGCAACCGCGTCATTGTTACCTCACACAGCCTGGATTTACACGAACGGACGTTCCATTTATATGCTAAGTGCTGATAGTCAGTGGTATTTAGTAAGGGATCTCGTAACCTGGCTGATATATGTAGGAACCGCTGAAACCTGGAAATTGCCACCAGGCTGAAATTGGGCACGGAATGTGTCACTGACCCGTCAAGAGCCGACCTTGCTAAGTGATCAGCCACCTCATTTGAATGAATACCTGCATGGCCAGGGACCCAGACAAAACGGACCAGCTTCAAAGTGCATGGGACCAAATTTAAATTTTCAGTTTTCTCTTTCCTCTTTCACTCCCTCTTTTATCTCTTCCTTTATGGCGCGGTTCAGGTGTGCATCGAGATGTGTGAGAAGATTACAGTGCCATTCACTTTCTTTAAAAACCAAACAAAACAGGTCAGCCGACGGCGTTCATAGAGTTCATTGGCGCTGACAACTTTGCAAAGACCATTCATTTTCACGAAAAAGGCACAATCGGCTCCATGGCTCAGTGGAAACTTCAATCTCGCTTTCGATTTGTACATCTTGGATTAGCTTGGCTAATCCACGTTAACTTTATATATCCTCCGAAGTGAGTGCACGTTAAATATCCTCAGGTGCTCGAAATTATTCTGGAGCCCTCTGCTACGACACATCTTTTACAGCGATAGCTTTACTGCTCACATCCGTCGCTTCTTCCGCGTGTGCCCGCCGCGGTGGCTCAGTTGTTAGGGCGCTTGGCAACTGATCCGCAGTTCCCGGGATCGAACCCGACCGAGGCGGCTGTGCTTAAAAGGAGGTGGTGGTGGTAGTGGTTTTATTAAAAATAATAGTAAAAAGGAAGCAAAAGATTTTTGCTAGCCCCGGCATCTGCCATCGATACTGAAGCACCTGAGTTGAGGCAGCGGAAATAAAGGACAGCAGGCAGAATGGAGAAATGAAATGAAAGAGGTGAGGGGACAGGAATAGAGGACAGGGGGAGAAGTAATATGTACAAACTATTTACACAATAAGAAATGTGTGAAGGTTGTGCGCGTGATTAGTTCATTTTAGAGGAATTAAATCACACACGCGCAAAGCACTGTTTAGGTTACAACTGGAGTGGGGCGTCCAGTTATTAATCGTTGAAGGTAGAACTCGCGGAGCGTTCGGTCACTGCGTGTAACTACCTGACGGAGAACAGACGGGACGTCAAGCCCGTGTGTTCGAGGAATGCACAGCGGCTCACCAAAGTTCGCTCACGAGTGCGCGCACTACACTGCGGCCACAATAGCGTCTTGATGGAGTCTGGTAGTATGCCCTGCGCCCTATAGGCCGCGAGCATATCGCGACGAGCATCGGCGAACGCGGAGCAGCGAAGGAGCAGGTGTTCTAGTGTTTCCACTGCACCGCAGACGCCAAAAACATCACTTGTCGCGATTCCGTGACGCACCCGTCGTTCCCCGGGCCACACGCAGCCAATGCGCGCGCGGAGGATTATTGCACATTGTGACCGTGTAAGTGCGCGACAGCCGGTGACACTGTCGATGCGCTCACCTCCCGCGATGCATGGGTCTGGGTGCTGCTTTCGGAGATGGTCGTGAATGGCCGCACGCACGTCCTCCATCGCAAGGGGCAGATCGCTGGCAAGTAGTTGGTGTGCTGCAGCGGTCGCGAGGTCGTCAGCTTCTTCGTTGCCGGCGATGCCGCAGTGATCGGGCACCCACTGTGCATGCACGGCACATCCTCTCTGTGCGAGGCGCTCGATGCGCGAGCGAATTTCCCGCACTAGTGGGGTACCGCGGCCGTTATATTGCAGGCGGCTGAGAGCGGCGCGGGAGTCGCACAGCAGAGCACTCCTGGGCGGCGGAGGGCCGAGGGTGAGCAGCAGGTCCAGCCCGAGCCGGATCCCCATCAACTCCGCCGTATGGAGGAGCCCAGGAAGGCTGCGTGTTGCTGGCTGTGCAGTCGCAGGGCGGGGATGGTGGCCGCCACAGCAAGGCAGGAGCTGTCGCGGGCCACTGAGCCGTCGGTGTACACGAGGAGATGGTCCTGGAGCTCCTCGTGTATGACGGCTCTGGCCAGCTGCTGCACAGCGCAGAGGGGTGTGCTCCGCTTTCCCGCGATGCCGACGATCTCTCGCTGTACCTCCGAGGCAGCAGGCCAGGGCGCGCAGGAGCCGTAGGGGGGTGGGCCTTGGGTCAACTGCTCATACTCGAGCAGCGCCGCGCCCATTCGTGAGCGCGGGTGCGAGCGCATACGCTGCAGCAGCGAGCCGCCGTCCGGTGCGCGGTGAAGCCGCTCGATGTGATTCAGTGACCTGCGCTCTGCTTGGAGCTCAAGGGGCCACGCTCCTGCCTCGGCCAACGTTCCGCCGCACTGCGAGTTTCTTCGAGTTTCTTCCAGCACGGATTGCGCACCGTGACGAGCGGCAGCGCATAGAGCACCGCCCCCAAAGCTGCGGCATTGCATAGACGCAGCGCGGCTTGCTGGGAGATGCCCTGGCCTCGAGCGGTGAGCTTGTGCACGGCGGCGGTGATCCTCTTCATCTGCAGACAGGCCTTGGTCGCCGCGGGGCGGAAGGAAAGGCGCCAGTCGATGTCCAGGCCAAGGTACCGCACCGATTTACGCCAAGGAATCGGAGTCGCGTCCAGTGACAGTGGCGCAAGGTGCGCGCGCGAGCGCGAAACGCAGGCCATTGCCACCGATTTGTCCGCGCTCAGCGACAGACCAAGGCCACGCAAGCTGGCATCGATTGCGGTGAGGGCTCCCTGAAGGCACCCCCGCACGCGGAACGCATCGCCCGGTGGTCCCCGGCACCACAGAGCTATGTCGTCTGCATATATGGACATGTACACATGGTGTCGCCCGCTCGTGGGGAGGGTGGCCGGCACCACCGACATGGCCACATTAAACAGAAATGGTGATAGGACAGAGCTCTGCGGCACGCTCATGTCGACCGGGCGAGGCGTGGAGAGCTTACCCCCTACTCGTACGTGCATGGTGCGCCCACTCAGGAAGCCATGAACGTATCGCAAAAGGCGCCCGCTCACACCAGCCCCCTCAAGCACCGCGAGAATTGGTGCGCGGTGAACGTTCTCAAAAGCGCCCGAGACGTCCAGTAGCAGCAGCAACGCAACCTGGCCTGCTGCCCTGGCATGCTCCAGCGCTGTAACAACGTCCGATATAGAATCAGCCGTGCACCGCATCCCACGGAAACCCGTCTGCCGCTCGTCAAACATATCAGCCTCCGCAGCCCGCTCGTTCAGACGCTGCAACGCCATATGCTCCATGAGCTTACCTGCCGCCGATGTTAATGCCACTGGCCGGTATCCACTCAGCTCTGTAGGTGGGCGCCCTGCCTTTCGGATGGGACAAACGACCGCGGTTCGCCAATCCTCCGGTAGCTCCCCGCGTTCCCACACCAGGTTGACATGCTGCAGGAGGATCTGTCGTTGCTGCGCATCCAGGTTTCGCAGCATTTGGTATGTCACCCCGTCCGGTCCGGGCGCCGAGCGGCGGCGGCAGCGCTGCAGCGCATTGTTCAATACCGCCGCGGTGAACGGCGCATCACATGGACCTTCCGAGGCGACGGGCGAGGGACTGGCGTCGCTTCTGGGGCTCTCAGGAGCAGCTATGTTAGCGGCGTTTGCGGGGCTGGGCGGCGCGAACTGATCGGCAAACCGCTCTGCCAATTCTACAAAGCTGAGCCCGCTGGAGATTGCGAGGGCGGCCAGCGGTTGACGGTTTGCCTGTGGTTCGGTGATGCGTCGCAGGGTGTCAAACAGCCTCCGCGAGCTGACATCTTCCTCCATCCTTTGGCATAGTGAAGCCCACTGCCGGCGGTATAGCTTGTTGGCGTGGCGGCGCTTTGCTGCGTCCAAGCGGTTGTAGACAGTCCAGTCGGCGGCTCTGTCAGTCCGTCGCGCCCGTCGTTCTGCGCGATCTCTCTTCTCGCGCAGATTGAGCAGCTTCATATCATGTGTGGGCTGCCCTGCCCTTACCTCTGCTCGTTGGGTGGCTGCGAGAGCGCTTCGGACTAGACTTGAAAAGAAATCTGCGCCAGTGGCCGCCGCCTCGTCGACCGCCCGCCTGAACGCACTCCAGTTGGTAATGGAGTAGGTACGTTTGGGGCGCGCCTCCATCGCAGTGGGTTCAATTAGGATGGAGTAATGATCCGAGCCCCAGAGAGATGGTGATCGGTGCCATGTCGCCTCGATGCCTCTGGATGCGAAGGCAACGTCGATGCAGGAGCCGGTTGTTCCGCGTCGTCGAAAGGTGGGCTCGCCGGTGTTCAAGGGGGTGAGTCTCAGCTGCGTTGCTGCGTCGTGCAGGTCGTCTCCACGCGAGGAGTGGCGCTCACTGCCCCACGCACTATGGTGGGCGTTAAAATCACCACAGATGATTTGGCGGGGGGCACAGCACGAAGACACAGCACGAAAACACAGCAGCGCGTTCCACGCGACAGCTGGACGCGCATAAACACTGGCCACCGACGTGTCAACACCACCGACGCGCACTGTCACCACCAAGCACTCCTGGGCGTCAGATGTCGCCGCCGCCGAGCCGACGAGGGTGTGCTGGACGTCCTGCCGCACGTATATCGCGCACCTTGATTTCCCGGGGCGATGAGATGTGACACAACAGGGCACTGCAGCACAGGTGGGTTCCTCGCACGTGGTGGCTGAGTGGTAGCCAATGTAGCCAGGTAGCCGCATCTGGGGCTCCCCGTCATGTGAACGTACATACGTCTCCTGCAGCGCGGTAACTTCCAGCGAATCCTGTGCGATGCGAACTCGCATTTCGGCGTACCGCGCCGCAAGTGAGCGCACGTTCCACTGCAGGATGGATGGTATGCGTGAGGGAGTCCGGCGGCTAGCCATCATGCTGGCTTATCTGTGCGGGAGCACCCGCTGCTTCTAAGCAAGCCCGGTGTCCATCGGTGCCCTCCGGGAAAAGTGCGCTGAGGGCGCGCAACGCCAGCTTTAGGCGCGCGATCTCCGCGTCCCGTGCGTCAGGGGGCTGGCCGTGAGAAGCGGCCGCAGGCTCTGGCCGCGCTGTACGGGACGCCGGGAAACCGGATCGCTGCTGCTGCTGCTGCTGCTGCTGCTGCTGCTGCTGCTGCTGCTGCTGCTGCTGCTGCTGCTGCTGCTGCTGCTGCTGCTGCTGCTGCTGCTGCTGCTGCTGCTGCTGCTGCTGCTGCTGCTGCTGCTGCTGCTGCTGCTGCTGCTGCTGCTGCTGCTGCTGCTGCTGCTGCTGCTGCTGCTGCTGCTGCTGCTGCTGCTGCTGCTGCTGCTGCTGCTGCTGCTGCTGCTGCTGCTGCTGCTGCTGCTGCTGCTGCTGCTGCTGCTGCTGCTGCTGCTGCTGCTGCTGCTGCTGCTGCTGCTGCTGCTGCTGCTGCTGCTGCTGCTGCTGCTGCTGCTGCTGCTGCTGCTGCTGCTGCTGCTGCTGCTGCTGCTGCTGCTGCTGCTGCTGCTGCTGCTGCTGCTGCTGCTGCTGCTGCTGCTGCTGCTGCTGCTGCTGCTGCTGCTGCTGCTGCTGCTGCTGCTGCTGCTGCTGCTGCTGCTGCTGCTGCTGCTGCTGCTGCTGCTGCTGCTGCTGCTGCTGCTGCTGCTGCTGCTGCTGCTGCTGCTGCTGCTGCTGCTGCTGCTGCTGCTGCTGCTGCTGCTGCTGCTGCTGCTGCTGCTGCTGCTGCTGCTGCTGCTGCTGCTGCTGCTGCTGCTGCTGCTGCTGCTGCTGCTGCTGCTGCTGCTGCTGCTGCTGCTGCTGCTGCTGCTGCTGCTGCTGCTGCTGCTGCTGCTGCTGCTGCTGCTGCTGCTGCTGCTGCTGCTGCTGCTGCTGCTGCTGCTGCTGCTGCTGCTGCTGCTGCTGCTGCTGCTGCTGCTGCTGCTGCTGCTGCTGCTGCTGCTGCTGCTGCTGCTGCTGCTGCTGCTGCTGCTGCTGCTGCTGCTGCTGCTGCTGCTGCTGCTGCTGCTGCTGCTGCTGCTGCTGCTGCTGCTGCTGCTGCTGCTGCTGCTGCTGCTGCTGCTGCTGCTGCTGCTGCTGCTGCTGCTGCTGCTGCTGCTGCTGCTGCTGCTGCTGCTGCTGCTGCTGCTGCTGCTGCTGCTGCTGCTGCTGCTGCTGCTGCTGCTGCTGCTGCTGCTGCTGCTGCTGCTGCTGCTGCTGCTGCTGCTGCTGCTGCTGCTGCTGCTGCTGCTGCTGCTGCTGCTGCTGCTGCTGCTGCTGCTGCTGCTGCTGCTGCTGCTGCTGCTGCTGCTGCTGCTGCTGCTGCTGCTGCTGCTGCTGCTGCTGCTGCTGCTGCTGCTGCTGCTGCTGCTGCTGCTGCTGCTGCTGCTGCTGCTGCTGCTGCTGCTGCTGCTGCTGCTGCTGCTGCTGCTGCTGCTGCTGCTGCTGCTGCTGCTGCTGCTGCTGCTGCTGCTGCTGCTGCTGCTGCTGCTGCTGCTGCTGCTGCTGCTGCTGCTGCTGCTGCTGCTGCTGCTGCTGCTGCTGCTGCTGCTGCTGCTGCTGCTGCTGCTGCTGCTGCTGCTGCTGCTGCTGCTGCTGCTGCTGCTGCTGCTGCTGCTGCTGCTGCTGCTGCTGCTGCTGCTGCTGCTGCTGCTGCTGCTGCTGCTGCTGCTGCTGCTGCTGCTGCTGCTGCTGCTGCTGCTGCTGCTGCTGCTGCTGCTGCTGCTGCTGCTGCTGCTGCTGCTGCTGCTGCTGCTGCTGCTGCTGCTGCTGCTGCTGCTGCTGCTGCTGCTGCTGCTGCTGCTGCTGCTGCTGCTGCTGCTGCTGCTGCTGCTGCTGCTGCTGCTGCTGCTGCTGCTGCTGCTGCTGCTGCTGCTGCTGCTGCTGCTGCTGCTGCTGCTGCTGCTGCTGCTGCTGCTGCTGCTGCTGCTGCTGCTGCTGCTGCTGCTGCTGCTGCTGCTGCTGCTGCTGCTGCTGCTGCTGCTGCTGCTGCTGCTGCTGCTGCTGCTGCTGCTGCTGCTGCTGCTGCTGCTGCTGCTGCTGCTGCTGCAGCTGCTGCTGCTGCTGCTGCTGCTGCTGCTGCTGCTGCTGCTGCTGCTGCTGCTGCTGCTGCTGCTGCTGCTGCTGCTGCTGCTGCTGCTGCTGCTGCTGCTGCTGCTGCTGCTGCTGCTGCTGCTGCTGCTGCTGCTGCTGCTGCTGCTGCTGCTGCTGCTGCTGCTGCTGCTGCTGCTGCTGCTGCTGCTGCTGCTGCTGCTGCTGCTGCTGCTGCTGCTGCTGCTGCTGCTGCTGCTGCTGCTGCTGCTGCTGCTGCTGCTGCTGCTGCTGCTGCTGCTGCTGCTGCTGCTGCTGCTGCTGCTGCTGCTGCTGCTGCTGCTGCTGCTGCTGCTGCTGCTGCTGCTGCTGCTGCTGCTGCTGCTGCTGCTGCTGCTGCTGCTGCTGCTGCTGCTGCTGCTGCTGCTGCTGCTGCTGCTGCTGCTGCTGCTGCTGCTGCTGCTGCTGCTGCTGCTGCTGCTGCTGCTGCTGCTGCTGCTGCTGCTGCTGCTGCTGCTGCTGCTGCTGCTGCTGCTGCTGCTGCTGCTGCTGCTGCTGCTGCTGCTGCTGCTGCTGCTGCTGCTGCTGCTGCTGCTGCTGCTGCTGCTGCTGCTGCTGCTGCTGCTGCTGCTGCTGCTGCTGCTGCTGCTGCTGCTGCTGCTGCTGCTGCTGCTGCTGCTGCTGCTGCTGCTGCTGCTGCTGCTGCTGCTGCTGCTGCTGCTGCTGCTGCTGCTGCTGCTGCTGCTGCTGCTGCTGCTGCTGCTGCTGCTGCTGCTGCTGCTGCTGCTGCTGCTGCTGCTGCTGCTGCTGCTGCTGCTGCTGCTGCTGCTGCTGCTGCTGCTGCTGCTGCTGCTGCTGCTGCTGCTGCTGCTGCTGCTGCTGCTGCTGCTGCTGCTGCTGCTGCTGCTGCTGCTGCTGCTGCTGCTGCTGCTGCTGCTGCTGCTGCTGCTGCTGCTGCTGCTGCTGCTGCTGCTGCTGCTGCTGCTGCTGCTGCTGCTGCTGCTGCTGCTGCTGCTGCTGCTGCTGCTGCTGCTGCTGCTGCTGCTGCTGCTGCTGCTGCTGCTGCTGCTGCTGCTGCTGCTGCTGCTGCTGCTGCTGCTGCTGCTGCTGCTGCTGCTGCTGCTGCTGCTGCTGCTGCTGCTGCTGCTGCTGCTGCTGCTGCTGCTGCTGCTGCTGCTGCTGCTGCTGCTGCTGCTGCTGCTGCTGCTGCTGCTGCTGCTGCTGCTGCTGCTGCTGCTGCTGCTGCTGCTGCTGCTGCTGCTGCTGCTGCTGCTGCTGCTGCTGCTGCTGCTGCTGCTGCTGCTGCTGCTGCTGCTGCTGCTGCTGCTGCTGCTGCTGCTGCTGCTGCTGCTGCTGCTGCTGCTGCTGCTGCTGCTGCTGCTGCTGCTGCTGCTGCTGCTGCTGCTGCTGCTGCTGCTGCTGCTGCTGCTGCTGCTGCTGCTGCTGCTGCTGCTGCTGCTGCTGCTGCTGCTGCTGCTGCTGCTGCTGCTGCTGCTGCTGCTGCTGCTGCTGCTGCTGCTGCTGCTGCTGCTGCTGCTGCTGCTGCTGCTGCTGCTGCTGCTGCTGCTGCTGCTGCTGCTGCTGCTGCTGCTGCTGCTGCTGCTGCTGCTGCTGCTGCTGCTGCTGCTGCTGCTGCTGCTGCTGCTGCTGCTGCTGCTGCTGCTGCTGCTGCTGCTGCTGCTGCTGCTGCTGCTGCTGCTGCTGCTGCTGCTGCTGCTGCTGCTGCTGCTGCTGCTGCTGCTGCTGCTGCTGCTGCTGCTGCTGCTGCTGCTGCTGCTGCTGCTGCTGCTGCTGCTGCTGCTGCTGCTGCTGCTGCTGCTGCTGCTGCTGCTGCTGCTGCTGCTGCTGCTGCTGCTGCTGCTGCTGCTGCTGCTGCTGCTGCTGCTGCTGCTGCTGCTGCTGCTGCTGCTGCTGCTGCTGCTGCTGCTGCTGCTGCTGCTGCTGCTGCTGCTGCTGCTGCTGCTGCTGCTGCTGCTGCTGCTGCTGCTGCTGCTGCTGCTGCTGCTGCTGCTGCTGCTGCTGCTGCTGCTGCTGCTGCTGCTGCTGCTGCTGCTGCTGCTGCTGCTGCTGCTGCTGCTGCTGCTGCTGCTGCTGCTGCTGCTGCTGCTGCTGCTGCTGCTGCTGCTGCTGCTGCTGCTGCTGCTGCTGCTGCTGCTGCTGCTGCTGCTGCTGCTGCTGCTGCTGCTGCTGCTGCTGCTGCTGCTGCTGCTGCTGCTGCTGCTGCTGCTGCTGCTGCTGCTGCTGCTGCTGCTGCTGCTGCTGCTGCTGCTGCTGCTGCTGCTGCTGCTGCTGCTGCTGCTGCTGCTGCTGCTGCTGCTGCTGCTGCTGCTGCTGCTGCTGCTGCTGCTGCTGCTGCTGCTGCTGCTGCTGCTGCTGCTGCTGCTGCTGCTGCTGCTGCTGCTGCTGCTGCTGCTGCTGCTGCTGCTGCTGCTGCTGCTGCTGCTGCTGCTGCTGCTGCTGCTGCTGCTGCTGCTGCTGCTGCTGCTGCTGCTGCTGCTGCTGCTGCTGCTGCTGCTGCTGCTGCTGCTGCTGCTGCTGCTGCTGCTGCTGCTGCTGCTGCTGCTGCTGCTGCTGCTGCTGCTGCTGCTGCTGCTGCTGCTGCTGCTGCTGCTGCTGCTGCTGCTGCTGCTGCTGCTGCTGCTGCTGCTGCTGCTGCTGCTGCTGCTGCTGCTGCTGCTGCTGCTGCTGCTGCTGCTGCTGCTGCTGCTGCTGCTGCTGCTGCTGCTGCTGCTGCTGCTGCTGCTGCTGCTGCTGCTGCTGCTGCTGCTGCTGCTGCTGCTGCTGCTGCTGCTGCTGCTGCTGCTGCTGCTGCTGCTGCTGCTGCTGCTGCTGCTGCTGCTGCTGCTGCTGCTGCTGCTGCTGCTGCTGCTGCTGCTGCTGCTGCTGCTGCTGCTGCTGCTGCTGCTGCTGCTGCTGCTGCTGCTGCTGCTGCTGCTGCTGCTGCTGCTGCTGCTGCTGCTGCTGCTGCTGCTGCTGCTGCTGCTGCTGCTGCTGCTGCTGCTGCTGCTGCTGCTGCTGCTGCTGCTGCTGCTGCTGCTGCTGCTGCTGCTGCTGCTGCTGCTGCTGCTGCTGCTGCTGCTGCTGCTGCTGCTGCTGCTGCTGCTGCTGCTGCTGCTGCTGCTGCTGCTGCTGCTGCTGCTGCTGCTGCTGCTGCTGCTGCTGCTGCTGCTGCTGCTGCTGCTGCTGCTGCTGCTGCTGCTGCTGCTGCTGCTGCTGCTGCTGCTGCTGCTGCTGCTGCTGCTGCTGCTGCTGCTGCTGCTGCTGCTGCTGCTGCTGCTGCTGCTGCTGCTGCTGCTGCTGCTGCTGCTGCTGCTGCTGCTGCTGCTGCTGCTGCTGCTGCTGCTGCTGCTGCTGCTGCTGCTGCTGCTGCTGCTGCTGCTGCTGCTGCTGCTGCTGCTGCTGCTGCTGCTGCTGCTGCTGCTGCTGCTGCTGCTGCTGCTGCTGCTGCTGCTGCTGCTGCTGCTGCTGCTGCTGCTGCTGCTGCTGCTGCTGCTGCTGCTGCTGCTGCTGCTGCTGCTGCTGCTGCTGCTGCTGCTGCTGCTGCTGCTGCTGCTGCTGCTGCTGCTGCTGCTGCTGCTGCTGCTGCTGCTGCTGCTGCTGCTGCTGCTGCTGCTGCTGCTGCTGCTGCTGCTGCTGCTGCTGCTGCTGCTGCTGCTGCTGCTGCTGCTGCTGCTGCTGCTGCTGCTGCTGCTGCTGCTGCTGCTGCTGCTGCTGCTGCTGCTGCTGCTGCTGCTGCTGCTGCTGCTGCTGCTGCTGCTGCTGCTGCTGCTGCTGCTGCTGCTGCTGCTGCTGCTGCTGCTGCTGCTGCTGCTGCTGCTGCTGCTGCTGCTGCTGCTGCTGCTGCTGCTGCTGCTGCTGCTGCTGCTGCTGCTGCTGCTGCTGCTGCTGCTGCTGCTGCTGCTGCTGCTGCTGCTGCTGCTGCTGCTGCTGCTGCTGCTGCTGCTGCTGCTGCTGCTGCTGCTGCTGCTGCTGCTGCTGCTGCTGCTGCTGCTGCTGCTGCTGCTGCTGCTGCTGCTGCTGCTGCTGCTGCTGCTGCTGCTGCTGCTGCTGCTGCTGCTGCTGCTGCTGCTGCTGCTGCTGCTGCTGCTGCTGCTGCTGCTGCTGCTGCTGCTGCTGCTGCTGCTGCTGCTGCTGCTGCTGCTGCTGCTGCTGCTGCTGCTGCTGCTGCTGCTGCTGCTGCTGCTGCTGCTGCTGCTGCTGCTGCTGCTGCTGCTGCTGCTGCTGCTGCTGCTGCTGCTGCTGCTGCTGCTGCTGCTGCTGCTGCTGCTGCTGCTGCTGCTGCTGCTGCTGCTGCTGCTGCTGCTGCTGCTGCTGCTGCTGCTGCTGCTGCTGCTGCTGCTGCTGCTGCTGCTGCTGCTGCTGCTGCTGCTGCTGCTGCTGCTGCTGCTGCTGCTGCTGCTGCTGCTGCTGCTGCTGCTGCTGCTGCTGCTGCTGCTGCTGCTGCTGCTGCTGCTGCTGCTGCTGCTGCTGCTGCTGCTGCTGCTGCTGCTGCTGCTGCTGCTGCTGCTGCTGCTGCTGCTGCTGCTGCTGCTGCTGCTGCTGCTGCTGCTGCTGCTGCTGCTGCTGCTGCTGCTGCTGCTGCTGCTGCTGCTGCTGCTGCTGCTGCTGCTGCTGCTGCTGCTGCTGCTGCTGCTGCTGCTGCTGCTGCTGCTGCTGCTGCTGCTGCTGCTGCTGCTGCTGCTGCTGCTGCTGCTGCTGCTGCTGCTGCTGCTGCTGCTGCTGCTGCTGCTGCTGCTGCTGCTGCTGCTGCTGCTGCTGCTGCTGCTGCTGCTGCTGCTGCTGCTGCTGCTGCTGCTGCTGCTGCTGCTGCTGCTGCTGCTGCTGCTGCTGCTGCTGCTGCTGCTGCTGCTGCTGCTGCTGCTGCTGCTGCTGCTGCTGCTGCTGCTGCTGCTGCTGCTGCTGCTGCTGCTGCTGCTGCTGCTGCTGCTGCTGCTGCTGCTGCTGCTGCTGCTGCTGCTGCTGCTGCTGCTGCTGCTGCTGCTGCTGCTGCTGCTGCTGCTGCTGCTGCTGCTGCTGCTGCTGCTGCTGCTGCTGCTGCTGCTGCTGCTGCTGCTGCTGCTGCTGCTGCTGCTGCTGCTGCTGCTGCTGCTGCTGCTGCTGCTGCTGCTGCTGCTGCTGCTGCTGCTGCTGCTGCTGCTGCTGCTGCTGCTGCTGCTGCTGCTGCTGCTGCTGCTGCTGCTGCTGCTGCTGCTGCTGCTGCTGCTGCTGCTGCTGCTGCTGCTGCTGCTGCTGCTGCTGCTGCTGCTGCTGCTGCTGCTGCTGCTGCTGCTGCTGCTGCTGCTGCTGCTGCTGCTGCTGCTGCTGCTGCTGCTGCTGCTGCTGCTGCTGCTGCTGCTGCTGCTGCTGCTGCTGCTGCTGCTGCTGCTGCTGCTGCTGCTGCTGCTGCTGCTGCTGCTGCTGCTGCTGCTGCTGCTGCTGCTGCTGCTGCTGCTGCTGCTGCTGCTGCTGCTGCTGCTGCTGCTGCTGCTGCTGCTGCTGCTGCTGCTGCTGCTGCTGCTGCTGCTGCTGCTGCTGCTGCTGCTGCTGCTGCTGCTGCTGCTGCTGCTGCTGCTGCTGCTGCTGCTGCTGCTGCTGCTGCTGCTGCTGCTGCTGCTGCTGCTGCTGCTGCTGCTGCTGCTGCTGCTGCTGCTGCTGCTGCTGCTGCTGCTGCTGCTGCTGCTGCTGCTGCTGCTGCTGCTGCTGCTGCTGCTGCTGCTGCTGCTGCTGCTGCTGCTGCTGCTGCTGCTGCTGCTGCTGCTGCTGCTGCTGCTGCTGCTGCTGCTGCTGCTGCTGCTGCTGCTGCTGCTGCTGCTGCTGCTGCTGCTGCTGCTGCTGCTGCTGCTGCTGCTGCTGCTGCTGCTGCTGCTGCTGCTGCTGCTGCTGCTGCTGCTGCTGCTGCTGCTGCTGCTGCTGCTGCTGCTGCTGCTGCTGCTGCTGCTGCTGCTGCTGCTGCTGCTGCTGCTGCTGCTGCTGCTGCTGCTGCTGCTGCTGCTGCTGCTGCTGCTGCTGCTGCTGCTGCTGCTGCTGCTGCTGCTGCTGCTGCTGCTGCTGCTGCTGCTGCTGCTGCTGCTGCTGCTGCTGCTGCTGCTGCTGCTGCTGCTGCTGCTGCTGCTGCTGCTGCTGCTGCTGCTGCTGCTGCTGCTGCTGCTGCTGCTGCTGCTGCTGCTGCTGCTGCTGCTGCTGCTGCTGCTGCTGCCTGCTGCTGCTGCTGCTGCTGCTGCTGCTGCTGCTGCTGCTGCTGCTGCTGCTGCTGCTGCTGCGTTCCCCTGACGACCTGCGCATAAGAAAGAGCGCGCGGCGTCTGCTGATGTTGCTGGGCTGGGGCCTCTGTCTCAGCCTGGACGACGGCTCGAACAACCCGCCTGGACATCGGGGCCATGGATGTGGCCATTAAAGTGGCCACGTGATGCTCTCGCTGCCAGTGCGGGCACGCTGGGTGAATGGCTGCGTGCCGCCCCCCGCAGTTAATGCAGCGTGGCTTTCTCGCGCAGGTACCAGGCTCGTGCGGCCCGCCGCAGCTCGTGCATCGGGCAGGAGCACGACACACCTCAGTGGCATGCCCCAGGCTGGCGCACTTGGCACACTGGAGCGGCCGGGGACGGCAGGGGCGGACCGCGAACCTGCGCTTGAATATGGTGATGAACGCCGGGGGTGTCGGCGCCGCAAAACGGAGAGCGAGTGTGCTGCCCGACAGAGACGCCGACACCATCGGTACCGTTGACTCCGCCGCCGCTAGCAGCTCCTCCGCCGTCCTGCGCCCGTCCACACCGAAGACCAGGCCGGAGCTTTGATTCCGAGGAGGTGGCTCCTTGGCGCAGACCGGCACGCCGCGGATGACGGCCGTGGCTAGCAGGGCCTGGAGAGCATCGCTGCTCCCCGCGTCCACTGCCACCACATTCCGCCGCATGTTTACCCGGACGGCGAGGACGGCCGGGCGGGATCCTATCTCGGCCAACTCCCAGCCCTGTTCCCCGGTGAAGGCGGTGCCCCGGTTCGCCGGCCGAAACAGCACCGTCCCCACCAGGCTGGACGGGACCTCCACGGCAGCCGCGGCTCGCTCCAGGGAGCTCTCCGACGCCGCTGCGCCTTGGTAGTGATAATTCGCCACGGGACCAGGCTGGCCACAGCATCAGCGTCGCCGCTGTCTGCGGTGCATTGCTGCGGCGCGCCGCGGAGTTGGGCGCGCTCGCTTCAGGCAGACGAAGCCCCAGCCGCAGCCTGGTCTCATGCGGCGGGATTTGGTGAGGTCGCACCCGTTTTTCTTCCGGACGCCGTCGCCCCACCAGCAACAGCAGCAGCATCAGCAGCAGGCTGGAGGTGGGCTCCATGGGGCTCGTGCTGGGAAGGCCCTGCTCCTTCGAGTGTGGAGGGAGAGGGAACAGTGAAGGTGGTTGGCCTTCGAGCTTCCCGCTTGGCCAGCGCGATGTCCCTTTTGGTTTCCGTGTCCCTCTCCTCCTCGGACCCCGTTGAGCGTCGCCGTTTCCGGAGAGCAGACTCGTCCATTGGGGTGCACATGCTCTCCTCGGCTGCAGGTGTCCACGGTGAGCCCGCAGCAGCAGCATCAGGGGGAGAGGGCATCACAGCCGGTTCCCCAGGAGTAGCAATGGCGGCAGGAAGCGCAGGGGTGGCCAGAAATGGCGGGGAGGGAGCCGCCATGGAGTTCTCCGTCTGGTGAGCGAGCGCCATGGCGTCCCTCATGGCTAGAACGCGTGGGTCCGCCGGCGACACGTCAAAGGTCCCGATGACGGACTCAAGGTTCTCCGAGGTGGTGATGAGCGCCGCCGTCAGGCACCTCACCGTGTCCCGCAGATCAGCGATCTCGGCCTGCATTCGCTGAATGGTGCTGGACGACCTTCCTCTGGACGGCGTTCGTCTCCGTGATCGTGAGCGTGAGCGGCCTGCCCTGCGTTGCTGATTGTCACCGCCGAACACATGCCTTCACTCGTTCACGGTGTCTGTGGCCTCCATGGGGAGACCCCGCAACGCCGCGAAGCCTTAGGCCCAGCGTCCGAAGGAGCAGAGAGCTAAAAAACACTTCTTGTCCTGCGTCTGTGTTCCGCTGGTTCCACCCTGACAACATTATGAACCAACTAGCCCAGCAATTTACGCTCCTAAAAAACACGTCCGCTCGCTTCGAACGCCCACCGAAGAATCCGCTTAAAAGAGGAAAAACGCTAAGGCACCGGTGTGCTGTGCGATGTCAGTGCACGTTAAAGATCCCTACGTGGTCGAACTTGTTCCGGAGTCCTCCACTACGGCACCTCTTTTTTTATTACTTCTTTCACTCCCTCCTTTATCCCTTCCCTTACTGCGCGGTTCAGGTGGCCAAAGATATATGAGACAGATACTGCGCCTTTTCCTTCCCCCCCCCAAAAAAAAAAACCGTGTGCGCCGTGTGCGCGAGGATGACCTTGAACCAAGGAGACAGGACGTGACAGCTATGACGTCACCCAACTGAAACCGAGAGAAATTGAATATTGGATTTTGGGGAAAGGAAATGCCGCAGTATCTGTCTCACATCTCGCCTTACACCTTAGCCGCGCAGTAAAGCAAGGGAGAAAGGAGGGACTAAGAGAAGAAAAGAAGAAAGATGTGCCATAGTGAAGGGCTACGGAATAGTTTCGACCACCTTGGGATCTTTAACGTGCACTCATAGCTCGGCACGCGGGCGCCTTTGCGTTTCGCCCTCATCGAAACGCCGCCGCGGTCGGGTTCGCCCCGGGTACTCGGGATGATTAGCTGAGCGTCCTAACCACTGAGCCACGATGGCCCCGTCGCCGTTGATTGTGTTCACTGGCGTTGGCGTTGACAACGTTCCAGACTACGATGATTTTTAAGAAAAGGAAAAACGCTTAACTCGCTCCCTGGGGCAGTGGACGCCTTAATTGCGCTTTGAGGTACTTGGCGGTGAAGAGAGAGATGTGGGCTGCCTGCATTAGCGCTTACAACATTGCGCCAGACGTGCAGCACTGGAGGAAACGGCCGCAGCGTTCATTGGGTGACCAACCTCTCACGATCAACCATTAAACTGACTGCCACCTACAGTGTGGCAGGGTGGGCGCGCTGCCTAGACGGTGCGCTTAACGCACTCAACGTTATAGATGCCAAGCCGCGTCTACTTGCCGGACACACTACAGCTTTAGCTTCCTAACCAGAATCAGCAGCTGTTAAACCACCGCTAATTTTTTCTCCTTTCTTCTTTCGCTCCGTCCTTTATCCTATCACGCACGTTGTGGCTGAGGTGTCCATCGAGAAGTGAGGAAGTTACTATGCCGTTTTGCTATCTTTATTACCACCAATTTTACATTATCCGGAAAATTGTTTTTGAGAAAAGGAAATGGCGCAATATCGTCTCATATCTCGATGGACACTTGAATTGCGCCCCAAGAGAAGAGATAAGGAAGAAAGAGTTGCGGTAGTGGAGGAGTCAGGACTATTTTCGACTACTTGGGGATCTTTAACGAGCACTGACATCCGGACCCGCCGCGGTGGCGCTGTAGTTAAGGAGCTCATCTACTGAGCCGGAGTACCCGGGGTCGAATCCGACTGCGGTGGCCGGGTTACGGTGGAGGCGAAGCGCAAAAAAGCTCTCGTGTACTGTGCGATGTCAAAAAATCCCAGGTGGTCGAAATTGTTCCTACTTCCCCTACGGCACCTCTTTCTTCTTTTCTCATTATCTCTTCCTTACGGCGCGGTTAGAGTGTCCAGCAGGAAATGCGAGGAAGATACTGTGCCAGTTCCTTTCCTCAAAGAGCAGTTTTGATTACACTGACATCCGCAGGTGGTGGTTTGGTTGGTTGGTTGTGAAACTTTATTTCCAGCGGATATAGAGGAGCGACACGACGTCACCCCCCGCTTAAACGGCGGCCGCTATCCCTTGGGCAGCGGCGGAGTCTTCAGCCAGCTGGAGGAGCTTGATCTGTATCCAAGGGTCGGGGCTGAGCAATAGAGCCTCCCAATGAGCGGAGTCGGTAATGAAGTGAGTCGCGGGTAGGGACTACGGGCAGTTCCAGATCATATGATTTAGATCGGCTTTCGCATCACAATTTTTGCATAGAAGCTACACAATTGGGGATTTGGATAGGTGTTAGTTTGAAGTTTACGCCAGGCTTTGGCCTGTTGCTTGGAGAGCGTTTTATCTGCTGGGGGGAATCTGAGTCTTGCAAGCCTGTAGTGCTGCAGGATTTCTCTGTAAGAAAACAACCTGTCCTTGCCAGAGTATAGGGCGGGTGGGCTGCACGACCCAGCTCGGCGGGACAGTTCTCGAGCTAGGTTATGAGCCGCCTCATTACCAGCAAGGGAAGCATGAGCAGGCGTCCAGATTAGGCGAATGCGCCGCATGGGCTGATAATTTCGCAGAATCCGCGCTGCTTGTGGGGAGATTCTTCCGAACGTGTAGTTACGTATAGCCAATTTTGAGTCGCTGACAATGGTTTCTGCCGAGTATCCCACAATGGCTAGAGCAATGGCTGTTTCTTCTCCAACATATGTGTGCTGAGTGCGTATAGTGCCCCCAGTTATGAGTGTACCACGTTCCGTGGTGACCACAGCTACCATCTTGTCAGCCGAAGAATCTGCCGCATCTACATATACCACAGAGGTATCATTAAGAAAGCGTTTGCCTAATGATTTGGCTCTCTTTGTACGACGTTCAGAGTGGAAATCTGGGTGCATGTTCCGAGGTAGTGGAGGAATGACCAGAAGCTGGCGTATATGTTTGGGAAGGTCAGTTGTGGGTCCGCCTTGGCGTTCGTATGTTAGGCCTAGTGTGGACAGAATGTATCTGCCAGTTGGTGTGGCCGATAGTCGTTCGTACTGCGAGACGGTTACCGCTTCAATAATCTCGCTTAGGGTGTTATGAAGACCGAGACCTAACACTTTCTCAGTCGCTGTGTGCATGGGTAGCCCAACTGCCTGTTTGACGCATTTCCTGATTATGGCCTAAACTTTTTCTTTTTCAGCTGACTTGAGATGTAGGTAAGGGCATACGTAAGCTATGCGGCTTATCACAAAGGCTTGTACTAAACGGAGAGTATTGCTTTCCTTCAAGCCCGAGTGGCGGTTACTAATGCGGCGAATGAGTCGCATAATTTGCTGCGAGGTTCCCTGACGCTTCCGAATTACGTCACCATTGAAGCCGTGTTCTTGTATAATTAGACCCAAGATTTTAATTTTGGGCACTCGAGGAATGGGGACTCCGCGAATACTGAGTTCGATGGCCGGTGGGGTTTGCGCAAGGGATCTGATGTTGCGGAATATGAGAAATTCAGATTTGGCTGGAGAGCACCGCAGCCCCCTAGGGTCTACATAGTTCCCCACGATATCTATTGCATGCTGTAGTCTCTCCTCGATTTCGGCATCATTGCCCTCGGCGGTCCACAAGGTGATATCGTCAGCATAGAGGCTGTGGTGGAGTTGCGGAACCTGCGCTAATTGGTGTGGAAGTTTCAAGATTGCAACGTTGAAGAGAAATGGTGATAGAACCGATCACTACGGGGTGCCCTTGTTGCCGAGGGGGAAGTCATGCGAGTGGAGACCTCCTACTTGAAAATGCGCCTTTCTACCTGAGAGAAAGTCGCGGATATAGTTGAAGGTGCGGGCTCCCACCCCGAGTTCACGAAGGTTCTCCAAGATCGCATCATGTCTGACATTGTCAAAGGCCTTTTCCAGGTCAAGTCCAAGAATTATTCTGGTGTCCCGCGTTTTTGCCTCAATAATCTGATGTTTGAGCTGAAGCATTACATCCTGCGTAGAAAGTTTTGGTCGAATTCCAATCATGGTTGGAGGGTACAGCTCGTTCTCCTCCATAAACCGGTTGAGGCGGGTATGAACTACGTGCTCCATGAGCTTACCTGCACAAGAAGTGAGCGAAATCGGCCTGAGGTTCTCAAGGCTGAGTGCCTTCCCTGACTTTGGGATGAGAATGATCTCTGCCGTTTTCCATATTTGTGGATGGAGCCCTCCGACCAGCATTTCTGCATATACTCAGTTAGTGATTGTAGCGACACTTCATCCAGGTTGCGGAGGAGCTTGTTGGATACTGCATCTGGGCCAGTGGCGGATTTTCAGTTTAGCCTGGCAATCTCTGCGCTAACCTCATCCACAGTAATGGGGGAGTCGAGCTGCGAGTTTTCCGGACCAGCATAATCTGGGAAGGCTTGGATAGGAGCATTGCCAATATATCTATCTTTAAGTCCAAGGAAAAGGTCGTCTGGTGGGCCTGCATACTCATGCACAAGCTTCTGCAGGTTCTGCCGCTGGGTGGTTCTGCTACCTGTAGGGTCAAGTAGATGACGGAGCAAGTGCCAAGTCTTAGAGACTCCCATATTGCGATCCATTTGGCTGCATATGTCATCCCAGTTTTGTTGAGTAAGTCTAGCTGCATGATCCTCGATCTCCTTGTTTAGCCTAGCTATTCTTCTGCGCAGATTGCGGTTCCACCGCTGTCGTTTGAGTCGGTTCTCGAGTCTTCTCTTTGCCTCACATAGGTGAAGAAGACGGCTGTCCGCAATCTCCAGGTGGTCAACCTGGTCTAACGTATGGGTGACTGCTTTGGCATCTTGACAAATATCCTGTGCCCAGATATCTATGTCTAGTATTTCGGGGCTATCAGCTTCTCGGGCGGCTCTTTTAGCGCGGAACGTGTCCCAATCGACAAGGGTGGGGGCTCGAGCGCTACGACGTTTGGGGCTAGTTGAGGTCACTATTTCCAATATGTAGTGATCGCTGCCGAAATTTTGTTGAGTGTTTATCCATGTTGGAGTGCCCGAATTTTTAGCAAAAGTCAGATCGGGAGACGTATCCCCGGAAACACTGTTACCGCAGCGGGTGTGGACTAGTGGATCTGTAAGAAGAGTCAACCCACACTGTTGTGCGGTGAGCCACAGTTTTCTACCTTTAATGTCCTCCTGTGCGTAACCCCAAGCCGGGTGTTGGGCATTAAAGTCTCCCGTGAAAATGACGGGGTGATTGCCTGCGAGCTTCAGGGTCGCCTGAAAAAGTGGGCCGAAGCTTGCTTTCCGTAACTTTGGGCTGCTATAGACATTCAGCACAAACAGATTGTGGTCGGGTTTCCTGGGCAGAATTAATTCGACTAGCACGTGTGTGACATTTGTGACTGGGGTATCGTGCTGTACTACCGTAATATTTCGTTTCACAAGAGTCGTGACTCCAAGCGTTCCACCACCCGATGAAAAGGATTGATACCCAGCTAGCTTGCTATTAATTTGTGTCTCTTGTAGTGCGATTAAGTCCGGTCCGTCCCTATTGTTGAGGAATTGTTGGAGTGCAGCTCGTTTGCGGCTAAATCCTCGGCAGTTCCACTGCCAGATGGTGTAATTGGGTTGTGGCGCCATGTTGTTGCTAGTCGGATACCGCTTCAGAAGAAGTGGGTTTGCGAATTTTATGAGGAAGGAGCCTGCTCTCTGCTTCCTGCTGCCAGCTGCCTAAGTTAAATAATTCCTGCCGGTGTCTGACAATTCTTCCATGATGGAAGTCAATGTGCGCTGCACTTGAATGAGGGTGCTGTTAGTCTGTGTTTGCGCTTCTTCAATTTTGTGAATGGTGTCGGCTAGTGTTTGGCCTTCGGACAGGGAATCGCCTGCTTTTCGCTTAGGCGGGGATGCCCGCGTTGATTCAGCATGCATGTCCGCTCCGGCGGAGGTAGAGGGCGTAGGGTTATTGGCGCCATCGGTCGTAGGCGGTGACCCAGCCTGCATTTGTTGCTGTTTTAGAGCGGCATTTTCTTTATTTAGGCCCTCGACCTCACAAAGTAATTTCCCTACCAGCACTTTCAGGTCTGCTAGCTCAGAGGGGTTGGAGTTAGATTTCTGGGAGGCTTTATCTGCCCAGCCTAACTTTTGCGTGCCGACGGCGTCCTGGTTCAAACCGGGGTTCCGTGGCCAGCTGGTGGTGAAAACATTTTAATGAAATTGTTTAGGAAGTTGTAGTGGCGTTTCGGCCACACATCATATTCTTGCCGCACCCAACTCTCACGACCGAACGGTTGCTCTGCCGCGGTTCCCTGAGCATGCCCATATCCCCGGTAATGAGCGCGTTCATGCACTGGCCCGAGAACTCTCCTCCCGGACCCCGGATTATCAGGCTCTCAACCCTGCGCAAGACGCCCCATCGGTCCTTTACACATATAATCAAATCACCGCAATCTACAAACTCAGCCGCACGACATTGCCACCACCCTAGAGAACTTTGTCGCCCTTATCCAGCGCCACATGGCGACAAATACAGGCGGGCTGCTTTATTTCACCTTAGCGTCTCATGTTTTCACCCCAGCTTCCCCCCTCTCATTGTAACACCTGTGGCGTGCCCACATCCGCACTTTTAAGGCGCAAGCCTTAAATAGCTCATTGTCACGGTCTTCTGCGGTTAGCAGAAACTGTCACAGCTTTCCGGCCGCCTGATTGGTGGTTTCTGTGTCGTGACGTCACTGTTGCGAGGCGCGCGTGGCGATCGTCTTCTTGGGTATGGTGTGTGGCGGCGGTGGTGGCGGCAATTTACTTTGCGGTATTGTGTGGGAAAGATGCCGCGTCTCACCAAAGCAGTGTCTCCCAACATGGGACGTGCGGCAGCCGCTGAACGCAAAACGCAAGCGGCGCTCAAGAGAGGCTGAGCGTATACATCGCATGCATCAGGGTGGCATGGCGCGTCCGACACCACAGAGTTCAGTGTACGAGTTGTGTGCCTAAGTGGTGTTTCCTACACAACAAATCCCCATTGGCAATTGTGTCACGCTTCCGCCGCTTCACACTTTCGTCTCGACAAAGGGCCTTCCGTAATTTTTATCAATACCTGTGGGAATGTCCTCTCTCAAAGGCAGTGGTGCGCCATAAGATCTGCCACCTTTGATCTCCCGCTTCCAAATCTTCAATAATCATCGCAAGCTCTTTTAAGTGCTTTAGAACTCCGACAGGATAGCCCCGAGCATCTGCAGCATGTCCTTGGGCCCTGGAAGGACGCGGCTTTGGGTGTGCGCGGGACAAAAGCATTTTTAGTGTTTTTAAGAGAGACGGGTTAGGTGGACATTCTCTGACAATTATGTGTGTGTCTTTGGGTTTGTGAGTGCGTCAGTGTGCTTGATTTCACCATTCACCCTTTCTTTTTTCTTTTCCTTGTCTGTTCATCATCCCCTACTCTACTCTTCTTTCACCCTCACCTAGAGTAGCATGCCAGGCCGACATCTAGGCAGGTCTCTGCCGTTCCTTTAAAGTTCTCCTCCACCTCCCATTGCCAATTCCACTCATTCTTCATGGGAGGATGCTTTAGGAACCACTCAACCCGTAGGCTAGAAATGAGTGGCGGATCGGGCTTTATGTGAACAACAAGCCCGTGGTCTCCTGGAGCAGTTGGGGACGACCCCGGAAGGTTTTTGTTTGTCTATTATAAGTCGTTTTCATCCATCCTACCGGCGGTTGGAGGTCTCAGTCCAGAACCCCATTGGCGTGTGCCAATGGGGTTCTGAAGGCCCGGGCTCTTTCGATGAGCTCTTTTAACGCTGCAGCGTTAAGGAGCACGTGTCACAGAAAAGCCGGTGTCGTTGGCATCGGCCGTGAGAGAAAAATCCTTCCTCCTCCCCGTGAGCGAAAAATCCCTCCTCCTTCTCTTCGTAATGTACGCCACTGCCCCAAGAGATGGCGCACGTCGGCAGCGCCTCCCACTAGTCTCATTCGGGCGCAGTTGGGACGTGTGCGCACGCAGGAATCACGAGGTGAGCGGAAAATAACGCAGCGCACATCGAAAGGGCGCTCACCACGAATCTTGCGGCTTGCTGCTCGTTCATTCGGCGCGGAAGCTATGCTGGCGTTTGTGGCATCGGGTTTGTCAAGAACGGTGACGCGAGCGGCGAACAACCCAACGCACACCCAAAGCACGTTCACCACATAGCTTGCGGCTTGCTGCCCGTTCGCTCGGCGCGGAAGCTATGCTGGCACCGGTGTCATCGGGTTTTTCGAGAACAATGTGCCAACGAACTACGACTGCACCTTGAATCCCGCGCGTTTCAGCAAGGCGGCTCGCAGCGCTTCTACGTGGTTTGCCGCTCCGCGCGTCCATTTCACCGTACTCAGCATGCGATTTTCCTTACGGGCAAGGCTTCGCGCCGAACGCGTGATGGCGTTCCGTGGACTCCCTGGCACTGCTACAACACGCTGTCGGTTTCCACTTTTAAAGGCGAAGGTTAAGCGTCTTCGAATTTTGAAGAGAAAAGCTTCACTACGCTAGTCAGCATCGCGCTACGCGCGAGCGGCCGTATGTCGGAGCACGAGTGATGTCACGCACGGCGCAGGTGAACGCCGCCGACTCGTCTTTCTCTATCTCTCTCTCCCTAGTCACTACTGCGCATGCGCCACTAGTAACACCGAGCCATAGGTGTTCCGCCGCTGCGAAGCGCCGCGCTTTTCCTCAACATGCAACCTTCAATTTTCAGTTTTCATTCTTCTTTTCCTAGCTCCTTTATCCCTTCATTTACAGCGCGGTTCGGGTGTCCATTGAGATATGTGAAACGGTTACTGTGACATTCCCGTTCCTAAAAAACCAAACAAAAGAAGTGAGGCGACAGAGTTCAGAGTTCATTGGCGTTGACAACTTCGCAAATACCATTCATTTTCAGGCAAGGAAAGGCGCACAACCAACCCTGCGGGTGAGTGGAGACCTGAATCTCGCTTTCATGTACGTTGCGTGGCGTTGCTCAACTGCAAAAGCCTGCTTTGATTGCGTTGCGAACACTGGACAGGCACCGCGCCCTCCCTGCCATGCTGGGAGGTGCCATGCAGTGAATGGTTGATCGCTAGAGATTGATCACCAAATGAACACTGTGGCATAGCCACTGCTACAGAGCCGCATGTCAGCCACAACGCTGTGAGCATTAATGCATTAAGGCCACAACTCTCACCACCGCCACATGTATCAAAGCACGCATGAGGCGTCCGCATATCCAGGGAGCCAGTTATGCGCCCTTCCTATCCTCAAGGCCACCGCCGTCTAGAACAATGTCAACGCCAGCATCTTTCGATTTGTATATCCTGGATTAGCTGAGCTAATCAACATTAATATTTATTGCCTCGGTTTCGTCCGAGCTGGTCAGAGCTGCCTCCCACCCATCCTGTGTTGGCTGGTTATTTTAGTGACCGCCTGATTTCGTTATCCAATCCATACCTCATGATACAGGTCCGCCTTCTCTCCGCAGAATCTCCATCCTCAGTCAAATAACTCCGGATTTGTTGCGTGTAGTCTTCGTGGATTGTTGTAAGATTCGGTATTTCGCATTCGGTGGTGTAGTTCCTCCCCTACACCTAAACCTAGCTACACCTTACAGGATTTCTCTCCGTACGCAGGATCACATATATCAGAAGCCCTTACCGCGCAATATAAGCGCTAGCCTCCATCAGGGTAGGCGGCAGGCTCGAGCGAGCTATTACACCAAAACATACAGCAACCACTCCGATATCCTTTATGTCGACGTTGCAGAAATTTCTAAAGTCGGATTCTTCACGGCAGTCGCAGAATATGAAGACGGCACTGTGGGGGCCGCTGCCACTATCCGAACTAATTCACCTGCAAAGGCGGAAGGAGCTGCCATCACCTTGCGCTGGCCCACTCCACCATTGACAAAAACATAACCGAAATTTTCACAGATTCCCAGGACGCATACCGCCACTACCTAAAGGGATTGGCGATGCCGGCCACACACCGTATTCTTGCCACAGCCACATCTGTCGACCGAACGGTTACTCTGCCGTGGATCCCTGAGCATGCCTCGATCCCCGGTAATGAGGGCGTTCATGCGCTAGCCTGTTAACTCTCCTCCCAGACCCCGGACGATCAGGCACTCAACCCTGCGCAAGCGGCCCCATCGGTCCTTTACACATATTATCAAATCACTGCATTCTACAAACTCAGCCGCATGACATTACTACCACGCCACAGTACTTTGTCGCCCTTATCAAGTGCCACATGGCGACATATACAGACGGGCTGCTTTATTTCGCCCTACCGTCTCTCATGCTTTCACCCCACCTTTCCTCCTCATTTTAACACCTATGGCGTACCCAGATCCACAATTTTTCACTACCCTTGGGAATGTCCTTTCCCACCGGCAGTACCCCCTTCTCCAATCCCACTCATTCTTCCTCGGAGGATGCTTTACGCAGCGCTCAGCCCGCCGGCGAGAAATAGCTGGTGGATCGGGCGTTATGTGTGGCACGAGCCCGTACCTCCTGGATCAGTAGGAGACCACCCTGGAACATTTTTTCTTTCCTTTTTTTCTAATAAAAGTTGTTTCCATCCATACATTCTCCCCGTTGTCTATTGTTTTAGGCGGCAGTTCTCCTATCTCGAGAAGCTGTCCGCACTGCCTGGAGAAGTCTTCGGACATACCTGACGGAGAAAAAACGGGACGTCAAGCCCGTGTGTTCGAGGAATGCACAGAGGCTCACCAAAGTTCGCTCACGAGTGCGCGCACTGCCCTGCGGCCACAATAGAGTCTTGATGGAGTCTGGTAGTATGCCCTGCGCCATATAGGCCGCGAGCATATCGCGACGAGCATCGGCGAACGCGGAGCAGCGAAGGAGCAGATGTTCTAGCGTTTCCACTGCACCGCATCCGTCACGTCACACGGATGCGGTGCAGTGCGGTGCGGGATGCGGTGCAGGAACTAATCACGCGCACAACCTGGGCACATTTCTTATTGTGTAAATAGTTTGTACATATTACTTCTCCCCCTGTCCTCTATTCCTGTCCCCTCACCTCTTTCATTTCATTTCTTCATTCTGCCTACTGTCCTTTATTTCCGCTGCCGCAGCTCAGGTGCTTCAGTATCGATGGCAGATGCCGGGGCTAGCAAAATCTTTTCCTTCCTTTTTACTATTATTTTTAAAAAAACCACTACCACCACCACCTTGTGTCCACAAGCCTTCACATCTATCTGCGATGGCTTAACACTCCAGAAAACCCACGTGAGTGTTACGCAAGCAAGACTGTAGCAGGTACGAGCCTCCAGTAAGGCAATTACATTTTAGCCTGATAACCTCTCGCTGAGACCTCATAACGTGAAGTATTGGGTGATTATTTTACAAATAAAATGTGTTCGATTGTTGAAGACTGTTCTTTGCGCATTTTTTGCTCTTCCGTTAGCACTTGAGCTTCTTTCGGCGAACTTACGCGGCGGCTCCTTATTTTTCTTCTAGTTTTATAAATCTGACCGATAACACACAAAAAGAAACAAAATTTTTAATGAAAATACAGCAAACAATTATTTCATATAAGTATACAATTACAGCAATGTTTGTATATCGTGTACGAGGGAAATGAGTAAATAAAAAAACGGCTAAGCTCGGAAGCAAATCTTGCCAACTTCAGGATGTGATGCACGCGAAAAGAGTCGCACAACCTCTCTGGAACTGAACAGTTTATGCAAACAAAATGCTCAACAGATGGTAAAGCACAAAATTAGCAAATAAATCACAGCGGTATCGCCCTTACAAGCCCGCGCACCTTTGTTTCTGCCGGATAGTTAATCTTCACGCCCTGCACCTCCGAATTGGAAAGAACCAAGATGGCGCCGAAAAGAGTCGGTGTCCCCATCCTGAAAGTGGAGGCGCGGACATCGACGCACCCTAGGAGGAGCTGTCGTCGCGCGCTCTCTGTTGGGGTAATAATAATAATGATTGGTTTCGGGGGAAAGGAAATGGCGCAGTAACTGTCTCATATATCGTTGGACACCTAAACCGCGCCGTAAGGGAAGGAATGAAGAAGGAAGTGAACGAAGAATGGAAGAGAGAGGTGCCGTATTAAAGGGTTCCGGAATAATGTCGACCACCTGGGGATCTTTAACGTGCACTGACATCGCACAGAACACGGGCGCCTTAGCATTTTGCCTCCTTAAAAAAGACGCAGTTGCAAGCGCTGCATCGTGCAAAGAAGTATTTGCTACTGGGGACAAAAGTTTTCCGGGCGCGAGTTCTCTGAAAAATGTGTATTGCAGCTCCACCTAGCTACCCTGTTGCCTAATAATGTATGAAGGCATTAAAGGCCTAAATGCTCCTTCCTCTCTCGACAATATTTGGCGACTAGATATACTGGAGTGGAGCTGCAATGAACCTTTTTCCTAGAGCTCGTGTCTCGAAAACTTTTGTCCCACGCACTATATACATTTGCTAGATACAATTTTTGTTACTTTTCTTGGGCGTTATGAAAGGCAGCCAATGCGTCGACAGAATTTATTGCTCCCTTTATAGAGTCAAGTTAATCTGACGTGCACTTTTTGCCCAACAACTTGACGCATAGTTTTTTTAAGTTTTCAAAACGACAAACTATCGCGGCGTGGCAGCCGTCCTTAACCGACGACTACGTACTCACTTGTTTTTATGGACATGGTCGTACGAAAATTTCGGAAGCAACATTCGGTTTCCTGAATCTTCGCTCTTTTTAGAATTCCTGTACGACCTCTTCAGAAGGCAGATGGGAAAGGTTCTTCCCGGTCGGTGCTTCCTCTACCCAAATACCTGTAGTCTAGCCCTTCTTCAATTCAGTATACTGCAGCGAGCTTCTCGTATGCAGATCCAATAGGCGGTAAAAAACCCTTCGAGCGCGGACCTTACGCCCTAGGACATGCCCTCGCTCCAAAGGCATGCTTGCGCTGTGATCAGTGAATTGCTACCTGTAGGAGCAACGAGGAAACTATTGAGCAATGAAATGGTTGGTACTCTCGTGATGCTTTATTGTTTTCCGAGACACTTCCGCACAGTCCTAAAAAGGACATTGAGATGACGTCTGACACCGTGAGGTTTCTGCCTCTCGTGAAAGACAGCGGAATTCCTTCTGAATATTTCGTGTTGATAGGACTGTTTAGCGTGTGGAAAAGCCGTATGATGGACAAAGACACAGAAACACCGCTTTCAGCGAGGTCATTGATCAGAGAACTCTGCATTTTAACGCAGGAGATATTTTATTTTATTTATTTAGAACATACTGCAGGCCTACAGTAGGCCCAAGCAGGAGGGGCGAGTACATAATATATGCAATAAAGAACAGGTTTAGCAAAATTGAACAAATGTTAAATACAAGTTGTAACACAAAATACAGCAATAAATACAAGGCTCAGATGCAAAATACAAAAAGTGAACGGCTCTCAAATTAAATGCTGTGAGAAAAACCACTATGTGCAGCGCTAACTCAACCTCCTGAGTGGTTGCCTTTTCTTAACATGTGCGCCTTCCGGATTATTGAAGTGAGGACTGAGTAAGGCATTGATGTTGGCTTGATGCCATACGTCGACATCTCTGAATTCGACACTGTAAAGTAGGGCACGAGGAGGGTCAGGGATGTTCCGGACGTTCCATGCAGCGTCAATGAAAACAGAAGCTTCGTAGATGGCCCAATCGTCTAAGTTATCTAAGTTATCAGTAAACGAAGATCTCTGTTGCGTCGCCACTCTTTAACACACAGTGTTAGAGTGCAGTAGTTTCATTTTTTCGAACGTTTGCAGCCTAATTTTCTTTCTCAAAAACAATTGCGTTTGCGCGTGCAGCCCCTACCCATGATGCACACTTCGGTTGGCGCACATCCAACCTATCGGCGGAAAAATTGCATCCTCACCCATCTCAACCGAATTTCATCCTCCCAACTTATCCACCTGCAGCCGATATAGGCGGCAGGGATGTTGCTTTGAATCCTGCGCGAATTCCGCCTTCCAAGCCTTTTACAAAACTACGCCAGCAAGCATTAGGCTCTTGTCTCACACACCAAGAGCCCGAAGTGCGGCACCGAGAGGCAGATAAGCAACCCGACAGAGAACTGACGATCCAGCAGTCTGTGAAGAGCGTGACGAAGCCGCCGGCTAGTGAAAGGCATCTATTTTTTTTTATAGGCAGTAAAATTTCAGCGCCTCGGCACAGCGCAAAATCACTTCGCCGCATTTATATTTAACGTGCTTTAACGTGTAGAAGCGACACGACAGCGATGAAGGAATCTGTAGTGGTTGGTCAGCACACGCGCGTTTTTTATCACTTTCACCCCCATCGAGATGCGGCCTCCGCTGCCGGGATCAAACCCGCGAACATATGATCAGCAGTGGAGGGCTAAAGCCACTTAGCCATCGTGAGAGTTCTTATTTAGTATCTGCTCTCTTAGGCAACGAATACATCTGAAAGCGAATGCTGCACCACTCTGTTTGGCCGTTGCGCCTATTTTTAACATATTGACACAGCGTTAGCCATATACTGGCGCCGCCATTCGGCGGGAGAGAACACTATGGTCTTCTTTGTCTAAGACATGTTAGGATCTGCACGGTTGAAGAGCCGCGTCATGTCTTCTACAAATATGGCGACGCTCTCATTTAGCCGCTGCGCTCGGGACTGCAGGGCAACTTCAGCTGGCTTCTTCCGTTATCGCGAGGCTTCACATCACCACATCGGATGTTCTTAAAGTCAAAGGTCACCCAATGTCAAAGGTCAACTCAAGGTCAGCGATCTTCTAAAGGTCAGAGGTCAAACTTCAACTAAAGTTCATAGATCAAGGTCAGGGGTTCGACACCATAACTGTACCACATATGGTCATACACGGCTAACGTGTTTGGCCTGAAGGTCATTGAAGGTCACTTTCGGCCCACACGACGATTGCATTACCTAGCGTAGTGAAACTTTTCTATTCAAAAATTGCCGGTGGTTCAGCTCTAGCTAACTCTGGTCGAAATAGAAAAGCTCAATCTCCGTGGCTACGTATGTGGTCCAGCGACTGACGGTCTCCACACCAGGCGTCGCATCGAACACATCTAGGGTTAGGCTGAACGTATCAAAGTGCACTGGCCTTTTATGCAGAAGCCACTTTCATGACCGGCGCATGCAATGCCGGCAGACGCTTCCCCGCATGACCGAGGGTCAAGGTCAAAGTCGAGATACCGTAACAGCTGCTGGTGTCGCTGCTATAGCTGACGTTACGTGTTGAACCTGACTGTTACTAAATATGCTGATGGTATAACATATAGCTACATTCAAGGTCAAACCTACGGCCTCGCTGATGGCTCGAAAAGCTGGTGTGGTGAAGATTTTCGCTTCAAAACAGGGTTTTAGTTGGCAAGCGTTTCTGACAGAAAGGAGTGTTCGGCCAGCCTGGCTGGAAGCCATGCCAAGAAGTTCTTTCGCACCGAAAGACATGTCCGCCAGCGGCACCTGGTATTACTGTTCTTGGATTAGAGTAATAAACTAGATCCACGGAGCTGTAGCGCCTGAAGCAGACTACTATTTTAAGTGTATTCGAAGTTCGTCACCGAGTCAGCCCTGTCTGAGAAGCCATAATACTCGCAGCTTCCATGCCGAACTCTTGTACGATGCAGATGTATGTACTTTATAAGAAGCTGTTATCCTGTACTTCGCCGACGCCAGTCTTCGACTGGCCTGCCCCTGCACGGAAGCCGTGTCAACTGTCAAATTATCTGCGCTATAGTGACGACTCCGACGCAGTGAGAGTGCTGGCAGAGCTGAGATGCCCATTCACAACAACGCTCTAATGTGTTCAGGATACTGTCGAGACATATAAGTGGAGAATAGGTCCTCATGAGTTGACGAGAAAACCACCGGACCACTTTTCATTCTGCACGCGTAGGCGGACGGCTTTGCTCGATGTGTGCTTCTATTTTGGGTGTGAGCGTGCAGCCTTTCTATTTCTATACGTTAATTTTGAGCGGTGAGTAATTTGTGGTCACCCGAAGCGCGCATGGAAGTCCGGATACCTGGAACCGCTAGCGGTGCAGCTCCGGCACCCAGAGTAGAGGCTCCACCTAATATTGAGAGGGAAAGAGGCCAATAGGGCCCCAACCCTATCGCCTCTGCAACCTTCTAATAAATTTTCTTCACCACCTCCGGCGCCCAGGACTGGCCCTGGAAAAGGACGGGGGCACTTTTGGTAAGGTTTAAGATTGAGGTTTTACACTCCAAGGAAAAGTTTAGAGCTCTGAAGTGCTCTTGCAGAAAATGCTATAGCGCTTGAATGTCTCCGGTATCGGCAGAAAGTGAAGCTTCATAAATGTTCACGTTGACACGGAGATCCAAGAGATCAGGTATATTGCGAACCAACACATTGAACAGCAATTTAGATAAGACCAGGTCTTGCAGAAGAAACCTTTGAAACAGTTCAGCATGTGCAATAACCTTCCTCTTTCGCTGTTGCAGCACTCTAATATTTCCAATGCATGCACAGTGCAGCCGGGAGTAGACACACGCCTAGAAGTGCGGTCACGTGGCGTTATATCACAGTGATAAGCGCGTCTCATAATGCAACTAAAAGTTATCGCACATCCACACAAAACAAAGGGAGAGCGAAGGCAGCAACCCGCTGCTGCTGGCCCACTTTAGTCGCCCCCTGAAGAAGGGCCCGAGTTGGTCCCGAGACGTTGGGTAAAGTTAACATTAATGGTTGCCGTCAGTTTTCTCTAAACTAAAACTGCAGATGATTTGCGTGCTGGTAATTGGTTAAAAAATCGGCGTACCAATTTATTCTAGGTAAAAGATTCCAAATCTGTTCTACGTTCAAAACCAGAGCGTTTAACAATTGCACCACAGTAGCAACGGAAGCCCGTGTTTTAAAAGGGCTGTTCTATTAGGAATAATATTGGGGAATGTTTCCCAAGCATTCGCAAATATTTTGTTACCCACAACTGCTGGCTTGCTCTGTATACCTGTTAGCATATGTAATTTCGCTTCCCAGATACCAGCAAGCATGTAACAAGGCGGCTATATTTCCGAGAATATGATAAAAGAGATCGTATCTCGTGTCACAAGTTCTGACACTTCTTCGATTGTTATAGCAATCGTGAATATGCTCTCTAAAGTTGTACTGGCAGACCAGGCATAGGGACCAAGACGTAAGCGAGTCCGTGCATTGCGATAGGCACGCTCTACCCTCACGGACGCTGCACACAATCCGGCGCGGAGGCTCATTATTTATGGCACTCGGCTGCTGACCCGCAATACGCACGTTCGATCCCGGCCGCGGTGCTCGCATTTGAATGCAGGCGAAATGCTGCAGATCCGTGTACAGTGCGATGTCAGTGCACGTTAAACAACCGCAGGTGGTTGAAATTAACCGGAGGTCTCCACTGCGGCACCTGATTCTTTTTCTTCTTTCACTCCCACCTTCTTCCCTTCCCACACAGTGAGGTTGATGTGATCATCGAGCAGTGAGCCACGTCTGCGCCATTTGTTTTTTTTAAATCCAATAATTTTTAATTAGTACACTGACACCTACACAAAACGCCGAATGCTCAGTGTGATGCGAAAAAAGAAAAAACTTTTGAATGCTCGAGTTTACCAGTAATAACTAAAGAGACGAACGGTAAGCGCAATTTGCTTAAAATTAGCGTGAGAGGAAAATATCGGCGCTAAGGGACAACGCCCTAACATTCAAAGCACCGAGTGGTGTCATCATTGACTGAAGGTGGATTCTTTACCTCCAAGTTATGGCAGAGGCGCTCTTTTGCACACGCAACTTAAGGATGTATTCTCTGCACAACTTCACACAACCATTTTGTGTTATCAGAACATGCACCACCGCAGATGAGCTAGAAACGTTAATTCCGGTAATTAGCAACAACCAAGTGCAAACAAAAGAACGGTTGATGCTATGAATTGATCTGAGAAAACTTAGATTTCGCAACCGAAAAAGGTCGTGTCTGTCCTCGTTAAGTTCGGACACATGACTTCACCATGGTACATCAAAAGCGGTAATGTGAGTAATTACATCATTGCCTTAACCTAGTAGGATTAGAGCACAGGCCATACTTTGCCATTGTTGAATCTGGTGAGCAATGGAACATGATTTCGAAATCACTGGCATACATGATTGGCGCGTTAACATTGCGAACAGATTGCGGAAACTTCAAATGGGGGTAACGATAGTAGATGGCAAGAGCGTAGAAACGCGGTCCATGCGACATCTGAATAATACCAAAGGATGCGCGAAGAGTGTTCCAGTCGGGTGGATAAAATACGCTAACAATTGATGAAAGGCCAAGGGTCACGGCAATCGGAGCATTCGTCACGAAAGAACTTTCGTCAGTGCATCTGTAAGCCCTGACGAACCACACTTCCTGTTTTTGATGTTAGCTTGAGTTTTGGCATTCCATCCAACGCCGTTCAGTACTACAAACCTGATGGTTTCCGCCAGGAGCCAGCCAAGGACGGCCATCTTCCGCAACTCCGAGACAGATGAGTCAGAACGAATGACATCGTATATTACAGTGGCCAGGAGAACGTACCGGCCTTTGAGGACCCTCATGATGCTGAAGTCAACCATATCTGCAGCTTGCAGGCCCCACAAACGCGCCCTAGAAGCCTCGAAGTGAAAGACATTGCACCGCAGGAAATTTTCAGCGAAGTCGGGGGTTGGCTGTGGAAGCGGAACTGAGACTCCACTTGACGCTGTCGGAGTCAGCTGGGTAAAATCTTTAAGGCTCTCCAACCTTCCAGCGTCACCACCTTCGAAAAGCTAGCTTCGACGACAGTCCCAGAAGACCACTTCCTTCACGGTGGTGAATGTCGAACTTACCACCTAGTCTTTGGTGTCGTGAGAATTTGCGCCGTAAAGAGGTCCCTTATTTTTCTTATGGTCCGCACGCTCCCGTTGCATATTGGAACACCTGTTCCCAAGAACCATCATGAGAAGCGTACAACTGTTCCGCTGCGCTTCCAAAGCTGTGCCAGACCAAGTAAGCCCTCTTGGCGATGGCTGTGGCATCGTATTCATTGTGGAAAACAAGTCGTGTATAGGCTGGATCTTGCTGCCACCTCTAACGTTATTTTTACTTTCTTTCTAGGAGAGTAGTCGATCGCGCAGACAGCATGTCTTTTAAATCCCAAACATTGCGATCGAATGCGTCGCTTTCGTTTGAGGTCGAGTACAGTGTCTCCGCGTCGCTGAGATTGAAAAATGTTGTGAACAGTTTTGCATGAACTCCTGAAAGTTCTTCCGCAGTGATCGCATCGTGATATTCATTCTTTAAAGCAACCAGGCTGTCTACATAAAAAGAGACGAAAAAGAGTCCTTGCACCATCGAGCACTTATGCTTCGAAAAATATGAGTAGTCACTTGGCTGTAACTAAAACTGAAGATTGAAGGAAGCCTGTATTTTAATGACGCTACAGCGGCGTAAACGAAAGCGGTTCTGGCATTCGGCTTGCTGAGAAGATCCCAGTTCTTTTCGACCAGGTTAGTGGCCACAAATGAGAAGAAAGTGTGGCGGTTCACTATGGCTGTCAGGCACGACTTGCAGTAGTCGATGATGAACCCTGCGGCCCCGACTTTCTGTACTCCTTTCGGCAAGGTCCCTGTGACCTAGATCTTCTCAAGATATTTCCTTCCCGCCAATTGAAACCATAGCCGGTGCTTGATGACGTCGAAGCATACCTGCGCGAAGAAATTCCGGCAGGGACTTACGGTAGCGTTCACGTATCTTGCTGCATCCGGGGCGTCATCCGGGCAGAAGAAGGAATTTCCTCCGGCCTCGGCGGAGCCGCATTGTTTGCTCTCGCGGTTGCTGAAGCAGATGCTGATTGCTGCGATGGCTACGAAGACCGCGGCTAAGATCACAAGCACACAGCTGAAGAAAATAAATCGCCGCCTGGACTCCTTGGTTATTACAAAGGTGCTCAAACTCGGTAGGACAATGCTCCGCAGAGTCTGGAAGGGCGAGCTGGAAGGTTCCGGCGTCGCTGCTTTGTTCGCCATGACACCTCCTCTTGTCGGCTCTCCTTCTTCTAAGCCGGCGCATCCACGTGCCGTAGCGAGACGGGTAGTAGTTTTTTTTTCTATGGGGGCGATCTTGCGTTAGTCTGCCGGATTATGCAGGGCGATGGGGATGGAAGACATTAATTTATAATGAATAATGCATTCCAGCAACACATACCACTCATCCATGGTGATTAGTGACTTTGACTTACCCAAGACATCAAAAACGCCAACGTGCAACCAAATAAAGGCAAGAAGGGCAATGAAAATCTGATATTACTAATGAAGTTTATTAGGACTTTTTATCACTTCAAACATCCCTGTTCTTTTAATTCAAATGGATCATTTCAACGCCATAGCACTAAGGATCCCTTTCAGAGGATACCCCGGCGGAGTATTTGGCGTTGACGTGTTCACAAAATAGGGCTTGGTCGGGAAGGCCGTGATATCACAAGCAAATCACGTTGCCAGGGTAATTCAAAATCCAACAATCATCGCAAGGTACATCAGCGATCTAGTTAGCGCTCCTTCTCTCGTGCGGTGGGAGACTGTGCTGGCCAGCTGTGACCCCAGAACGCAAGTTATAGCAGTGGAGAGGGCTGACAATGTCGTCGAGGGCTATGCACTCTCGACCACTTAACGCGACCTCATAGCAAGCTCTTTTCGGCGAATAAGATGTTTTACAATGAATACAGCAGCGATATATATGGCGACCCTAAACAATTATTCTTTGGTCTACAGGGTCGCGACGTCATTCCAGCGCGCCTATGTAGTGCCTCTGCTTAAAGAAAAGCAACGGCGAAGAAAAGAAAAATGACCTAGACGGGACTCGAACATCTGCCCCCTGGGTCGTGATCAGGGCTCCCTAAGCCTCGACCACTAAGGAACATTTGTACGCCTTGGTTAAAAGAGGCCTTCTGTGTCTTTTGGTAAATAAAAATAAAAGAATATAAAATCAGTAAAACAATCATCAGTGTCCGTGTCTGCGATGCGGTACGCAAAGAGGACCCCAGGAGGTAGAGGGGACCCTTAACGTCATCGCGTCAAAAGCTTAAGGCGGAACTTAAATGTGACCTGATTTTCTGGGGTAATCTTATGGGTACCTTACCTGATTACACCTGCAGTCAATCCTTAAAGAAGTACTGCTAGCCACCACCAGGTCATAGAAATCACCCTTGTGGGTACTATGTCTCCAGGGAAGCAGCAAAGGGAACTATATAACTATGTATGGCATAGCAGCTATCTGAGACTAGATCCTAATTTTTGAACCTTTTCTGAGTGTAAGTGATTTTAGCACTTTTCTGCGTTGCGTTCTTGTCACGCGGTGATCTGAGGGTCGCCGCCCACCGGGGAAAGCGCGTCGAGCGATCTACAAGGCACATTGAGCCTTTTCTGTTTTTACACTGACTGTAGTTGCAGCGCTCAGGTGTTCTTAACAGTCCAAGGTACCGTCTACACGATTGCAGTCCTGCGTCCATTCATACCTATTGAAGCTGCTTGTTCTTATATTTGGTCTAATATTGGGATCATAGTTCCTTTAAGCTTGCGGTTGCGTTAAGGAATCATCCAGTTCTTTTCTACTCTTTGGAAGGTAGGCCAGAGCTGAAGCAGTTTGCAGTCTACTTGTCCGTCCTCCAAGGTAGTGGGAGGTTCCTTGGTGAAATAAGCTATATCCTTGTTTAGCTGTGCTACTCAAATAGATCAATTTCTGGAACCCTGCTGTGTGTTGTCGTCGCGGAGTTTTCTGAAAAAAATTCTATTTCAGTTGATGGGGATTTAACGTCCCAAAGTCACTCGGGCTGTGAAGGACGCTGTAGAGAAGGGCTCCAGAAATTTCGACCATCTGGGGTTCTTTAACATGCGCTGACATCGCACAGTACTCGGATTTATAAAATTTTGACCACCGCGGCTGGGGCCGAATCCGCGTCTTTCTGAACCACCATTGAGCCACCCAGGCGGATTTTTCTAAACAAACCCAAGTCGCTTACGAGCTTGAGCTAAAATTTGGTCCTTAGGTTTCGAGTCTGGCATTTTATCGTGAGAATAAAGTGATCGCTGCTAAGGGAAACCTCAATGTTGTACCCGGCGCTAGACCTCAAGTTATTTGTTAGTGTGAGATCTGGGCACGTGTTTCTACCCGTGCGTGTAGCCCGAGTGATGTTGGTGAGGAGAGTCAGCTGCTGTTGGTGTATGAAGTCCCACAAGTGCTTGCCTTAGCAAAGATGAGTTTATACCCCCAGTCTATGTGAAAGGCATTCAAAACTCCGACCATTAAAAGGAGAGTTTTGCCGGCCATAGCTAAAGTGTTGCTTAGCGCTGCGAGGAGTTTTGGTCTGTCATGCGGGTAGCTGAAGACGTTTAGTATGAAATAGAAAGGCTGTCCGTATTTCCTGGGGAGATGCGCACTGAGAGAATCTCATCCTTATATACGTAACGAGGATCATGTGTGGCATGTGCGAGATTAAGCTACACAATATTGATTGTTTGCGTTTAGGGGTAACCTGCTTGGTAGCCTGGCAGTTTGTGGGCTATTCTGGGTTCCTGTATGACTATCACGTATGTCTAGTGACCTTATTGTTTATGAAGGGGGAGGTTAGATCCCTCTTGTTCTTAAGGCCTCTACAATTCCTTTGCCAAATTCGTAGTGGGAAGGGGAGGGCGTGCGTTGAGATGCTTGACTATGCTTGCGAAGATGGAAGTGGCGGGTAACTTCTTTGGATTTGTTAGTATTTGAACTAGGCCGTCAATGACGCTTTCAAGGTGCGCAAAATGTTCCATGATATGTGCAAATCTAAGGTCAACTTTATGGTCTGTTTTAGCAATGTGGTCTTTTTGAACCTGCTTCTAGGTCTGCTACAGCCTTTTCTGTAGCCAACATTCGCTTTTTTCTAGCGGGAAGTGGGTAGGTGTTGTGGGAGCTGGTATCAGATTGTTTGCCCGCATCTTCTGAGGGCTAACAAGTGGCGTTGAGTGAGGAATGGAATTGCGATGAAGGAGGGGTAAGTGCTTTCAGGAGGGTATTTAAAAAGTTTGAGTGAGTGAGTGAGTGAGCGAGCGGGCGTTTATTGATGAGGGTTGGGAGGTGGCTGGAAGAAATGTGGGCGGGCCCTCAGTCCAGGGTCCCGGAGACTTCTGCCCACCTTCTGGCGATGCGTAGGAGCGCTGCCTGGTAGTCGAGGCGTGCACTGGTCAGCTGGCCTGCTCGAAGGTACGTGTCAATTAGGATTTTATTTCCTGATTCCTTCGAGTGCAATGTTCGATTGTTTTTTGGTATTGATTGCGCTCTCGGGACTGAGAGCGGCCCGGGAGGCCCGGTCTGCCCAGCTCACCCGTCGGGTAAGGCAGCACTCTCGTCACCCTGGTTTTCGCCCCTGTTAAGACAGGCGCTTGGGGGAGCCCTGCAGTGGTCTCCCCGCTTGAGATTCAGAATGATCTGCTGTCTTCTGGTACCGCGTTAGCTGGACCCTGGTTCTTTCCAAGAGGGCGGATTGAGTTGCGGCAGGGTGTATTAAGGAGGGTGCAAAAAGTTGGATTACGGACGACTGTAGTGGAGTAAAAGTACATTATTGCAGATTTTTGTAATTTCAGAGTAGATTGCATGGGTGTATTAGGTAGGATTAGACTCAATTAAGAGTGGAACAGATTCAAAAGGTTCATTAGGGTAGATTAAGTTGAATTGCGGTAGATTGTGATAGATTCCGGCTGTAGTCTGGTGGATTAAGAGTAGACGCTATTGAATTAGGTTGGATTAGGGTATACTGTGGTCGATTAAGAATGAATTGCGCTGGATTAAATTAGATTAGGGATTAGAATGCATTATTGACCAATAACACTGAATTTTGGGCGAATTAAAAGGAACTCACTAACTTCTCTTCCGCAGCACATAATTCCTAAGTGCCTTCAGAAATTTTTGCTTCAAGCGTGCGTACGCACGTGTCCAACACACATCAAGACTGCTGACAGCCACTTAAGTGCGACAGTGTTAAGTGCCCCGTGTCGCAGAAAAGCCGGTTTCTTCGGCGTCGGCGGTGTTTGCCGTGAGCGAAAAATCCGAGAAGCATTAATAAATAAAAACCGAGTAAGAAATTGGTCGAGTTGAGGAGTCGAACCTGGGCCTCCCGAGTGCGAGACGAGGACGCTAGCCACTCTGCCACTCCAGTGCTCTGACGGACCAGCGATAAATTCCGCCGTCAACAACGTTAAATCCTCCTCGAGCGGTAGAAGCCGATTTGAGGCCCTTTTTTCAACTGTAGTCAAGACCCTTTTCAGAAGCATCTCACCCAGAAGAACTGAGAACCAAACCGGGAGAAATCTTGTGCCCATTAAAAACCAGTGGGTACTCGGCGGCACTGATGATCGAACCCAGCACCTCCCGAATGCGAGGCGGATGCTCTACAAAGGCGCGTATAGTGAATACCGCGTTTGGTTAGAGGCTGCGATAGAGACATGTGATGTGGCGTATATTAATAGTTATGAGCGTGAAAATTACCGCAGTCGCAGTTAATCGAGTAGCAAAGCTTGTTTACGCTACTTTTCCTCTTTGCTTGGCGCGCACGTAGCGCCATCAGACGCGCCCACTAAATGCACTCTCCACTCCTCCTCCTCTTCGCAAAGTAGGCTACTGCCCTAAGTGATAGCGCGCGATTTCAGCGCCTCTCGCAGTTTCAATCGAAAAAAAAAATTACAGTGGCTTTGCTCGGCTATGCCAGGATATATGTAGCGAAAGCACGCGTGAAACTCCCCAGTTGGCCTTGTTCAAATATTCCACAACTTACGAAGCACAGGCATAAACCTCCAGTATGACCTGTAGGTCCATGTTTGATTTCAGCATCGAGGCTATCCAAAGATCGAAGAGGGCGCGTCACTCTTACGCCAATTGTCTAGGCTAACAGCACGTCGTTCTTCGGTTTTTTGTGCCTGCCGCGGAAGTCTATTGGTCGCATTCCATCATTCACCACGGGCCGTCTTCAGTGAAGCAGGACTCAGGTCTCTCGTCCGGCTGCTGTCGCTGCTGCTCACGGTCGAGACACCAGACGTTAAACGTGCCTGTCTCGCGGCGGCATATTCAGGGCGGCGTTTAGTCAGTCGTTCGGCACGCTGTTCGTCTGTTTCCTGGGCGATTAGTTTCCTCTTCACCTCGTTCCGCTTAAGTTTGTCGCCGTCCATACTACCGCCTCAACTGTGGTTTTGGCGCACGCCAGCTCTCCTTTTCAATCCTGTGACAACTTATTACGCATGCGACTCAGATCTCGAAGCGAGCGGAGGCGAGCGCAACGACAAAGGACGCGGTGTCATGTCCTAGCAAATGGCGGCGGCGGCGAGCGGCGCGGTGTGACGTCATGCCAGATGGCACAGCGAGCGCGCGAAGCACAGTAACCTTCCGTGGCGAGGCGCGCGTTGTGACGTCACGTGTCTCGGTAGAGTACCGCCAGGGCGAAATCGCAAGTTTGCGGAAAATAAAGCTTTCGCTTTAAAAAATTGACTGTGGTTATGATCTGGCTAACCCTAGTTGAATTGCGAAAGCTTCGTTTCCTCCTGGCAAGTCGTCTACGCCGCGTCTCATTCCGACGCTCTCGAGAATTCGAACCGGTCTCTTCCGAAGTTGAAGAGTCACTCCGGGACTTGGCACTTCTTTTAGCCGCATCTTCGTTACCACGCTTCTCAAGTCGTGCGGCGCGTTCTCCTGGCGTCTCTTGTGCGCGTTGTCTCTTCCTCGCTTTGTTCGGTCGTTCTTCGTTCTGTCGTCTCTTTCGCGCTCTCCGTAACGGCTGAAATACACTGCAGTACACACACACACACACGCACGCACGCACACACACACACACACACACACGCACACACACACACACACACGCACACGCAGGCACACACACACACACACACACACAAACACACAAACACACACGCACACGCACACAAACACACACACACGCCCCCCGCGAGGCGACACCTCCTCTCTCTTTACTCCAGAGGTGGTGGTGGTGGAAACGTTTGTTGCCAAATACAGAGGGAGAAAAACCCCTAACATGGCACGAGGCAGTCATAAGGAGGCTTCCATTAAAGGGCAAAAGAGAGCCCTTAGAGGGCTATCCGATTCCGGGCGTTGGTAATTATCCTGTGCTGGTCAGCAGCAGAGGAGCTGGCCAAGAGATTCTTCCAGTATGACTCCGCCGTGGTTGGGGACGGAGGGCATTGGAACGTAGGACATGTGAGGAGGACATGAAGGAAGTCTCCCGGTTTCCCGCAGAGCTTACAAGAAGAAAGGAATTGATCGGGGTAGCGGACATGAAGGAAAGTAGGGTAGGGAGCAGTTCTGGTCCGGAGTCGGCGCCAGTGGGAGGCCTGGGTTAAGGTTAGGAAGGGAGCCGGCGGTGCGTAAACGTGCCGAGTATCTCGGTAGTAAAGAATATCTGAACGTAAGCAGACGCTACTGGGATGGTGGAGGACGCCTAACTCCGGCCTGGAAACTGAGACTTCGGGTGAGGGAGTGGACCTCCTCGTTACCCGGGAGGCATGCGTGTGCGGGAGTCCAGATAAGGGTTACGGGGTGGGTGGGGTGCCAGAAACGTAGAAGCCGAGCCGCGGTGCAGGATAACAGGCCTTTGGCGAAATTGGATAGAGCGGATTTTCAGTAGAAGATAATTTTGGTGGCAGAGGTGGAGATGAGAGCGAGTGCGATGGCGGATTCCTCTGCAATTTCCGATGAGTCTGTGGTGATGGATCCTGATGCGGTTAGTCGGGCCTGAGAATTAGCGACTGCGAGAACCATGCGGGAGCCCGACGTGTACGCTGCCGCGTACACTGTAGGCTACCTCGGAACTGTTGCCGTAGATCTCGTGCAGAGTTTTGGCGCGGGCAGCACTGCGTTCTCCGTCCTGCTCGGGGTGCCTGTTCGTAGGGATTGGAAGGATGATGAGATGGGAGCGTAGGTCTGGAGGTAGGGGAACCCCCTCGGTAGGATGGGTGATCGGGGTGAAGCCTAGCTGACAGGGTAGAGTGCGGTCTGAAGTGGTATTCGACAGGCGAGTCAGCTGTGCTGTTAGGGTGGCTTCTGCCAGCTCCTCAAACGTGTTGAGGATACCGAGTTTCAGGAGCCGGGTAGTAGAGGTGCTGGGGGGTAGGCGAAGGGCAACCTTCGTGCAGCTCCTGAGGAGCGCGTTGACATATCGGACACCCTGGCAGAGGAAACAATTCTCGGTACTGAGGCCACTTACGAATTACGGCTGGTGTGAGGGCAACACCGACACAGATTCTCCTAAGCGCAACCTACTCTGCACGATCTATTTCTGGGACGCCTTAGAGATGGGAGATAGTAGTGAGCGCACGGCGTACAAGAAATCCAACCCGAAGGGGTGCAGAAAAATAGGGGACGCTGGGCACGTAGGTTGGTATGTTGAGGGGACTGGAGGGCTCTTGCAACGCGAGCACGTCGGGGCCGCCTATTCGAGCTAGGAACTGGCGAAGCAGCCCCCGCTTGGAACCAAAGCCTCGATAGTTCCACTGCCAGAAGGTTAGGCTAGAGCGTGGTCTCGCCATCATTGAAGCTGTAGCTTGCCGTAGCGGAGTTCGAGACGGTGTGAAGCCGGGCTGTCTTTTTAGGCCGCACGGCAGCACAGGTTGTCGCATGGCGATCCTCTTGCTCCTTAAATCGCTCGTCAAATTGGAGAGAAAATTCGTCTAACGAGTAGTGAGGTTGGCGAGTTAATTTGTGAACGCCTGGATGGCCGTCTGCACCGCGGCCTGAATTCTCGTCTCCATGAGTTGTTCGAAATTGGGAGGCTGGGCTGGCGTTTCCTCTGTCGGGGTTGGTGTGGTCAGGGAGGTAGTGGGTGTTGCGGCCCGATTCTTGCCGGCGGTTGGCGAGTTACTGAGAGGTGGCGGTGGAACAGTAGGGGGTAGGAACAGCCGGGGCCGCTGGTTCCGGGTAGGGTTAGGGGTTTGGACCTGCTTGTGGGCATTCAGCGGTGCCTAGAGGAGGAGGTTGGTTGTTTTTAGGGAGGCGAGCTGCGCGCGGACACGCAACAGCTCTTCATTGAGGGGGTTGGCGGAGGCCTGGGAAACTACGCCTTCCCAGCTCACCTCATTGGTGCAGCGGTCGGGTGCCTGGGCAGGTGTTCTCGGTGGGACTGGAGGTGGTGGTGGCCATGTTCCAGTCCGGGAGCGAGACCGGGCCTTGAGTGTGTTAGGGGTGGACGGCTGTTTTGGTGCGGCAGGGTGTAGCACCGGAAAGGACTTCGATGTGAGCTGCGGGGCCTGGCGCTTGCGGATCGTGGAGCGGCTGCGGTGTTGGGGTGGAGCCTGACTGGGGGGAGTCTGGCTGGCGTTTGCCTCGGCGGCTCGTTTGGCATTCCAGTACCTCTTTTTGACGAGGTATGGGGTGCGGAGCGCGCCTTGCACGTTCTGTCCCCCGTCAGGTGTGCTCTACCGCAGACCTTACATTCCGGCGTGCAGGAGTGGCGCTCAGGGTGTTCGATTTGGTCGCAGCCGGGACAGCGGCATTGCTTGGGAGCCGGGCACACATTTGCACGGTGGCCGAGTGCGCCGCTGTAACGGCAGTGCTCGAGCTTCTTTTTGAAGATTTAGCACCTATAGAGTACAGAGGAGTAGTAGATGTGCTTGGGCACCCCGTCTAGTTCGAAGAGGCTGATGATGGACTCGGTCGAGCTCATGCGTCTAAAGTCGAGGATGGGAGGGTTTCGCTCGTGACTGAGACGGTCCTTGATGTCTCCGTATGAGAGGTTGAGAGGGACCCCGTGGACCACGCCGTGGGCGCAGTCCACCGGTGCCGCTTGGTTAGAGTATATGTCGTATGTGGTGCCTTTGATCAGTATGGACTTGATGTCGAGGTTGCGGAGTCTGCGCAGCGGGTCGGGAGTCTAGACAAGGAGGAAATGTTGGAGGGTGTTGATGACTGTCGGGCTTGGCCTCTTGAGCTCTGAGGCGGGCTGCCTGCAGAATGGCATCGCGAAGCACTATGCCTTTACGGTCGGAAGGTTCAGGCCGCCACGGGGACGGAGGATGATCTTACGGTCGTCGATGGGGAGCTTAGGGTGGCGTAGGGAAGACAGTTGGGTCGGCCGGGGCTTGAGGCAAATTCGGAGTAACGGTGGGAGCGGATTTGCAATTGGAGCTACGCTGGTCGTGCGCTGACTGCCAGCTGTTAGTAGAGGTAAGTTCCGAGGCATTTATGTCTTCTCCCTCTACTACAATGGCCTCCATGCCGCCGTCGAGGCGCCGACGCGCCGGTGGTCCGAGCGCGAAGCTGCGTCTCTAGCGGAGTTCGGTATCGGCGGCTGCTGTGCCGCGAGGCTTAGCCTCAGCTTAGTGGGGTGATGAAAAGATATGGATTTGCCTCCTAATGCGGTGGTCCAAATTGGGAAATGTTGGCATCGGCAGGTTCCTGACGAGAAGCGGAGGCTGATGACAATAGTTTCAGGCGGCTGGGATGAGTAAATGTCGTCGTAAAGCAAAACGTTTGCGGAGCGCATGTGAAGCGCGTCCGCTCACCCGGCCTCCGAACGCCGCTCCACCTCTACCTCAGCGGACCACATCTCGTGGAGCGAGCGGCGACGACAATGATGTCGACGGCGGCGGCATGCGTTGGAGCGCGGCTGCAGTGTTACTAGGCAACACCGCAGCCGACATACGGCTTACCTGGCGACGAGCCGAAATGGCTCGCTGGACGGCGTAGTAAAGCTTTCGCTTTAAAATAGAGGAGCCGCTGTTCGGGCGCAGAGGGGCCGTGTACGCAGGAATCACGCGGGGAGGAGAGAACAACGCAGCCCGTATCCAAGGCGCGTTCACCAGCTTGCGGATTGCTGCCAGTCTGTTTGGTGCGGAAGCTATGCTTTCTTTCATGGGATCGGGATTATCGAGAACGATGTGCCTACGAACTACGACTCCAACTTCAGTTCCGCGTGTTTCAACGCGCGTCTGGCAGCGCTTTGACGTGGTTTCCCGCCCCGCGCATCCGTTTCACGATATGTGCGTCGAGCAAGGCGTTGCAAGGACTCCCTGGCAGTGCTGCAACACGCTGTCGCGTTCCACACTTCAAGGCGCAGCTTAAGAGTCCTCTATTTTGTTCTTTCGCTTTAATACCATTGCCACGGTGGCTCAGTGATTAGAGCTCTCGGCTACTGAGCCGAGGGACCCGTGTCCGATCTCGGCAGCTGTGGCAGCTTCTCTATGAGGCAAAACGCAAAAGTTCACTGTGTGCTGTTTCGACGTGAGCACACGTAAAGACCCGGAGAGGTATCTATTAATCATACGCCTTCCACTACAGAGTTCCTCAATCCCGATGTGTCACTTGGGGACATTAAACGTCCCTATTTACAATTTTTTAATAATAACCAATCCGAAGGCTCGAGTTATTGTGACTCGCCACGTACCTCAAGCTAGATAGACTAGCTATAAAAATTTTGCTCTGGCTCTGGAGCAGTAAACGTAGCACAAAGAGCTACAAACCTTAAAACGCGCGCGTGTGCTGTGCGCCATAATTTAGAGTTTAGAAACTCCATGTGGTGGAATTATTCCGCCGCTGCACCACCTCACCTCTCACATCTTTTACTCACGCCTGATTTTTTGAGCTCTCTACATTCAAAATGCAAAAGGCGCTCCTGTGCTTTGATATATCAGTGCATGTTAAAGATAGCCTGGTGGTCGAATTTATTCCTTATGCCTCTACTACGGCCCCTTCTCTCTTTCCTCTTCCATTCCACCCTTCCTCCTTTAACTCACAATGCGGTTGAGGCATCCACCAAGAAGTGGGACCGGTTCTGTGCCTTTCATTTCCTGATAACGAATCATAATTTAGCCGTCCACTGTACCCTCCCCTGCGGCTAAGTGGTTCGAACGCTGGGCTAGTAAAACGGAGGATCAGGTTCCAATGCAGGCTTCGGGCATTTCTTTGAACAATAGCTTCACTACGCTATTTAAAGCCAAGGTCACCGGTCCGAGACGGAGCCATTAATGCGCATGCGCCGGGCACCAGGTACGCGCCCCGTGACATCAGAGATGCGCTGCCACCGCCGACGCCGCAGCCTCGATGGGTGCGTCGCACATGCGATGTAGCTACAGGTGCGTTGCGCATGCGCAGTTGGGCAACAGAGGCGCGTTATTGCTCTGCCACTTTATCAACAGATATTGTGAAGCGGTCGTTGTTCAGATGAACCATGGGTAAAAAAGCCGAATGTCCACTTGTTTGCTGCGACCGATATCAACGGCGACTGCGGGAATCCACGTCGCCAAATCCCGAAGTTTTGACGTGGTGTAAGGCGAGTAGACAAAAAGCCATAAAATACAGCAATGCCAAGCATGCAACTGAGTCGCCGGAACAAGAGGTACGGCCCGCCAAAACTACGCCGTCAAGAAGTGGAGAAACGACAGCAAGCCGGGAGCGAAGCTACGTGTTCTTCGGGCGAGCTATCGCGTACACAGTAGGTTTGACCAGAGTTAAACCGTCAGCAATCTTTAAAGGGAAAGTTTTCCTGTCTGCAGGTTGAGCAGTTTCGCTCGATTCCTTTAGAGCCGTTCTGCCTCAATCAAAAAAAGGTAACGTGGATTAGCCCCGCGAATCCAGGATATGCAAATCGAAAGCAACATTGAAGTCTCCACTGACCCATGGAGCCGGTTGTGCGCCATTTCTTTCGAACGCTCTTCGCAAATTTGTCTGCTCCAATGAACTCTATGAACGCCGTCGGCTCACCTGTTCGGTTTGGTTTTTTAAGGAAAGTAAATGGCACATTAATCGTCTCACACTTCTCAGTGGAAGGGATAAAGGAGGGAGGGAAAGAGGAAAGAGAAAACTGAAAATTGAAAGTAGTATTTTGAGGAAAGTCGCGGCGCAGCACACCGGCGGAACTCCTGAGGCTCGGTGCTGTTAGTGGCGCATGCGCAGCAGTGACTACGGATGGAGAGAGAGAACAAAATTGGCAGTGGCTTAGATGGGCTATGCTAGGATATATGTAGCGAAAGCTAAGGCCTAGCATGGCTAGCCTTCATTATTTTCATTGCAAGTTCAGGTAAGTACGATTGTCTTGCTTTGTTGTCGCATTAAAGACGACACAACAGTGGTCGCGGCGCACGCGAGCTCTCCTTTTCAATCCTCCGACATGTTATCAGGCATGCGACGCAACTGGCGAAGCGAGCGGAGGCGAGCGCAACGACGAGGTACGCGGTGTGACGTCATACCAAACGGCGGTGGCGGCGAGCCGCGCGGTGTGACTTCATGCCAGATGGCGCGGCGAGCGCGAAAAGCACAGTAACCGTCTCACATACCTCGGTGGACACCCAAACCGCGCCGTAAAGGAAGGCATAAAGAAGGGAGGGAAAGAGTGGTGGTGGTGGTAGTGGTTTTATTAAAAATAATAGCAAAAGGAAGGAAAAGATTTTTGCTAGCCCCAGCATCTGCCATCGATACCGAACCACCTTAATTGAGGCAGCGGATATAAAGGATAACACGTAGAATGGAGAAATGAAATGAAAGCGGTGAGGGGACAGGAAGAGAGTATAAGGGGAGAAGTAATATGTACAAACTATTTACACAATAAGAAATGCGTCCAGGTTGTGCGCGTGATTAGGTCATTTTAGAGGAATTAAATTACACACGCGCACAGCACAGTGTTGGTTACAGCTGGAGTGGGGCGTCCAGTAATTAATCGTTCAAGGTAGAACTCGCGGAGCGTTCGGTCACTGCGTGTAACTACCTGACGGAGAACCGAGTGGACGTCCAGCCCGTGTGTTCGAGGAATGCACAGAGGCTCACCAATGTTCGCTCACGAGTGCGCGCACTGCCCTACGGCCACAAAAGCGTCTTGGTGGAGTCTGGTAGTATGCCCAGCGCCCTATAGGCCGCGAGCATATCGCGACGAGCATCGGCGAACTCGGCACAGTGAAGGCACAGTGAAGGACCAGGGTTCGAACCCGACCGCGGTGGCTGCGTTTTTATGGATTAAAAACGCTAAGGCGCCCGTGTGCTGTGCGATGTCAGTGCACGTTAAAGATCCCCAGGTGGTCGAAATTATTCCGGAGCCTTCTTCTTCTTCTCCTCAAGTAATATGGCACCCACTACCCCGATCAAAACGCACGACAGAATTTTTGTCGCGCATCTGTCGCGCGACACAATTTTGTGTCGCAAGACAAGCTGTCTTGTCATGCCTTGTGTCGTGCGACAAGCTTCGTTTCGTGGGTTCTTTCGCGCGACAAAGTTGTTTGTAGTAGGTTCTGCCGCACGACAGACATCTTTCCTGCATTTTGTCGTGCGAAGAAGATCCCTGTCGCAACATTTGTCGCGCGACAGGTTTCTGTCGCAGGTACTGTCGCGCGACAGTGGGAGTCGTGCCGCGCGACAGAGATTGCGTGCCTCAGCAAAGTTGCCTGTCGAGGGTTCAGTCGCGCGACAGAATTCTTGCGCGCCTCTTTTCACGCGACAAAAGTAACTAGTGCGGCCTGTCGCGCGACACAACAGCTTGTCGTGGGATATGCCGCGCGACAGATACCTGTCGTGGGATGAGTCACGCGACAGATACCTGTCGTGGATTGTGCCGCGCGATAGATACCTATCGTGGGATGTGCCATACGACAGATTCCTGGTGAGGGTAATTATTTTGCTGCAGAATTCTAGAAATACTGTCGCGCGGTCGTGTGACAGCGATAGGATAAAATTGACCAAAGATGCTTCAAAGCGCGTTCACTGTGGCGAGTCGCGAAGAGGATGCGAGGTGCTCTGGTCTGTTGGTGACGGGCACCGAGCGAAATGAAGTGCTCATTCACATTGGCGAATCGAGTTTTCAACTCCCTTCCCGCGACCTGGCTCTCTCACCGAACGAGAATTGGCTTAGAGGAGAGGCACTGCTCGAGCACTCACCTAATTCCCTTCTGTTCCCACATGACAATGTGACGAAAGTAGTGCATGCTCAAGAGTATAATGCGGCTTTGAAAGCCCAAAAAGCTGTATGCACAAGCGGCGAAGCCAGCGGTGCCTGCGTATCCGCACGCTCTTGCGGTGGCGGCATGTAGCTGCAGCCATGACAGCGCCTGCACACCAGTCGGTGTGCGCAAGTCGAATGGGGCTACTGAAAGTCAGTGTCCTCTTGGCTTCTGTGACATGTTCAAGCCATGTAACATAATGTACCGCTACTACTATATGCGCAGAAAAAACCAAGGACACTTCTATGCGTCGCGGAAAAGAATGTCGTTAATCGTCAATCAGGAAAAATTACTCGCCATAACCATCCGGCTACACAAAGGCAGCATATGTGTACATGCACGCAGTTCTCTGTATAAATGTTCAAAGCAACCCCGATATCATTTTTCCGCGCTTTTCAGTTTTAAGAGCGTCAGCTCTTACTACTTACGTTTGTCAAGGACACGTCTGTCTGCAGGGAAGGTCAAATTAGCCAAGACAGTTACCACTCTAAATCACATAGCAACAGCGGGCGCGTAGAGCCTCAGTTGTCACAGACACCTTCGATCCGTTTTACATATGCCAGTATAGCGGCTATTGAAGTGGAACCCCGGGGACCCCCATTTGCATCAAATTTGGGGGCCGCCCGTTTGACGCATAACGATCGAAGTGGTGTCATTTGACTTGTCATGTTCCTGAGGATAAAATAAATATTTAGATGAAGCCCAAAATATGTGTGGGATTCGCACCGGCGACCTTTTCGCCCCCAAACCGTGGATTCCGGGGACTTCCAGACAGCCATAAGGCCTAATCGTTTGTCGCAGAGAGTTCCGGATGCAGTCAAACAATTCATCTTGTTGTAATGCACACGTTTATAAAATTCGTTAACTGATATATAAGGAGGAAACATACCGGATATAGCGAAGGTGGCTGTAAATCGCAATAGTAGTGCAAAATCTTTGAAGTAGATGACGCTGCTTGTATCTCAGAACGAATGTTTCCGAAACGAAATGCCCTCAGATGTTTGTATTTTGACTTCTCCACGTTTGCTGAGCACCCCGATCTAGCACCCCGATCTAAACACTTGAAGCTCTCGTAGCTAACGCTCTTAAGTCCAACGCTGATGCAGTGTTGGCGGAGAATTTTTTTTAGCGGCAGTGACGTGGTGCTTATCATAAAATAGCAAAAAAAATACTTTACGATGTCGTTCATTGCCTTCACTGAAAATTTCATGACGGTGACACGAAAATGTCGCTAAATCTAGACAGCAGCGTATGCAGCCGAAGGTGAAATGCGGCGGCCGGCGAGTTTGAACCGATTTGATTCTCGGTCGAAATGAGAATAAAGTCTTGGGACTGACATCAACCGCGCGCTTTAAAGAGTTTCGCCTGCTTTGACACAGTCTAGCTCATGTGCACCTGCGCTCGGTTCTCTAAACTACTCTGGTCCCAGTGTGACAATGTGCTATGACAATCTGAGCGAAAAGGAGGATGTCTGGGGGTTTTGATGTGCACCACGGCCATACAGTTGAGCGACATGATAACGTACGAGCGCGGCATGCCAGCCTGAATACCGGCCGCCAGCGTCAGAAAAATGCGACAGTAATGTTTGTTCAAGTTCATACTAAGCCGTCGGATGGAGTATCGTTGGCCAATATCTAGTCGTTGGTAGAAGCGATAACAGGAATACAAACAAATGTCTCCCCACGGCGCCTTTAATTGCTGCTGCTCAATCGCGGCTGTACTGGCCTCAGCTGGCTCCGCTCCTGAAGGTGTCGCGGAAACCGAGCATATCTTTGTTTTACTATGAAACGAGGTTCACAGTAAAACGATGACGAGAGCAGCACCTCAGCGATAGCCAGTTTCGAAGTGCACTCAGCAGCTGCATCGATGCGAAACCGGCTAGGCTTAGCGACGACTAGGGCAGCCAGGGGGTAGCGCGTAGTTCATTGCCCGGCGCGCCCGCGGGCAGCGTCGTTCCCAAAAGCTCGCCTCGCTCACTCCCGCTGGCTCACTGATTGGCTCAACAGCTTGCGACCTTCACTCGGAAGGCTGGAAAATCGAGAAGCGAGTGACTGGCGCTGCGACTGAGCGATACTTTATGCCCACGCTTGCACTACTTGTGAACAACCTTTAACGCACATATGCTTGGGTTATCGGCTGCTTTGCGGCGAGTCTTAGTTAAGAGCGTCCGCGACGCCATCGTCACCGTCCGTGACGCACAGGCTGAGAACTTCAATTCCAGTACGTGCCGAAACAACTCGTATTTTTCGTAACGGTACGAGCTCGAAAACACGCCTGCTTCGATGCGCTAGTGGGCTCTTGCTTGTTAACCTACACGCGATCAGGATGCGGCGAGTGCTAGCCACTGTTGCATATTAGCTAAAGTGAGACGCAAGTATCGACGTAGTTTCGTAACGCAGTTTATATCAAAGCACTCCGCTTGTACTGGTCACCAATTAAGCTGTTAAGTTTCATGATCTCCGGTGAGCGTGCCAGTGTCGCGCCAATTAATGCATAGCAGCTACTCTCCATCGGGCCAATTGCGTTCAACTTATCCACGATATTCGGCAGCTTGAGATACGGCGCTTGTCTTCGCTGTTTTTGTCGCAACTTAGTGATTTTATCTGGCATCAAACGAAATTGCATTCTGTCAACACCGTCGTCTGCTCCGTCGTCTGCTCCGTCGTCTGCTAGTGCATCCGGGTCACTTCAGGGGATCACAGGATCGCAGCTTCTACAAACGACATGCCAGAAAAAGTAACTGAAAGCGCTTTAGTATTCTTAAATAATCTAGAAATATTTTAAAATAAATGCAGTGTCTTTGTTGTGAAGATAATATAAGTATTCATGGTTCAAAAAACAAATTTTTTTGTCGGTTGTAATTTTTCACTGACACGAAAGCGCAGCCGTCAGCGCCATTGCAGCGCAACCAACAACGCGTGTTTTGTATTATTTGCCTCTTTGAGGCATTGCTTGAGTACTTGTACGGCGGACACGTGTGAAGAACTCATTCAATAGGAAGGTGAGCAGGAGTGTGTTTTGGAAGCCAACGACCAGGATTTCGGCCTGTCAACATTGGTGAGTTTCAACGGGTAAGCCATGAAGAGTGCTGCTACGTCTTTTCATCTGTTAGGGGAACGAAGACTCCTGCGCCGTTTTACTAAGCCTGTATGAATCGCATGGCCGGTGAGTCCCGCTCTGCGTTTGTTTGCTAATGATCTGTATTCACACGCGCTATTTGTATGCGGCTATATAGGGATGTGAGTGGAGGCAGTCCGCCTGCGGTTGCCGCAGCTAAAATGCGGCGCCAAAAAAGCAGGGCCTATATCCTGCATGACAAGTGTTGTTCTCATTGTCTTTATGTGCATTTATTACTCGCGTGCCGTGGTAAATAAAAATGGCACCAGATATCACAACAGAGTTACGCTTTCGCTTGCTAGCGCTTCGACACTCGGTGCAAAAGCATGGATTTGCAGTGCGTAGAACACGATGAGCGAGAAGTGCCGCGCGGCGGAGCGCTCGCGCTAGGCCAGCTGCGATCAGACACCGCACTATTTTGCTCAGAGTTAGTACTCATCGGATTAGTGCTTGTGCCTTAATATGCGTCATACTAAATTTTGAGACAGTGATCGCATGCGAAAGGCTAGTTCATATTCATCGCCTTGTCATTTGTAAACTTGTCTGTGCTTCCCCAGTGGAACAGGATTTGAGGCAGTGTTATGTCAAAGTTAGATCAATCTTGCGTCTCCTGAGCTGTAAACGTTGATGCTTCCTCTCCTTCTGAGCACTGCGAGCTGTCGGATATGCAACTGCACAATTTAGGATTTCTACTTTTTGCTATATCCCTCGCTTTTGTGGCCCGCATTCAAGTCGTTCGCCATTGTCGATGGTTTTTTGTTACTTATTTTCGCTTTGTTATTTATTCTTGGTTGCGTGCCATCAGCTGTGGTGCCGGCGATTCTCCGAGCTCGGAACTCATCCCAGGCACGGGATCCTACCCACAGACCTCCCTTCGCCGCACTCACGAGTGTTCTTTGGTATTTTTTTGTTTCTCATGCCTTTACTTGCATTGCCAGTCGACAAATTTGCGCAGCTTTTAATTGTATGCAGATTTGTTAAATGCGCTAGCAATTTTTCTATGATGTCAAGCTGTGCTGTGAGATATCAAGCTTCTTGCTAGTGAAGGCATGCTTTTTTCCATTCTCTCTTCTCATTTAACCAAGGCAGACTGGTTGCAACTTTCAATTTAATACCTAGACATTGGTGCAAGGCACCATGATAGGAATTAATGAAAACCTGCACATCCTATATTCAAATTGGTGTGCGGTATTTCAGCCAGCACATCTTTCAGTGTGGTTATAACAGTCATTGTGACTCTTCTCAAAGAATGTATATGGGTGCATTACATAAAATCTGTTCATTTGTTTTGTCATGGGCTAGCTCATTGGTTTTTTATTTACTTATATAACGTCTAAGTTTGGTTTTTAAAGCAGTAGACGATTTCCTCTCTTGTCATTCATGACATGGCTACAGCCACTGACAGCTGTTGCTCTGGATGTACTTGTTTTCAGTTGCCAGCGGCCAGCATCTATTGGGCCATGTGTGCTTCCTGCCTTCGGCTGTGTCATCCATCCTGATCCGTTCATGGTAGTTATTCTTTTTCAGTGATGCATATCTTAGCTGCCTATTTAGAAAAATATTTTCAATATAGGCTTGAAGCTAGGTTTAGAAATGCATGAAACTCTACATGCACTTCACAGCAGTACCTCAGCTTATAATTACCGGAACTGTAGACTTGTACAAAATATAGTCGCTGATGTAGCTCTTGACGCAGCTGCTGTTAACATAAATGTGCTTTGACATTGCGCACATGTTGCCTGGCATGCATATGTGTCTTTGAAAAGGACCTATATGTTCATTTATCTCTTTAAAAACATTGTGCTCTACAATGATGGTTTACCAGTATTTCTGACACAGAGACCAAATTGTCAGTCAGTAATGTAACATTGCACGATGACATCCTTGCAATTCACTGGGCAAGCTGCTGTCAGCACCGATTTATTGCTGGTTTATTGCCATAGCATATGGTTATACTGCACAGTCTGTACCTCTACCTTCTTAAAGCTGTATACTTGAAAAATTTAAAATTAGTTGAAGGAAAATTCAAGGAAATGTAACAGTAACTGTCTCAAATTTTGGTGGACACTTGAACAGTGATATAAGGGAGGGATATAGAAGGGAAGTAATGAAGAGCTGATGCCCGTGTTAGATGCCCCTCTTAAGTTAAACATACCTCGCAATTAACACATTTGGTGCAAAACAAACATGGGACTTGCACGCTCACAAGCACCCTCATGTCAGTAAAACAGAGTGCCAATGTTGCCATACTTTAGAGCTTTGCTCCTAAAAGCGCAGCTGACTGCTGCTCAAAGTTGAGAGCAAAAATATGTCTACTTTTCCTCATGTGCAGTCTGCGGTGCTGGTGCCATTTGCAATGGTGATTGACATTGAGTTGCATGATGCTCAGTCTGTTCCTGGAGTTAGTGATTTTGTCTGTCGTGCGAATGTGCTGTTCAAATTAGTGCAGAACAATGGTTCTCTAGTTCATTTTAGGTAACTGTCTCCTGTGCCACATGCTACCACCCTTTTTCCTCAAATTTCCTAATCTCATTTAGCCACCTGATTGCCACCCATTCATGCATTCACCTACTCTTAGAATCCTCCCAGTGTTTTAGTGTGGTATTGCTTATATCTTCTCTGCATTACACATGCACTGCACTTCCTTTTTTTTTATTTAGTCAAGATATCTCTGTTCCTGTTTCTTGCATAAGCATAAGAGGCTACTCAAGTGCACCATCTGGGCTTGTGATGCAATGTGTAGGGTCCTTCATTTTTGGGTAAAACCTGGTTTCTTCCTACTGTTGCACCAAAAAAGATTCTTAAAGATCAGGTTCAACACAATTTCTGTGCAAATGTGCCTGTAAGAAAGTGTGGTTTGAAGGTGCACAAAGCCCAAGAACTGCTGGAGTGTTGTGGATGTCACATAATTCTTCTGACAGATTTTTTAAACAATTCTGGTTATTTTATTTCTCTTTTAATGTTTATTGTTTGTCGGTTGCTTATAATTTTTGGATAAACTGAAAGCTACATGTACTGACTGGTATTTTATTCCAATAATTATACCCATTATTATGAAGCTGTGTTGGAAGGTAAGTGGGTATTTAGTATGCGTGCTTTGAATTTCAGTTATTGTTTCTGCAATGCAAAATGGAAGACAGGTCTCTGCTGTGCGAGTTTTTTGCAATGGAGTGAAAGTAGCTGGAGCAGCATTTGCTACTGTCACCCAGCCAAAAGTTCTCCCACAGACCACTGAGCTTCTGAATACCTATGGCTTAAAGCTCAAAGTGCTGGTTGCCCTTTCCGAGGTTTTCTGCATTAACGAGTGCAAGCCCAAGAGCTCAGAGCTAACAAGCATTTGAAACCATAGAGGCATACACAGTAGTGCTGGGGCCATGCAGCAAGTCAGTGTGAATTAGATCGCGATAAACATGGTTTACTGTAGAAAGCTAGTGTAAAAAATAGTTGCGCTCACAGAAACCGCTGTTTCTTTGTTAGTCGGTCATTGAAACAAAGCAATGCATGTAAAATTTTATATCTCGCTGATCCCTCAATTTTTTCCAGCTAAAGACCAAGAGTTGCATGGAAGTTGTGCAAGCCACCAAGTTGCATGTGATTTTTGCCAGGGACCTGGAGCAGGCTGGGAAATTAGTGGATGGCCAGTGGTATTCACTCAGTAAGGCAAGCTTTTTCTGTAAGTACAGTTTTTGGCATGGCATTGCTTAGGAACGCATGCACTAATCTGACTACTCTATGCCCGCCCATGCTTCAACAATAATGAAGTTCATGAAAAAAATTGATTGCCAAAAAAATATTGGCGCTTCTGTTATGTTTTTCCAGGAAAGTATTTGCCATTTAAAGGGCTGTGAAAACCTTAAAAATTATTATGTGCTTTTGGCTTTTTTTTCAAATTTCTTCCACGTCTATGTTGGCCTGACCTTGTAGCTTGTCTGCATGAGATTGGCTGCTACCTACAGTTTGCTTTTTTGTTGCTCCTTTATTGCCTGTCACAATCTTTACTTTGAGTGGCAGTGTCACGCAGTTTGGGAAGTAATCTGATCTTATTTCTGCATTGGCCTGTAGTGCAAGCTTTTGCATGTGGGGCCGGTTTATGGTGTCCTTTTGTTTGCTGTAACTGCAGTTTGGCCATGAGGGTTAGAGGCTTAGCCCTTTTTTATTTTGATGCAGTGTCATATACTTCATGCATAAAATAATGAAGTAAGCACTATTTTTTGTAATAAATGAACATTCGTTACAGCTGTGGCCATTATAAGTGCACTTGACTCTAAAATGGCTTTCTTTCGGCATTCAGTATTACATCTTAAAACGAGCCGGAAGACACAATACAGGAGAAGAGATGAGCACAAGATGAGGCTGGTCTAACAACTGAAATTTTATTGAAGGAAAGTGGCAAAAGAAGACCTGCAAAGGGATTCAAGCACGCAAGACCCCAAAGCAATGAGAGGGCAAAAAATAACCGAAAGCACTGACTTACTAGTAAACCATCTAAAAAACTAATTCCTTACAGTGAAGGTTCACTGATGGTTTAGCCAGGCACTTGTTTTTAGCCTTACTGATGTAGTAAGCCTCAACTATATCAGGACAGATTTATCACTTCCCTAAACCACTGATGTGCTGCAGAAATCAGGCGTGCAAAGAGAAAGGTCGTTCTCCGATTGCATTCACGAGATTGAACGTGCAGTGTCAGGTGAAAATTCGCCTTCCTCTCTGTACAGTGAAAGTGCTCTCAGCCAGGTGCACATTCAGATATCTGCTTGTCTGCCCATAGTAGTTTCAGCTACGAGGCAGTGGAATGCAAAAAACCGGTTTACTTTTGCAAGTGGTGAACATTTTTATCTGCCACTGTGCATAGCGGACGATTACCCGTAGTTGTATCAAGCCTAGTTTGAACGAAGAAGCAAAGGGCTCATACCTTACTTTTAGCGGTCAAGACAACAGCAACATCATACTTTGGTGCAACTTTCTTGGGATGGTGCGAAATGGCGTGGAGGTAAAGTATAGAGCCCGTCTTTTTGTGCTGCTCAGCTACGTCAGCATCATGTGAACGGTGTTCCGTTCCCTCGAGAGAGTAAAAACACACTCTGACAGGTGCGCAAGATGGGCAAGTGGGAACCCAGGTGCCATTGGCTTGGAAACCTGCTCTGAGAATGCATTCTAAACACTGTGATGGCATGACTTCCATAAAGCAGTCGTGATGCATGTGATTGCCAAGCCGGTCCTTCACCAGCCTCGAGTGGTTCAACTCGTAGCTAAGAGGCTTCCTGATCTTGGGCTTTGGCGCCAACATATGTGGTCGTCCGCAAAGCGCAGGTCTAAGTCAAGAAGCTACAAACGGTTATGCTTAGTGAAATTAAGACCTAAAAGATAGGCTTTGACCACATGCCTAAAGATTTCTAAAACGTCTTGTGCCAACTTATCTGAGCCCTCCTTGTGCAAAAAAATTAGGTAGCTATCAACATAACGAAATGCGACTATGCTGAGGCCTTCCAAACAGGGCTTTAATGCGGTATCGACTCTGGACAGAAGAATGTCGCGGAGGAACAGTGCAACCTGGGACCCTCTGCATATGCCTGATTTCTGATGTAAATACCGCCTTGCCAACTCACAAAAGTGGAGTTCTGTGGAGTTCTAGTTTCTTGTGGACAGCAACCTGGGCAGGTGCTCTGCAGTGAGCATCGACATGGAGGGCCTGCACTATTCATTGTCACATGATAGACCTCTGAGGTATGTGCAAACGGCATCAGGGTGAACAACGAACATGCTTTTACAGATGATTGCGTGATTTCGGTTGCTGGCTTCTTGGGGCTGTTGTCCTTTTACTGCAAATCCGCATTTGTCAGTTGGCAGGGCGGTATTTACACGCAGGTCGTACCTTTGCTCAGCAACATTTTTTTGTCTAAAGTCAATAAGGCATTAGAGCCCTGTTTGGAAGACCTTGGCATAGTAGGATTTCGTTATGTTCATGACTAAGTTTTCTGGACATAGAAGGCTCCGATAAGTTGGCACAAGATGTTTTAGGAGTCTTTAAGGCATGCGGTCAAGGGCTGTCTTTTACATCAGAATTGTCTAAGCAGAACCGTTAGCAGTTTCTTGATGCAGACTTGCGCTTTGTGGACGAATATGTTTGTCGGGGCTACAGCTAAAGATCGGGGAAGGCTCTTTTTAGCTACGAGTCGGACCACTCGTTGTTGGGGAAGGATGGTGAAGAGGTGTATTTGACCCTGGTTAAGGTCAGTAAAGATGGAAACACTTGATGGGTGTGCAATCGTGTGCATGACATCAGCTTTAGATAAGTCATGCCATCACTGCTGAGGACGCATTCTTGTAGCAGGTTTCCAAGCAGCTGGGTTCCCACTTGCCCATCTCAACAACCTGTCGTATGTTTTCACTCGCTCGAGGGTAAGGAGCACATACTCCGATGATGCTGATACACCTTACCTCCACAGTATTTCACAGTCTCAAGAAAGTCAAGGGAAAGTGTAATGCTGCTGTTGTCTTAACAGTGAAGTGCAAGTCAGGAGGCCTTTGCGCCGCCATTAAAAAGGCTTGATAAAACTGGGTACTTGTCCACAATGGACAGTGTCACAAAAAAGGTTCACCACTTGCAAAAGTAATTGAGTTTATTGCGTTCTACTGCCTTATGGCTGCAACTAATATGAGCAGACAGGCAGATATTTGAATTTGCACTTGACTGAGCACTTTCATTCTATAGGGGGAAGGCAAATTCTAATCTGGCACTGTATGCTCAATCTTGTGAATGCAAATCTGAGGATGACATGTCTCTTTGCACGCCTAATTTCCACGACACATCAGTGGTTTATGGAAGGGATAAATCTGTCGGTAGATAGTTGAGGCTTACTACATCGGTAAGGCTAAGGACACGTGTGGCTAAGCCATCGGAAAACCTTCACCGTAAGGAATTTGCTTTTTTAGATGATTCATTAGTATGCCAGTGACCTTTGATTGCACTTTGGGTTATTGTGCGCTTGTATCTCTTCGCGGGTCTCCTTTTGCGGCTTTCCTTCAATGATGCCGCCGCAGTGGCTCAGTGGTTATGGCGCTCGGCTGCTGTCCCAAAAGACGCAGGTTCGATCCTGGCCGCACCAGTCAAATTTTAATGGAGGCAAAATTTTAGAGGCCCGTGTACTGTGCGTTGTCAGTGCACGCTAATGAACCCCAGGTGGTCGAAATTTCTGGAGCCCTCCACTATGGCGTCCCTCATAGCCCGAGTCGCTTTGGGACGTTAAACCATCACAAATCAAATAATCAAAATCTTCAATTAAATTTTTGTTAGTCCCGCCTCTTGAGCTCATGTCTTCTTGCGTGTTGTGGCTGGTTTTAAGGTGAGTCAGTACCAACTCGGCCAGTCTTAAGCCTTGTTCAGTATTACAACATTTTGAATAAAGTGAGAAGTTTACTAGGCTATGTTGCCGGGGATCGTGTCCGCAGCAGTTGTGGGCAACTCAGAAGAGATTGCATCATACGATTGGTTGTGTAATTGGCAGAGGATGATGTGAGAGTGCTGCTCGAAAAGAAAATTTCATAATCGGATAATTATTTACAGCCAAAAATGTCCGAAAAGTGGCTGGGCCAGAGAAAATGTGCCGCGAAATTTGAAAACGCTGAAAGTAGGTGGAGCTACAGCGTAGTGCCAAGTTTGAAAAATTGAAAGTATGGACAAAGCCAAAGCTTGGCGCCAAGTTTGAAAACTCGAAATGAGCAATCACGTGACAAGTGATAAGTGTCCTATACTTAACCAGGAGATAGGAAAAAGAATGATAAATTAGAGGCAATTAGGTAATTATTGAGAAGCGAAAGGCAATGAACGCGTGATTAGACTGGGCGGGTATTCAGTGAGTGGGCAGGAACGATCCGTGGAGGGAAATTTGAAAACTCGAAATCGTTGCTGGAATGAAATGAGGGTAAAATAAGAGTTAATTGATAACCAATCAAGTCAACGAGAAAACAACCATGGCACCAAATTTGAAAGGCGACCAGTGTCGAGGAAGCATCAACGCTTTCACATTTTTTTTGCGCAGGTAGCAGCGGTGATCTCTATTTTTTGTTTTTTTCAGCCAAGACAAAAACCATTTTTCTTGGCTCATGGGCGGTGTGTCTAGGAACCTGCGGCCAGGACAACGCTGGACAGCATGCATCAGCAAGTTCGAAAAAAAAAGCACGAAACAGTAAATAAATATTGATCATTTTCATTTCAATTCTAGTGGTTTTGTGCACGAATTACTCTGGAATGCACAAAGCTTGTGTTAATTGCCAGGCGACCATTAACAAGCTGTGCATTTTTGTGCATAGCCCACTCCAGAACACAAATCCTGTGTTAATTGACAGGTGACAGTAACGACTGTTACACAGTGTATGAGCAATACACAAGACACACTACAGAAGACAAGGCAAACTACAGAAGACAAGACAGACTACAGAAGACAAGACAGACTACAGAGACAGACTACAGAAGACAAGACAGACTACAGAAGTCAAGACAGACTACAAAACAGAGGACAAACTACAGAAGACAGACTATAAAAGACAAGACAGACTACAGAAGACAGGACTACAAAAGACAAGACAGACTACAGAAGACAAGACAGACTACACAAGACATGCCCCAAATACGACAAGACTACAGACTACAGAAATTTTCTGCCTTAGAATCCTGTAGTGCGTTTTGACTGGGACGGCACCTCTTCTTCCTTCTTTCACTCCCTCCTTTATCCCTTCCCTTGCGGCGCGGTTCAGGTGTCCAACAATATATGAGACAGATACTGCGCCATTTCCTTTCCCAAAAAACCAATTATTATTATTATTATTATTCAGTGAAGGAGCAGGTGTTCTAGTATTTCCACTGCACCGCATCCATCACAAAAAACACTCGTCGCTTTTCCGTGACGCACCCGTCGTTCCCCGGGCCACACGCAGCCAATGCGCGCGCGGAGGATGATCGCACGTTGTGACCGTGTAAGCGCGCGACAACCGGTGATACTGTCGATGCGCTCACCTCCTGCGATGCGTGGGTTGTGGTGCTGCTTTCGGAGATGGTCGTGGATGGCCGCACGCACGTCCTCCAGCGCAAGGAGCAGATCGCTGGCAGGTGCTTGGTGTGCAGTGGTCGCGAGGTCGTCAGCTTCAATGCCGGCTATGTCGCAGTGACCGGGCACCCTCTGTGCATTCACTGCACATCCTCTCTGCGCGAGGCGCTTGATGCGCGAGCAAATTTCCCGCACTAGTTGGGTACCGCGGCCGTTAAACTGCAGGCGGCTGAGGGCGGCGCGGGTGTCGCACAGCAGAGTACTCCTGGGCGGCGGAGGGCCGAGGGTGAGCAGAAGGTCCAGCCCGAGCCGGATTCTCATCTACTCCGCCGTGGTGGAAGAGCCAAGGAAGGTTGCGTGTTGCTGGCTGTGCAGTCGCAGAGCGGGGATGGTAGCCGCCGCAGCAAGGGAGAAGCTGTCGCGGGCCACTGAGCCTTCGGTGTAAACGAGGAGATGGTCCTGGAGCTCCTCGTGTATAACGGCTCTGGCCAGCTGCTGCACAGCACAGAGGGGTGTGCTCCGCTTTCCCGCAATGCCGTCGATCTCGCTGTACCTCCGAGGCAGCAGGCCAGGGCACGCAGGAGCCGTAGTGGGTTGGGCCTTGTGTCAATTGCTCATACTCTAGCAGCGCCGCGCGCATTCGTGAGCGCGGGTGCGAGCGCATAGGCTGCAGCAGCGAGCCGCTGTCCGGTGCGCGGTGAAGCCGGTCGATGTGATTCAATGCCCAGCGCGCTGCTTGGACATCAAATGGCCACGCTCCTGCCTCGGCCAACGTTGCGGCGCACTGCGAGTTTTCGGGCAGGCCTAGGCACACGCGCAGGGACTTGCGGTGCTGAATATCGAGTTTCTTCCAGCACGGCTTGCCACCGTGACGAGCGGCAGCGCAAAGAGCACCGCCCCCAAAGCTGCGGCATTGCATAGCCGCAGCGCGGCTCGCTGGAAGATGCCCTGCCTCGAGCGGTGAGCTTGTGCACGGCGGCGGTTATTATCTTCATCTGCAGACAGGCCTTGGTCGCCTCCGGTTGTAATGAAAGGCGCCAGTCGATGTCCAGGCCAAGGTACCGCACCGATTTACGCCAAAGAATCGGAGTCCCGTCCAGTGACGGTGGCGCAAGGTGCGCGCGCAAGCGCGAAACGCAGGTCATGGCCACCGATTTGTCCGTGCTCAGCGACAGACCAAGGCCGCGCAAGCTGGCATCAATTGCTGTCAGGGCTCCCTGAAAACACCCCCGCACGCGGAAGGCCTCGCCCGGTGGTCCCCTTCACCACAGAGCTATGTTGACTGCATATATGGACATGTAAAAATGGTTTCGGCCGCTCGTTGGAAGGGAGGCCGGCACCACCGACATGGCCACATTAAACAAAAAAGGTGATAGGGCAGAGCCCTGCGGCACGCTCATGTCCACCGGGCGAAGCTTGGAGAGCTTACCCCCTACTCGTACGCGCATGGTGCGCCCGCTCAGGAAGCCATGAACGTATCGCAAAAGGCGCCCGCTCACACCAGCCCCCTCAAGCACCGCGAGAATTGGTGCCCGGTGAACGTTCTCAAAAGCGCCCGAGACGTCCAGTAGCAGCAGCTACGCAACCTGGCCTGCTGCCCTGGCATGCTCCAGCGCTGTAACAACGTTAGATATAGAATCAGCCGTGCACCGCATCCCACGGAAACCCGCCTGCCGCTCGTCAAACAAATCAGCCTCCGCAGCCCGCTCGTTCAGACGCTGCAACGCCGTATGCTCCATGAGCTTACCTGCCGCCGATGTTAATGCCACTGGCCGGTATCCGCTCACCTCTGTAGGTGTGCGCCCTGCCTTTCGGATGGGACAAACGACCGCGGTTCGCCAATCCTCCGGTAGCTCCCCGCGTTCCCACACCAGGTTGATCTGCTGCAGGAGGATCTGTCGTTGCTGCGCATCCAGGTTTCGCAGCATTTGGTATGTCACCCCGTCCGGTCCGGGCGCCGAGCGGCTGCGGCAGCGCTGCAGCGCATTGTTCAATTCCGGCGCGGTGAACGGCACATCACATGGACCTTCCGAGGCGACGGGCGAGAGACTGGCGTCGCTTCTGGGGCTCTCAGGAGCAGCTATGTTAGCGGCGTTGGCGGGGCTGGGCGGCGCAAACTGATCGGCAAACCGCTCTTCCAATTCTACAAGCCCGCTGGAGATTGCGAAGGCGGCCAGTGGTTGACGGTTTGCCTGTGTTTCGGTGATGCGCCGTAGGGTGTCAAACACCCTCCGCGAGCCCTCATCTTCCTCCAACCGTTGGCATAGTGAAGCCCACTGCCGGCAGTATAGCTTGTTGGCGTGGCGGCGCGCTGCTGCGTCCAAGCGGTTGTAGAGAGTCCAGTCGGCGGCTCTGTCAGGCCGCCGAGCCCGTCGCTCTGCGCGATCTCTATTCTCGCGCAGATTGAGCAGCTATCAGGTGTAGGCTGCCCTCTGGTCGTTGGGTGGCTGCGAGAGCGCTTCGGACTAGACTTGAAAAGAAATCTGCGCCAGTGGCCGCCACGTCGTCAACCGCCCGCCTTAATGCACTCCAGTTGGTAATGGAGTAGGCACGTTTAGGGCGCTCCTCCAACGCAGTGGGTTCGATTAGGATGGATTAATGATCCGACCCCCAGAGAGATGGTGATCGGCGCCATGTCGCCTCGATGCCTCTGGATGCGAAGGCAACATCGATACAGGAGCCGGTTGTTCCGCGTCGTTGAAAGGTTGGCTCGCCAGTGTTCAAGGGGGTGAGTCCCAGCTGCGTTGTTGCGTAGTGCAGGTCGTCTCCACGCGCGGAGTGGCGCACACTGCTCCACGCACTATGGTGGGCGTTAAAATCACCACAGATGATTTGGCGCGGGCACAGCCCGAAGACACAGCACGAAAACACAGCGCGTTCCACGCGACAGCTGGGCGCACATAAACACTGGCCACCGACGTGTCAACACCACCGATGCGCACTGTCACCACCACGCACTCCTGGGCGTCAGATGTCGCCGCCGCCGAGCCGACGAGGGTGTGCTGGACGTCCTGACGCACGTATATTGCGCACCTTGATTTCCCGGGGCGATGAGATGTGTCACAACAGGGCGCTGCGGCACGTGGTGGCTGAGTGGTAGCCAATGTAGCCAGGTAGCCGCATCTGGGGCTCCCCATCATGTGAACGTACGTACGTCTCCTGCAGCGCGATAACTTCCGGCGAATCCTGTGTGATGCGAACTCGAATTTTTGCGTACCGCGCCGCAAGTGAGCGCACGTTCCACTGCAGGATGGATGGTATGCGGGAGAGAGTCCGACGGCTAGCCTTCATGCTGGCTTATCTGTGCGGGAGCCCCCGCTGCTTCTAAGCAAGCTCGGTGTCTATCGGTGCCCTCTGGGAAAAAGTGCGCCGAGGGCGCGCAACGCCAGCTTTAGGCGCGCGATCTCTGCGTCCCGTGTGTCAGGGGGCTGGCCATGAGAAGCGGCCGCAGGCTCGGGCCGCGCTGTACGGGACGCCGGGCAACCCGATCGCCGCTGTCACTGCCGGCGCTGCGGTTGCTTCGGTGGCTGCTGCTGCTGGGGTGTTCCCCTGACGGCCTGGGAATAAGAAAGCGCGCACCGCCTTCTGCTGATGTTGCTGGGCTGGGGCCGCTATTTCAGCCTGGACGACAGCTCGGACAACCCGCCTGGACATCGGTGCATGGATGTGGCCATTAAAGTGGCCACGTGACGCTCTCGCTGCCAGTGCGGGCACGCTGGGTCATTGGCTGCGTGCCGCCCCCCGCAGTTAATGCAGCGGCGCTTGCTCGCGCAGGTACCAGGCTTGTGCGGCCCGCCACAGCGGGTGCATCGTGCAGGAGCACGACACACCTCTGTGGCATGCCCCAGGCTGGCGCACTTGGGACACTGGAGCGGCCGGGGACGGCAGGGGCGGACCGCGAACCTGCGCTTGAATATGGTGATTAACGCCGGTGGTGTCGGCGCCGGAAAACGGAGAGCGAGTGTGCTGCCCGACAGAGACGCCGACACCATCGGCACCGTTGATTCCGCCGCTGGCAGCAGCTCCTCTGCCGTCCTGCGCCCGTCCACACCGAAGACCAGGCCGAAGCTTTGGGTCCGAGGAGGAGGCTCCTTGGCGCAGACCGACACGCTGCGGATGACGGCTGTGGCTAGCAGGGAATGGAGAGCATCGCTGCTGCCCGCATCCACGGCGACCACATTCCGCCGCATGTTTACCCGGACGGCGAGGACGCCCGGGCGGGATCCGATCTCATCGGTCAACTCCCAGCCCTGTTACCTGGTGAAGGCGATGCCCCGGTTCGCCGGCCGAAACAGCACCGTCCCCACCAGACTTGACGGGACCTCCACGGCTGCCGCGGCTCGCTCCAGGGCAGTTCTCCGAGGCCGCTGCGCCTTGGTAGCAATGGTGCGCCACGGGACCAGGTTGGCTTCAGCATCAGCATCGCCGCTGTCTGCGGTGCATTGCTGCGGCGCGCCGCGGACTTGGGCGAACTCGCTTCCAGCAGACGAAGTCCCAGCCGCAGCCTGGTCTCGTGCAGCGGGATTTTTTGAGGTCGCACCCGGTTTATTTTTCTCAAAAACCAATTTTTATTGCACGGTAAGGATCCCGGGGTGGTCGAAATTATTCCGGAGCCCTCCACTATGGCAAATCTTTCTTCCTTTCGACTCTCCACTCCTCCTTCATCCTTTCTCTTACGGCGTGGTTCAGGCGTCCAAAGATATATGAGACAGACACTGCGCGATTTCCTTCCCCAAACACCAATTATGATAGAGGGAGAAGTAAAATGTACAAACTATAAACACAATAAAAAATGTGTCCAGGTTGTGCGCGCGATAAGCTCATTTTAGAGGAATTAAATCACACACGCGCACAGCACTGTGTTGGTTACAACTCGAGTGGGGCGTCCAATTATTAATCGTTCAAGGTAGAACTCGCAGAGCGTTCGGGATGAAGGAGGGAGTGAACGAAGAAAGGAAGAGAGAGGTGCCGTATTAGAAGGCTCCTGGGGATCTTTAACATGCACTGACATCGCACAGAACACGGGCGCCTTAGCATTTTGCCTGCATAAAAAAGACGCAGTTGCATGCGCTGCATCGTGCAAAGAAGTATTTGCTACTGGGGACAAAAGTTTTCCGGGCGCGAGTTCTTTGAAAAATGTTTATTGCAGCTCCACCTAGCTACCCTGTTGCCTAATAATGTATGAAGGCTTTAAAGGCCTAAATGCTCCTTCCTCTCTCGACAATATTTGGCGACTAGATATACTGGAGTGGAACTGCAATGAACCTTTTTCCGAGAGCTCGTGTCTCGAAAACTTTTGTCCCACGCACTATATACATTTGCTAGATACAATTTTTGTTACTTTTCTGGGGCGGTATGAAAGGCAGCCAATGCGTCGACAGAATTTATTGCTCCCTTTATAGAGTCAAGTTAATCTGACGTGCACTTTTTGCCCAACAACTTGTCGCATAGTTTTTTAATTTTTCAAAACGACAAACTATCGCGGCGTGGCAGCCGTCCTTAACCGACGACTACGTACTCACTTGTTTTTATGGACATGGTCGTACGAAAATTTCGGAAGCAACATTCGGTTTCCTGAATCTTCGGTCTTTTTAGAATACCTGTACGACCTCTTCAGAAGGCAGACGGGAAAGGTTCTGACCGGTCGGTGCTTTCTCTACCCAAATACCTGTAGTCTAGCCCTTGTTCAATTCAGTATACTGCAGCGAGCTTCTCGTATGCAGATCCAATAGGCGGTAAAAAACTCTTCGAACGCGGACCTTACGCCCTAGGACATGCCCTCGCTCCAAAGGCATGCTTGCGCTGTGATCAGTGAATTGCTACCTGTAGGAGCAACGAGGAAACTATTGAACAATGAAATGGTTGGTACTCTCGTGATGCTTTATTGTTTTCCGAGACACTTCCGCACAGTCTTAAAAAGGACATTGAGATGACGTCTGACACCGTGAGGTTTCTGCCTCTCGTGAAAGACAACGGAATTCCTTCTGAATATTTCGTGTTGATAGGACTGTTTAGCGTGTGGAAAAACATTATGATGGACAAAGACACAGAAACACCGCTTTCAGCGAGGTCATTGTTCAGAGAACTCGGCATTTTACCGCAGGAGATATATGCAGTGCTAGCTCAACCTCCTCAGTGGTTGCCTTTTCTTAACATTCCCGCCTTCCGGATTATTGAAGTGCGGGCTGAGTAAGGCAGTGATGTTGGCTTGATGCCATACGTCGACATCTCTGAATTCGACACTGTAAAGTAGGGCACGAGGAGGGTCAGGGATGTTCCGGACGTTCCATGCAGCATCAATGAAAAAAGAAGATTCGTAGATGGCCCAATTGACTCAGTTATCTAAGTTCTCAGTAACCGAAGCATCTCTGTTGCGTCGCCACTCTTTAACACACAGTGTTAGAGTGTAGTAGTTTCATTTTTTTTAGAGCGTTAGCAGCCTAGCCTTCTTTCTCAAAAACAGTTGCGTTTGCGCGTGCAGCCCCTACCCTTGATGCACACTTCGATTTGCGCACATCCAAACTTTCCGCGGAAAAATTGCATCCTCACCCATCTCAACCGACCTTCATCCGCCCAACTTATCCACCTGCAGCCGATATAGGCAGCAGGGATGTTGCTTTGAATGCTGCGCGAATGCCGCCATCCAAGCCTTTTACAAAAGTACGCCAGCAAGCATTAGCATCTTGTCCCAGACACCAAGAGCCCGAAGTGCGACAGCGAGAGGCAGATAAGCAGCCCGTCAGAGAACTGACGATCCAGCAGTCTGTGAAGAGCGTGACGAAGCCGCCGGCTAGTGAAAGGCATTTAAATTTTTATAGGCAGTAAAATTTAAGCGCCTCGGCATAACGCAAATTCACTTCGCCGCAGTTACATTTAACGTGTTTTAACGTGTAGAAGCGACACGAGAGGTATGAAGGAATCTGTAGTGGATGGCTTCTAATCAACTTACACCAGCTGATGTGTTTCTACGTGCGATGACATCGGTCAGCACACGCGCGTTTTTTATAAATTTCACCCCCATCTAGGTGCCGCCTCCGCTGCCGGGATCAAACCTGCGAACTTATGATCAGCATTGGAGGGCTACAGCCACTTAGCCATCGTGAGAGGTCTTATTTAGTATCTGCTCTCTTAAGCAACGAATGCCTCTGAAGGCGAATGCTGCACAACGGTTGGGTCGTTGCGCCTATTTTTAACATATTGACAATGTGTTAGCCAGTTACTGGCGCCGCCATGCGGCGGGGGAGAACCCGCTGGTCTTCTTTGTCTCAGACATGGTAGGATCTGCGCGGTTGAAGAGCCGCATCATGTCTTCTACGAACATGGCGACGCTCTCATTTGGCCGCTGCGCTCGGGACTGCAGGGCAACTTAGCTGGCTCCTTCCGTTCGTTGCTGCCGAATGTATCGAGCAACTTTCGCCGGAAGTCTCGCCATGTGGTAATAGCGGACTCGTGGTTTTCAAATCGTGTCTTGGCGGTGTCTTCCAGAGCAAAATAGACATTGCGGAGCTTGCGGTCCTCGTCCCACAGATTAAATGCAGCGACTCGGTCGTAGCTGGCCAACAAGTCTCTCACGTCTTCGAACGTGTCGCCATGAAACAACGTGGGAGTACGAGGCGCATGAAGAAGCAGCGGTGGGGAACTCACGGCGTTCTGGGTGGTCTGACTTGTCGCAGTGGGCGTCATTGCGCGGCGTGGTGCCGTCAGGGGTCGGAACTCAGGATCTAAGCCTCGCAAGCGGCGGCTTGCCTTGAGGTATGGTGTCGTGTCCACGGGGTGTAGCTGGATGTCGTCGGAGGCTCCCGGGAGCTCTTTGTGCCTAAGGAAAAAAATCCCAGCACCTCCACCAAAATGTCACCGAAAGCCGGCAGAAGGGCACACCAGGACTAACCAGGCAGACACACTAGATGAACGAACGCACCAGCCGGGGAAGAAAAAGAAGATCAGCGGCAGGACCAGCGGGTCCCACCGCATGGCGGCGCTAGTAAATGGCTAACACTGTGTCAATATTTATCGTACAGGACACAAAAGAAGTGATGCTATTCTCACTCGGTGCTTTATGGGTTAAAACCATACGCAAGCGTGTGAAAAGGGGAGACTATAATAATCTGAAGATTTAATTCACATCAATCTGGCATAAAATGCTTCAGAATTGCCGAAAGCACATTAAAGAAGCGACAAATACGTTTCCTCCCAGACTGCTGACTTCCTTCAGTTTTGTTGCTGCATAGACTGGGTGCCATTTTCACGCTGCCTAGGCAGCATTCGGTGGGCAGCTCTGCGCGCTAGGACGCCACATTTTGTCTTTACAAAAAAGTAAAGTATTCCAGGTTGGAAAAAATTGGCAGTGGCTTAATTTGGCTAACCGTGGAATTCAGCGATATGGAAGCACCCTCTCTAAGTGTCTTAGGCTCGTCCATAGAAGCTCCGCTATACGCTAGCGACAGCCGTTCTACATATACACACACGACCACTTGGATATGAAGAGATATCACATGGCCTTATGACACCCCAATCGGAGACGTTATCGCGAAGCTTCACATCACCCCATCGGATTTTCTTAAAATCAAAGGTCACCCAATGTCAAAGGTCAGAGGTCAGGTCAAGGTCAGCGTTCTAATGAAGGTCAAAGGTCAAACGTCAACTAGAGTTCATGGGTCAAGGTCAGGGGTTCGACACCATAACTGTACCACATTTGGTCATACAAGGCTAACGTGGTTGGGCTGAAGGTCATTGAAGGTCACTTTCGGCCCACGCGACGACTGCATTACCTAGAATAGTGAAACTTTTCTATTCAAAAATTGCCGGTGGTTCAGCTCTGGTTAACTCTGGTCGAAATAGAAAAGCTCTATCTCCGTGGCTACGTATGTGGTCCAGCGACTGACGGTCTCCACACCAGGCGTCGCATCGAACACATCTAGGGTTAGGCTGAACGTATCAAAGTGCACTGGCCTTTTATGCAGAAGCCACTTTCATGACCGGCGCATGCAATGCCGGCAGACGCTTCCCCGCTTGACCGATGGTCAAGGTCAAAGTCGAGATACCGTAACAGCTGCTGGTGTCGCTGCTATAGCTGACGTTACGTGTCGAACATGACTATTACTAAATATGCTGATGGTATGACCTATAGCTACATTCAAGGTCAAACCTACGGCCCCGCTGACTGCTCGAAAAGCTGGTGTGGTGAAGATTTTCGCTTCAAAACAGGGTTTTAGTTTGCAAGCGCTTCTGGCAGAAAGGAGTGTTCGGACAGCCTGGCCATTCACAACAACGCCCTAATGTGTTCAGGATACTGTCGAGACATATACGTGGAGAATAGGTCCACATGAGTTGACGAGAAAACCACCGGACCACTTTTAATTCTACTTGTGTAAGCGGACTTCTTTGCTCTTTGTGTGCTTCTATTTTGAGTGTAAGCGTACATCTTTTCAATTATTATACGTTAATTTTGAACGGTGTGTAATTTGTGATCAACCGAAGCGCGCACGGAAGTCCGCATACCTGGAACCCCTAGCGGTGCAGCTCCGGCACCCAGAATAGAGGCTACACATACTAATGTGAGGGGAAGGGGCCAATAGGGCCTCAACCCAATCACCTCTGCAACCTTTGAATAAATGTTTTTCTCCACCTCCGGCGCCCAAGACTGGCCCTGGAAAATTGCGGGGGTACTTTTGGTAACGTTTAAGATTGCGTTTTTACTCTCCAAGAAAAATTTCAGTTTTGAAGTGCTCTTGCAAAAAATGCTATAGCGCAATAATGTCTCCGGCATCGGCAGAAATTGCAGCTTCATAAATGTGCACGTTTACACGGAGATCCCAGAGATCAGGTATATTGCTAACCAACACATTGAACAGCAATGGAGATAAGACCACGTCCTGCAGGAGAAACCTTTGAAACAGTTCAGCATGCGCAATAACCTTCCTCTTTCGCTGTTGCAGCACTATAATATTTCCAATAGATGCACAGTGCAGCCGGGAGTAGCCACAGGCCTAGAAGTGTGGTCACGTGGCGTTATACCACAGTGATAAGCGCGTCTCATAATGCAACTAAACGTTATCGCACATCCACAGAAAACAAAGGGAGAGCGAAGGCAGCAACCCGCTGCTGCTGGCCCACTTTAGTCACCCCCTGAAGAAGGGCCCGAGTTGGTCCCGAGACGTTGGGTAAAGTTAACATTAATGGTTGCCGTCAGCTTTCTCTAAACTAAAACTGCAGATGATTTGCGTGCCGGTAATTGGTTAAAAAACGACGTGCCAATTCATTCTAGATATAAGATTCTCAATATGTTCTTGTACGTTCAAAACCAGAGCGTTTAACCCTTCCACCACAGTAGCAACGGAAGCACGTGTTTTAATTGGCCTGTTCTATTAGGAATGATATTGGGGAATGTTTCCCAAGCATTCCCAAATATTTAGTTAGGTACAACTGCTGGCTTGTTCTGTATGCCGATTAGCACACGTAATTTCGCTCTCAGATACCAGCAAGCATGTAACAAGGCGGCTATATTTCCAAGAATTTGATACAAGAGATCGTATCTCGTGTCACAAGTTCTGACATTTCTTCGATTGTTATAGCAAACGTGAATATGCTCTCTAAACTTGTACTGGAAAATCAGGCATAGGGACCACGACGTAAATGAGTCCGTGCATTGCAAAAGGCACGCACTACCCGCACGGACGCTGCACGGGCGCGGTGGCTCATTGTTTATGGCACTCGACTGCTGACCCGCAATACGCACGTTGGATCCCGGCCGCAATGCTCGCATTTGAATGCCGGTGAAATGCTACAGATCCGTGTACTGTGCGATGTCAGTGCAGGTTAAACAACCGCAGGTGGTTGAAATTAACCGGAGCCCTCCACAGCGGCACCTGATTCTCTTTCTTCTTTCCCTCCCACCTTCTTCCCTTCCCACACAGTGAGGTTGATGTGATCATCGAGCAGTGAGATACGTACTGCGGCATTTCTTTTCTTTAAAAACTAATATTTTTTTAATGGTATAGTGACACCCTCAATAAACACCGAACGCTCAGTGTGATGTAAGAAAAGGAAAATTTTTGATGCTCCATTTTAGCAGTAATTACAAAAGTGACGAACGGTAAGCGCGATTTGCTTAAAATTAGCGTGAGAGGAAACTATCTTGGCTAAGGAACAGACAACGCCCTTATGTTTGCAGCACCGAGTGGTGTCATAATTCGCTGAACGTGAATTCTTTACATCCAAGTTATGTGAGCGGCGCTCTTTTGCGCACGCAAATAAAAGATATATTCTCTGACAAATTCACACAACCATTTTGTGTTATCAGAACATGCCACACCACAGATGAGCTAGACACGTTACTTGCGACAATTAGCACCAACCAAGTGCAAACAAAAGAGCGGGTGATGTTATGAATTGATCCTAGAAAACTTAGATTTTGCAAGCGAAAATCGTCGCATCAGTCCTCCTAGTTATGTTCGGACGCATGACTTCACAATAATACACCAAAAGCGCTCATGTGAGTAAATGCATCATTACCTTAGCCTAGCACGAATAGAACAAAGATCATACTTTGCCATTGGTGAATCTGGTGAGCAATGAAACACGGTTCCAAAATCGTTGGAATGTATGAGTGGCGTGTTAAGTCAAGTCAAGTCAAGTCAGTTTTATTTGCATCATTATGATGTGGGCAGGCTCAGCAAAAAGCGAACGATTTTCGCTTGAGGGAGCCCGAGCCCCCCTACATGGCGTACAGCAAGGGCAAAAAAATTTTTTTTTTTAAAGTACAAAATCCACACACGCTACCTAACAGAATATAATACAGGAATTTCAGAACAATTGATATAAACTCTTGGTACATGTTCATTATTACGCAATACATTGGTGTTAACATAGATGCAAAAGTCATTCGTGTCACACTTTTCACACAAAGGGAATACAGTGGCTTACAAAAAATGATTTCTTAGAGTTTGTGTACTAGATGTTTCAAGAGAAAAACGTTCAAAGATGAATTTGTTTAGTAACCTTGGAACTGCATGACGCATCATCTGTCGACCATGTTCTGTACGGCAAAAGGGAATGGTCCAACGTTCGTGTTTTCGAAATGAGTATGGCGTTGAGTTTGTTTCGAGGGATGACAATGCTGTCAAGAAATTGTCACCGTGAGAAATGGATTTTTTATATCTTATGGCTAAGAAAAATTCGTATAGCTTATGAGCGGGTATGATTTTGAATCTCTTAAACAGTTCTTCGGTATATGCGAGGTAGTCAACATTTGCTATATAACGTACTGCTTTCTTTTGCAGCATGTATATCTTGTGCAGGTTAGTTTGAGTAGTATAGCCCCAGACAAGGAAACAGTAGTTAACATACGACATGAATATTGTGTTGTATATTATTAATTTAATCGATACGGGTAGATAGGAGCGAAATTTCGCGAGAATTCCGACGCACTTTGATAAATTGGTTAAAGAGAAGCTAATATGAGGGTCCCAGCTCATAGATTGCGGAAACTCCCAAAGCGGGCAACGATAGTAGATGGCAAGAGTGTAGAAAAGCTGCCCATGCGACCTCTGAACAAAACTGAACGCTTTGCGAAGAGTATTCCAGTAGGGTCGATGAAATGCTCCAAGAATTGATAAAAAGTCAAGGGCCGCAGCAATCGGAGCATCCGTCACGAAGGAACTTTTGTCAGTGCATAAGTAAGCCCTGACGAACCACGCTCGCAATTTTTTGATGCTAGCTTGAGTTTTGGCATTCCACCCGACGCCGCTCAGTAACACAAATCACATGGTTTCCGCCAGAACACAACCTAAGAGGGCTATTTTCCGCAAATCCAATATAGATAAGTGAGGACGAATGACATCGTATATTACAATGGGCAGCAGAAAATACCGGCCGTTGAGGACCCTCATGATGCTGAAGTCAAGGATATCTGCAGCTTGTAGGCTCCATAAACGCGTCCTAGAAGCCACGAAATGAAAAACATGGAACGGCAGAAAAATTTCAGCATAGTCGGGCGTTGGCTGTGGAATCGGAGCTGAGACTCCACTAGACGCTGTCAGAGTTAGCTGGGTAAAATCTTTAAAAAGGCTCTCCAACTTTCCAGCGTCGCCACCTTCGAATAGCCAGGTACGACGACAGTACCAGGATCGCTTCCCTCACGGCGGTGAAGGTCGCACTTAGCGCCTCGTCTTTGTCTGGTGTCGTGAGAATTTCAGTTGTAAAGAGGTCCCATAATTGTCTGATGGTCCGCACGCTCCGGTTGCATATTGGAACTCCTGTTCCAAGAACCATCATGGGAAGCGTGCAACTCTTCTGCTGCGTTTTCAATGCTGTTGTCAGACTAAGTAAGCCCTCTTGGCGACGGCTGTGGCAGTGTATTTGCCCGTGGAAAACAAGTCGTGTATAGCCCGGATGTTGTTACCACCTCTAACGATAATTTCTACTTTCTTGCTAGGAGAGTAGCCGATCGCGCCGAGGGCATCTCGCAGGTGTTTTAAATCGCAAGCATCGCTATCTAAAGCGTCGCTTTCGTTTGAGGTCGAGCACAGTGTCTCCGTGCCGCTGAGATTGAGAAACGTTGCGCACATTTTTGCATGAATTCCTCAAAGATCTTCCGCAGTAATCGTATCGTGACACTCATTCTTTAAAGAAACCAGGCTGTCTGCCATAAAAAGAGAAGAAAAAGAGTCATTGCGGCATCGAGCACTTATGCTGAGGAAAATGTGAGCAGTCACTTGGCTGTAACTAAAATTGAAGACTGAAGGAAGTATACACGTACTGCACTGACGCTAAAGCGGCGTAATAATAATAATAATAATAATAATAATTGACTTTTGGGAAAAGGAAATGGCGCAGTATCTGTCTCATATATTGTTGGACACCTGAACCGCGCCGTAAGGGGGGATAAAGGAGGGAGTGGAAGAAGAAAGGAAGGAAGAGGTGCCGTGGTGGAGGGCTCCGGAATAATTTCGACCACCTGGGGATTTTAACGTGCATTGACATCGCACAGCACACGGGCACCTTAGCGTTTTTCCTCCATAAAAACGCAGCCGCCGCGGTCGGGTTCGAACCCGGGAACTCTGGATCAGTAGCCGAGCGCTTAACCACTGAGCCACCGCGGCGGGGGCTAAAGCGGTGTAAACGAAAGCATTTCTGGCGTTCGGTTTGCTAAGAAGATCCCTGTTCTTTGTGACCAGCTTAGTGGTCGCGGAGGAGACGAAAGTATGGCGGTTCAGTATGGCTGTCAGGCATGACTTCTAGTAGTCGATGATGAACCCTGCGGCCCCGACTCTTTGTACTCCTTTCGGCAAGGTTCCTGTGACCTAGATATCAAGGTACTCCCTTCCCGCGACTTCAAACCATAGCCGGTCTTTTATGACGTCGGAGCACATGTGCGCAAAGAAATTCCGGCAGGCACTTACGGTGGCGTTCCCGTATCTTGCTGCATCCGGAGCGTCATCCGGGCAGCAGAAGAAATTTCCTCCGGCCTTGGCGGATGCGCGTTGCTGTCTAGCGGTTGCTGAAGTAGTTGCTGAGTGCTGCGACGGCTACGAGGACCGCGGCTAAGATCACAAGCACACACCTGAACACAAGGATTCGCAGCCTGTACTCCTCGGTTGTTATAAAGGTGCTCAATCTCGGTAGGAATATGGTCCGCAGAGTCTGGAAGGGTGACCTGGTAGGTTCGGGCGTCTGTGCTTGAATCGCCTTGACACCTCCTCTAGTGTGTTTTTCTTGTTCTAAGCCGACGCCTCCACGTGCCGAAGCGAGACGGGTAGTAGTTTTTTTTTCTATTGGGAGAATTTGCGTTAGTCACCGGCTTATGCAGAAGGATGGGAATAGAGAATATTAATTTCTAATGAATAATGTATACAAGCGACACATACCACTCATCTATGGTGATTAGTGACGTACCCAAGACAACAAAAACGCCAACGTCCAACCAAATAAACGCAAGAAAGGCGATGTAAAGCTGCTATTACTAATCGAGTTTATTTGGCCTTTTTCTCACCTTCAAACATCACTGTTACTTAATTCAAATAGATCATTTAAACTCCAAAGCGCTAAGGATCCCTTTCAATGGAAAACCCGGCGCAGTATTTGGCGTTGACGTGTTCACAAAATTGGGCTTGTTCAGGAAGGCCGTCACATCAAACCAAATCACAGCGATCTAGTTAGCGCTCCTTCTCTCGAGAGGTGGGAGACCGTGCTGGCTAACTTTGACCCCAGAACGCAAGTTCTAGCAGTAGAGTGGAGTCATGATCCGGGCTCGCTAACCCTCCACCACTTAGGAACGCTCGTGCGCCTTTGTTAAAGGAGGCCTTCTGTGTCTTGTGGTAAATAAAAATAGTAGAAAATAAAAATCAGTAAAACAAACAGCAGTGTCCGTGTCTGCTATGCGGTACGCAAAGTGGACCCCAGGAGGTAGAAGGGACCCTTAAAGACATTGCGTCAAACACTTAAGGCGTAATTTAAATTTCCCCTGATTTTGTGGGGTAATATTATGGGTATCTTATCTTCTTACATCTGCAGTCAATCCTTAAAGAACTGCTAGCCACCACCAGGTCATAGCCAGTCACCTTTGTGGGCACGATGTCTCGAGGGCAGCAACAAGGGGAACTATATAACTATGTATGGCATAGCAGCTATCCGAGACTAGACCTCAATTTTCGAACTTTTTGTCAGTTTAAGAGATTTTAGCACTTTTCTGCGTTGTGTTCTAATCGCGCGGTAATCTGAGGGTCGCCGCCCACTGGGAAAAGCGCGTCGAGCAATCTCACTACACTTACTGTTGTAGCAGCGACCAAGTTTTCCTAAATGTGCAAGGCCCCGTCTAGACGGTTGCAGTCCTGCGTCTATTGTTACTTAAGGAGGCTGCTTGTTCTTAGATATGGTCTAATATTCGGGTCATGGTTCCTTTAAGCTTGCGGTTGTGTTTTGCAATCATCCAATTCTTTTCTGCTTTTGGAAGCCCGGCCAGAGCTGAAGCAGTTTGCTGTCTACTTAACCGGCCTCCAAGGTCGTGGGAGGTTCCTTGGTGAAATGAGCTATATTCTCGTGTAGCTGTGCTACTCAAGTCGGGCAATTTATGGAACTTGGCCGTTTGTTTTCGTCGCGGAGTTTTCTGAATAAAGTTTAGTCTAGTTTCTGGGGATTTACCATCCCAAAGTCGCGCGGGCTGTGAAGGACGCTGTAGTAAGGGCTCGAGAAATTTCCACCATCTTGGGTTCTTTAGCCTGCGCTGACAGCGACAGTACTCGGATTTCAAGAAATTTGACCACCGCGGCTGGGATGGAACCCGCGTGTTTCGAGCCAGCAGCCGAGCGCCATAAACACTGAGCCATCCCAGCGGCTTTTTCTAAATAAAGCCGAGTCATTTACGGGTTTGAGCTGAAATTTGGGTCTGAGGTTTCGAGCCTGGCATATTATCGTGAGAATAAAGTAATCGCTGCTAAGAGAAACCTCTGTGTTGTTCCCGGCGCTTGACCTGAAGTTATTTGTTAGTGTGAGATCTGGGCACGTGTTTCTGCTCTCACTGATGCCCGGGCGTGTGACACGAGTGACGTTGGTGAGGTGAATCAGCTGCTGCTGTTGTCTAAAGTCCCACAAGTGCTTGCCTTTAGAAAAGGAGCTCCCATACCACCAGTCTATGTAGGAAGCCTTCAAATCTCCCACCATTAAAAGCGGAGTGTTCCCGGCCATATCTAAAGTGTTTGTTACTGCAGCGAGGAGGTTTGGTTTGTCATGCGGGTAGCTAAAGTCGTTCAGTATGAAAAGGAAAGGCTGTCCTAATTTCCTGGGGAGAAGCTAGCTGACAGAATCTAATCCTTATCTACCTCACAAGGATCATGTGAATCATTATTATGATTGCGTTTGGGCATAACCTCTTTGGTTCCGGGCGTAGTATGGTGTGTTAAGAGCGGATTCTATTGAATTAACTTGGGTTAGGGTATACTGTCTTGGATTAAGAAAGAAGTGCGCTGGATTAAATTGGCTTAGAGACTACAGTGCATTAATGGTAGATAACAGTGGATTTTTGGGTAAATTAAAAGGAAGTCATTAATTTCTCTTTCACAGCACTTAATTCCTTAGTGCCTTCAGAAATGTTTCCTTAATGTATACCTACCCACGTGTACTCCACACATCAAGACTGTCAACGGCCATATTAACGCGACAGCGTTAACGGCCCCGTGGTACAGAAAAGCCAGTGTCGTCGGCGTCGCCGGCGTTGGCCGTGAGCGAAAAATCGCAGAAGCATTGTTACAGAAATGCGAGTAGGAAACTGGTAGCGTTGAGTCGAACCATGGCCTGTGAGTAGTCAATGGAAAAATTTCAGAGCACCGCATTCGTTTTCCCCGCATCGCCGACGCATTCATTGGCCCAACCGTGCCACGTGACTTTCGGGTACCATTTGCCTTCCACTCGCCGGGCGGGCCGGCTGAGTTAAGAGCACAGACAGCGCAGGTTACCTGCGTTTCTTTTTGTTTCGATTGTTGCGCTCGCGTTTGACTGCAAGGAAATCATGCCTGGCAGCGGCGCCTTCGGATGCAGCAACCGAACCGAGTCTGGAAAGACTGTTCTCGATTTTGACCGGGAAAAAATACCGAAAGCGTCGTTCTTCGTTGTTTCGCAGAATCGGCCGGAAGAACTTCAAGCCTACAAAAAACACCCGCGTGTGCGAGGTAAGTACACCTTGATTGTGCTTTTCGGTACTGTTCTAGAATATACTATAGCGAAGTGCAGGCAGTGTTAGCGATGCTACGGAAATAGGAATTCAATGCAGGGATCGTTAGCGCCTTGCACGCCTGACACGCGGGTACACGTGTACGCGTTTGTTGCTCAACACACGGAAGGACTCTACTCAAACAAATGCAAAAATTGTGATGCGAAAGCCGATCTAAATCATATGTTCTGGAACTGCCCGCAGTCTCTACCCGCGAGTCACTTCATTACCGACTCTGCTCATTGGGAGGCTCTATTGCTCAGCCCCGACCCGGGGATACAGATCAAGCTCCTCCAGCTGGCTGAAGACGCCGCCGCTGCCCAAGGGATAGCGGCCGCCGTTTAAGCGGGGGGCGACTTCGTGTCGCTCCTCTATATCCGCTGGAAATAAAGTTTCACAACCAACCAATCAACACACGCGACTATTCCGTGCACGTGGCACGCGAAGGCACACTTGTCACGCGAGAATTCTGCGTCCTCACGTGGACCAGCTACTCGCATGATTTCTACGCGGTCGTGAGCGCGCTCTTCCCTCGAGTCACTCGATCCATGGCACTTGTTTTTCGCAGACCGTGAAGATCACAGTCAATTAAAACATGGCCAGTGCATGTCGTGCGTCCTCATAACGGCCGCTTGCTGTGCAGTTGTGTTGGCACAGTTAGAAAAAGAGAAATGGGTTGAATGTTAGCAATTCATGAAGCTGCGTGTTTGCAGCCACATGCGCGTTTATATCCCAAATGAGCTATTTCAATTGTCTCACTGCCTAAACTTCTAAACCTTTATAACGTACTCTTCGTCTCTTAAGTTTGGTCTTTCAACATATTATTACAGCTATCTTTCATTTTTTTTTGTTCCACATGTCTGAGACAGGGCTTCATTCAAAAAAGCCTTGGGAGCCTCCTTGTGCAGCCCAGCGTTAGGGTGACCAGCATCACACTTCTAACCATACAACAAACATTTGCAGGACCACTTTTGTGCTGAAGACATTGGGAAGCCTAGAGTGGATGGGAAGAAAAGGCTAAAGTACAGAGCTGTGCAACGCATTTTTGCTACCGTGTGCAAAAAAAAAAATCAGAAAGCCACCATTCGCCCGCCTTCTTAGTTCACCAGCAAACAACTTGGCTGAAGAAGAGGCTCAGCCTGAATGGGGAAAAATTGCTAATAGGTTTTCCCCAAATGAAAACTTGTGTTTCATGCTTGCACTGTAGCAGTGGTTTATCGGGCGGTTGTCATGTAGCCACATATAAAGCAAAACGGACAATTTCGTACCTGATCCTATACTGGCGTTCATCTTGTAACTTTTTTTACGATTTGAATCATGGCCTGATACGATGACCAAACAAAAAAAACATCAAATATTTCATTCGCACTGCCTTTTAAGTGTAGTACTTACAAGTAATGTGGTTGCATATGTGGGTACAAAAAGTGTTGGAAACAAAAAAAATTGCTATGAAAACTTTTGCAGCTCCTGACAGCATACCAGATGATCTGAACTCTTCAATAGAGCCCCAGGATTGTGCTGAATCTGCTGATGTGGCACAAAACTCCTGCAGGGATTGTTTTCCACATAGTGCAGCAAATTAAGCATTAGTGGGATTGTTAACGGAGACTACCCAAAAAGCCACAGGCATTCAATATATGTGCCATCCGACTTCCCTAGCACAGAATTGGCCAGATTTGAAAAGAAAGCGGAACCAGCTTACAGTGATGAGCCAGGTGTCAAGAATAAATGAGGCAGAAAAAAATAAATATTGCAAACTGAAATAATATCTTCTTTGCCAGACTATGGAGGCTGAACTTAGCATGGAACATCATATGTGACCAAATTCAATGCATATTTCACACCCAACACACGGCCGTTGTTGTTAGAGAACTATAATACCCTAATTTTATTGCTTGTTTTCTTTTGTCAAACGATGCGTTTGACATCAGAATACATAGGCTACCGGGTTGTATTGGCCTATTACCGCTAAATAATTTAGAATATAAGGTCTTCTCCCATGCTGTTTCGATTTCATCGACCGAACAATAACTGTGATGTCAAGTTAATGTTCTGGTCACGTGATCAACTAAAAATTATTATAATCGCTGATATGTAGTTTTAATTCACTACGACATTTAATCCAGCCTTTTCCAAGACCTGGAACGACAAAAAATGACCTCTCAGCGATTATATTAGTTTTTCTAGTGGGTCACGTGAATAAAACATCAACTTGACGTCACAGTCGTCGTTCGGTGAAACAGGAAAAGCGTCAAGAAGAAATTCAATTATAGATTATTTAACGCTTGCGCACAAATACCACAGGCTGCTCCATGTATACGAATGTCTAATGCATCGTTTCAAACCAGAAAACACGCAAGGAAAACGGTGGTGTCTATAGTCCTTTAAGGGTACTAAAGACAGTGTACCAAGGCCATATTACAAAAACACGTCAGCCTTTTCAGCCTGAGACAAACAAAACGTGGCATAATGGTACCCCGCTGTCAATTTTTAGTACAGTGCAACAACATACTGATATGGACACAATGTATGCTTGAAGAGCTAGACCATTCACAAAGTTACAGCTCACTTCACAGTTGACATAGCTGCACGCATGCCAACACTTTTTGATCTGCACTTAGTTCTGTGCTGCTTTCCTTTGCAGCATTTCATTTTTGAACGCAGTGCAAAGCGCAACCTACACAACAAAAATTCACGCACAACTTTGTCTGCAACATTGCGACATGCCGGAGAAACAGTGAACGTAGGATCCACGGCTGCAACGAGGATTCTGACTTGATGAACGTTTGCTTTTCCCAAGACAAGAGACTTCATTCTCCCTGATGTATGTCTCTGCACGCTCTATGAAGTGCTTAACATTTTCGGATGGTGTGCAAAGAGATTGCTTCTCAGGAACGTATCCTTGAGTGCCAAAGGCGTCTTTTCATTCTTTGCAGCTGAGCCAATAGAGCTTTGCAGCTTTTACAAAGCTAGTGCTTTTTCATGATCTTGCGTGCCACATAACCAGCGACATACTGTAGAGACTGCTGTTCTTCAGGCTCGAGGTCTACTACTTCCTCTGGCACATTTATATTCTCTAGGTCTTCAGCCAAGTCAGGTTGGCAGGAAAAGAAAATCTGTTAGCTGAACAGAGTCATAAATGTCCTAAGAGCCATGCCTGCTTGGATTGAAAAATTGTGCCAGGACAATGACTTTTAAGGTGTACTTGAATTCCCGTGCCCTGGGCACGGGCGACTTAACTCTTATCGCGCTAAATGGGTTCTCGAGTGCTTCTTGGAAGAGGCGACGCAACAGCAGAAACTTAAGATTTTTGCTTTGCACATACTGTTCGCAAGTGCAGTTGTAATCATGATTATACCGGCCTGGACAGGCTTCCATGCTGCATTCGTCTTTCCTTTGTCAATGATGCAGAGGTTCCTGAAGGCCTCCATGAAGTCACTCAGGAAGGTCACAGCTTCTCAGCTGCTATAGGTACTTCATGGAGACCTGCAGAAGAAGCAAATGATCATTGTCATTTTACATGTGTCGGCTAATACAGCATATTTATGTTTGCGAGTGCCTGCCTCTCATAAAATGCCCTCACATAGGGGCTCTTCAGTTTTATGAATAAATACAACTGTAAAACCATATTTGTACTTACTTGAGCTGAATCTTATACATGAATCACATTGCAGTATACAATCTTCATTGCAGATGCCGAAGTCACATTTTTCAAATAATTAAAATTCATTGTGCACGCTATGTGGTGAACAGCAATATAAGACGATGTGAGACTGTTATACAGCAACTTACCTCTTTGGATGTCAACTTGTTCTTCCGCAGCGTGGCGTCGTCTAGGAGGATACTTTGTTGCCGAACCAGGTGCCCGCTCAAGTTCTTCAGCAGGTGGGGTGCGTCCGCAAGAAAATGGAGGCTACGGTCTTTTCCACATGGATGGGGATAGGTGGTAATTGGGCGACCATATTCTGTGGCCATGATTCCACGCAGCCTCCAATGGCTTGATTTCCTCGACCCATGTCTGATGTAATGCAGGCTACCGATAGACCGATGCTTTCACAGCGCCTGATGATTTCAAATAGCAAGTCCAATACCTTGGCTGCATCAAAGGATTCAGCTGAAATGAAAATAAAAATCCTGAATCTGTTCATTTATAATTGCAGATTGCACTCATAGAGATATGCATACTTATGCTGCATTTATTGCATTATGCTTTTATTAGTGGTGCCTCTCACCCGCTCCACACTTGGCTGGCACACAGGTAACACAGCAGAGCACAAGGACAAGTCGATAACTACTTTCTTAAAGCCTTGCTTCATTTTTCATTCTACCTTCTTTCACTCATCAGCCGCTTAAGATAATTAGCACGCAAGAATTCTAAGTACCAGCGACGACAGCATGTCACCAGTAGTTATGCCAAGGATCCTGCTTTAGTTGTGCGAGACATCACTTCATATACCTATGAAGTCTACACAGTACGGACAACTCATTTCGGCTTTATTCTGTGGGTTGTCATTGTCTGTGACACTAGGTGGTCTTAACGAACACCAACTCCACTTTCTGTAAGCCTCCCCTGTGCATTAGCTCGCTACCATCCAAGAAAAAGTAGGCAGCTCAGTAAAGATTTTAGGAAGAACGTTGCCACTCCATGTTACATACCACTGGCACGCAATTCTTTAAGAATTGGCCAAATAGTCTCTATTGTTATGCTTATACCAAAAATGAAAATATTGTGTTTTCCCCAACGTTACTTGCAAACATTCACTTAATGATGTAACTTTCAACTGCTACTTACCTGTGAAATGATATGCGACGGTCTGCTTCTATCTTAATGCAATTCCACCAAGCATGGAAATCAAAGCATGTGTCGCCAGTACAGGCTCTGCACTTGGGTCCGAGGAGGGGAGAGTGGGGCGGCCTGAAGAATATTTAAAGAATGTTTATTTGGGGCATAGCAGTGCAGAGCTGTCTAGAATACATTACAAAGCAAGCATGGAGTATGCTTTATTAGCACACGAAAACATCAAAAATAGAATGAAAACAAATGTTGGTCTGTTGGGTTTAGTAGCACATAAGCATCTAAGGCTGTCATGCGCCAAGCTTAAGTGAGTTAAGTTGGACACCACTTTGATTAATTTGTTTATGAGATATCTAAAACTACAAAAATATAAGGTATCCCAAAGATGCTTTAATGGCTTTATGTGTACCTGTCCACACACACTTAGCCATTAATCTTTAGATATTGTAATTAGCGCAGTTCAAAAATTAGTTTCATTTTATTTTTGTTTCCACACTATTACATTAAGTATCACAAGCCAGTGCTCATTACTGCATTGGTTTGAGCTGCAAGAGAACTACACTGGCTGATATGTAAACATCAGACCGCATTTGTTTTTCATGAAGCCTTACCGATGACAGAGCGTGTTGTAATATCATAGTCCAAGCCAGTTGTCAGTTGGATTTCATCCAACATTAGGACTGCATAACGCCCTTCAGAGTTGAATCTTGCGTATGTCACTGCGTATGTCAAGTGCGTATGTCACTTTATGCTGACGACATCTGTATTTGAATTACTGGCTACCAACACAAGCGATTAGCCCTGATAGCTCGACAGGCTATACTTTCGGCTCAAGCTAACCTTCAATGTGTGGGGTTGTCTCTGTCAGTGGACAAATCCGGCTTTATTCTGTTTCCAGGTGTAGGAAGACGTCAAGCGCGGTTGAAGATAGACCTCAGTCACTCTTGCATCCGTCAATTCAACCACGCGCGTTTCCTGGGCGTCATTATTGACTCCCGTCTACAGTGGCGAAAAGTTGTAGACGCGATTGTTTCATCTTTATCTTCTCGTCTCAAAGTGATCCGTAGAATTGCACGTGAGCAATGGGGAAACCATCCTTCTTCAATGGTCAAACTTCATGAAGCGCTGGGGGCCAGCCGGATAATGTATCAATTACCTTTAATTTCCCCCTCGGCATCACAACTTGAGCGTCTCGAAGTTGTCCACAGAAAGGGCCTAAGAGCCATTGGAGTCCCCCAGGCGGCTGCGAATAAGGCAGTACTTCATGTGTCCCTATCGAAACATCTTAGCCTTATCGCTTCTCAGAGACTGTTAATGCATCTTGACCGCTTAGGAGAGACGGTAGCCGGGCGATCCCTTCTTCAGCGGCTCTGCAAGAGATATGAGTTGAAGGCTTACTTGGCACTCAATACTCTTAGTTCTTTAAGCATTAATGTCCGAAGGCAAAGGAAACGGTTGAAACCCCCCTCGTCTTTTCCGACCCTCGACTGTAAAGTCACAATTCCCCATGTCAGCGAAAAGCCCAGCTCTCCTTTGGCAGCAACGCGTTCGCTTGTGCTGGAATACTTGGAAACAGAGTATGCCTGCCATCTTCAAATTTTCACGGATGGTTCTGTGGACAAGGTCAAACAAATCTAGCGCAGCGGCTTTTTACATTCCTTCTTTGGACTGTAAGTGGTTCGTACGCTGTACTGCTGTCGTATCGTCCACAACGGCTGAAAGTGTTGCTATTGAGGTGGCTTTACGGAAGTTACGGTCTTGTCCGGCTCAACCTGTGGCAATCCTAACTGATTCAAAATCTGCCCTTCAGAGGTTAGAGCGCGGATTCCTTACTGACGCCTTGCCTAAAAGCTCTCTGCGCTTGGTGCAGAATCTGCACAGCAGAGGCTTTACTCTACATTTCCAGTGGGTGCCCTCTCACATAGGAGTCAACGGTAATGAGGAGGCAAACAGTCTCGCCCATAAAGCTTTCTCAAGGATTCCATCGAAAAAAGTACCTCAAGATGGGAAAAGTCACTGCAGGAAAACGGTGCTCGATCACTTTAGTACCCTGTGGAGTACGTCCCACAAGCCATGTGTGACCAAGGGACCGAGAAGATCTCAGGCGACCCTTCTACATCGAATTCGCACGGCCTCTGCTCGCACTCCTGCATGGATGCGTAAGACCGGCATAGCATCGTCTCCGCTCTGCTCTTTATGTGGTGTGTGCGGGGATATCGAACATTATATTATGTACTGCCCAGAGTACAACGCGGAAAGCCATGTGATGTTCGCTTCCTTCAAGATGACAGGAACCCGTCAGAGCACAGTGCAGGACAATGTGGAAACCAGACATGCAGAAGGGAGGCTGGTCGCCTTCTTTTAACATTTTTGGAGAACACGGATCTTGTTTTTAAATGGTGACAGCAGGAACGGGCTATGGCCTACTGTGATTGAATGTGTGCGTAGATGGTGTCTTCCGGAGTGGACTACTTTATACTGTGAGTGAATGTGCGTATGGAGTGTGGCACTACAATGGCCTATGTTCTACTGTGACTGAATATGTGCATAGATGGTGACTTCTGGAGTGGACTGTGATGTGAACTGTGTGGATTGTTTGTGTGCATAGATGGTGACTGCGGGAGAGAATGTGTGCTATTATAAGAGACAGTGCGCTTAGTGGGGTAGATGCGACATTGTTACTATCGAAGGGACGCTGCGGTGGAGCAATTGCCGGCAGACAAAGCAAGGCTAACCCCACCTGTAGCATTCCACACCTCAACCTCAACCTCAATCTTGAATGTTGCCACTTTTGATGCCAAAGCTAGAAACACTTCCTCAAGAATACCCAGAATGACAAGAAAAGAGCCTTTTAGTATGTTTCATAGCTTCAAAATTAGCCCAATGGTATTGTAGAAAGCGTAGTTACAGTGTATCCATTCTAACAAACATGCATGCTGGAATGATCACTGCTACGTTTCTTTTATATTCTAAAGTGCAAGCTTCAGCCCAGTTGTTTCAAACAACCTCCCTGGTCACTTACAGAGCCTTTATAAATCTTTTCTAAAAAGATCAGTGCAAGCTTTCTGCTGCCACTCAATATTTGTAGCTATGATTGTTATGTGAACATCAGTGAAGTCAATAGCTAGTCCTGAGTCGCACCTGCAATTTGGAAAATGTTTGTTATAGAGCTGCAAACATTGCTGCATACCTGAGATAAACTTGATATCTTCAATATGTTTTTGAAGTGTGCGTTCAGCAGGGAGCGGCCAGCCAGCACCGGTCAGGTACCCTAATCCTCTTCCTCCACAGGCAAGTCTGACCTTCAGAGGCTGCTGGATTGTGTTCTGAGTCCATGATGACACTCGAATTGTTCCCTTTTGCAGGAAATGGAGCTGATCTTCTGCAAGCAGTCCACAAAATGATCTTCTCAGTGGATCACACTGCATTTCCGCCCATGCACGCTGTTTTCTTTCCAAGTTAAGTTGAAGCTTCAGTACGTCAACTTCACTGAACATGTTGGGAGGTGCATCCTCTATAACATCAGAGGATTTGGGCACTTCTGTTGCCACATCAGCAGATTCAGCCTGATCCTGTGGCTCTTTTGAAGAGTTGAGATCATCTGCTATGCTGTCAGCAGCTGGAAAAGTTTTCATAGCGATTTTTTTGTTTCCAACACTTTTTGTACCCACATATGCAACCACATTACTTCTAAGTGCTACACTTAAAGTGCAGTGCCAATGAACTAATTGATGTTTCTTTGTTTGGTCACCGTATCAGGCCATGATTCAAATCGTAAAGAAAGTTACAAGATGAACGCCAGTATAGGTTCAGGTACGAAATTGTTCGTTTTGCATTATATGTGGCTACATGATAACCGCCCGACAAGGCACTGCTGCAGTGCATGTATGAAACACAAGTTTTGATTTGGGGGAAACCTATTAGCAAGTTTTCCCCTTCAGGTTGAGCCTCTTCTTAAGCCAAGTTGTTTGCTAATGAATTAGGAAGGCGGGCGAATGGGGGCTTTGAGATTTTTTTTCTGGCACACGGTTAGCAAAAAACGCTTGGCACAGCTTTATACTTTAGCCTCTTCTTCCCATCCACTCTAGGCTTCTCAAAGTCTTCAGCACAAAAGTGGTCCTGCAAATGTTTGTTGTATGGGTAGAAGTGTGATGCTGGTCACCGTAATGCTGGGCTGCCCAAGGAGGCTCCCAGGGCTTTCTTGAATGAAGCCCTGTTTCAGACATGTGAAAAAAAAATACAGATAGCTGTAATAATAAGTTGAAAGACCAAACTAAAGAGACGAAGAGTACGTTATAAAGGTTTAGAAGATTAGGCAGTGATACAATCAAAATAGCTCATTTGGGATATAAACGCGCATGTGGCTGCAAACATGCAGCATCAAGGATTGCTAACATTCACCCCATTTCTATTTTTCTACCAGTGCCAACACTACTGCACAGAAAGCGGCCGTAATGTGGACGCATGACATGCACTTTTCATGTTTTAATTGACTGTGATCGTCACGGTCTGCGAAAAACAAGTGCCATGGATCGAATGACTCGAGGGAAGAGCGCGCTCACGACCGCGTAGAAATCATGCGAGTAGCTGGTGCACGTGAAGACGCGGAATTCTCGCGTGACAAGTGTGCCTCCGCGTGCCACGAGCACGGAATAGTCGCGTGTGTTGAGCAACAAACGCGTACATGTGTACCCGCGTCAGGTGTGCAAGGCGCTAACGATCCCTGCATTGAATTCCTATTTCCGCAGCATCGCTAACACCGCCTGCACTTCGCTATAGTATATTCTAGAACAGTGCCAAAGAGCACAAGCAAGGTGTGCTTGCCTCTCCCACGTGGGCGTTTTTTGTAGGCTTGAAATTCTCCCGGTCGATTCCGTGAAACCACGAAGAACGACGCTCTCGGTAATGTTTCCCGGTCAAAATCGAGAAAAATGTTTTTCCAGACTCGGCTTGGTTGCTGCATCGGAAGGAGCAGCAGCCAGGCATGATTTGCTTGCAGTCAAACGCGAGCGCGAGAATCTGAACACGAAGAAACGCAGGTAACCTGCGCTGCCTGTGCTCTAACTCAGCCGGCCCGCCCGGCGAGTGGAAGGTAAGTGGCACCCGAAAGTCACGTGGCGCGGTTGGGCCAATGAATGCGTCGGCGGCGCAGGGAAAACGAATGCGGTGCTCTGAAATTTTTTTCAGTGACTACTCGCTGCGTCCGACCAGCGCCGCCTCTACTTCCCCAACTAGACGAGCGGCAGGCGCTGCCATCGCGCCCTATATTAGGGGCAGTGGCGTACTTTGCTAGGCGGAGGAGGAGGGAGTGGTTTTAGTGAGCGCCGTCTGATGGCGCTACGTGCGAAGAGGAAATGTAGCGGAAACGTGCTGTGCTACTCGCTTGACTGCGAGTTCTGTAATTTCCATGCTCAATATTACTAATATTTTGACCACAATACACGTATCTAAAGCACACTTCTAAGACAACGTTGTATTCACTAGACGCGCATTTGTTCAATCCAAACACATGAATCGGCGTGGCAGAGTGGTTAGCGTGCTCGTCTGGCTACGGAAGCCCTTGTTCGACTCAACGCGACCAGGTTCCTACTCGGATTTATGTATTAATGCTTCTGGGATTTCTCGCTCACGGCTAACGCCGCCGTCGCCGACGACACTGGCTTTTCTGTAACACGGGGCCGTTAACGCTGTCGCGTTAACATGGCCGTCAGCAGTCTTGATGCGTGGTTTACACGTGGGTACGCAAGCATTAAGCAAAGATTTCTGAAGGCACTTAGGAATTATGTGCTGTGAAAGAGAAATTATTGAATTCCTTTTAATTTACCCAGAAATCCACTATTACCTAATATAATTCACTGTAATCTCTAAGCCAATTTAATCCAGCGCACTTCATTTTTAATCCAACATGGTACACCCTAATCCAAGCTAATTCAATAGAATCCACTCTTAATCCACCATCGCTACACCCGGAATCTATTACAATGTACCTCAATCCAAATTAATCTACTCTACTGAAACAATTGAATGTGTCCATTCTTAACTCAGTCTAATCCCACTAATCCAACCCAATTTAACTGAAGCCTATGCAAAAGCCTGCAATAATGCACTTTTAATCCACTACAGTCATGCGTAATCCAAATTTTTACACCCTGCTTAATCCACCCTGCCGCAACTTACTCCGCCCTCTTGAAGGGAGCCAGGGTCCAGCTAACGCGGTACCAGACGACAGGAGACCATTCCGGACCTCAAGCAGGGAAACCAATGCAGGGCTCCCAGCGCCAGTCCTAACAGGGGAAAAAGCGAGGGCAACGAGAGTGCTCCGTTACCCGACGGGTGAGCTGGGCAGACCGGGCCTCCTGCCCCTCCCGGGGTCGCTCTGAATCCCGAGAGCGCAATCAATACCAACAAACTATCAAGCACTGCACTCGAAAGAATAAGGAATTCAAATCCTTATTGACGCATACCCTCGTCCGTGCCCAACTGACCAGTTGACGTTCCTCAGTGGTCGACGGGTTAGCGAGCCCGGATCGCGACCCAGGGGACATAAGTTCGAGTCCTGGCTCGGCCATTTTTCATTTCTTTGCCGTTGCTTTTCTGTAAGCAGAGGCACTATATACTCGCGCTGGAATGACGTCACGATTCTGTACACCAATTAATAATTGTTTAGCGACGTCATATCGCTACTGTATTCATTGTAAAACATTTCATTCGCCGGAAAGAGCTTGCTAAGAGGTCACATTAAGTGGTCGAGAGTACATAGCCCTCGATGACTTTGTCAGCCCACTCCGCTGCTAGAACTTACGTTAAGGGGTCAGAGCTAGCCAGCACGGTCTCCCACCGTTCGAGAGAAGGAGCGCTAACTAGATCTCTGTTGTAATTTGCGATGATTTGTGGATTTTGAATTACCGTCACAACACGATTTGGTTGTGATGTGACGGCCTTCCCGAACAAGCCCATTTTTGTGGACACGTCAATGCCAAATGCTGCGCCGGGTTTTCCACTTAAACATCCTTAGCGCTATGGCGTTCAAACGATCCATTTGAATTAAAGGAACAGTGTTGTTTGAAGGTTAGAAAAAGGCCTAATTATCTCGATTAGTAATACCAGCTTTTCATCGTCTTTCTTGCGTTTATTTGGTTGGACGTTGGCGTATTTGTTGTCTTGGGTACGCCACTAATCACCATAGATGAGTGGTATGTGTTGCTGGAATGCATTATTCATTATAAATTAATGTCTTCTATCCCCATCGCCCTGCATAATCCGGCGACTAACGCAAGATCGCCCAATAGAAAAAAACTACAACCCGTCTCGCTACGGCACGTGGAGGCATCGGCTTAGAAGAAGAAAGTGCAAAGAAGAGGAGGTGTCATGGCGAATCAAGCAGCGACGCCGGAACTTACGAGCTAGCCCTTCCAAACTTGGCGGACTATAGTCGTGCAGAGATTGAGCACTTTTGTAACAACTAAGGAGTCCAGGCAGCGATTCCTTTTCTTGAGCTGTGTGTTTGAGATCTTAGCCGTGGTCTTCGTAGCCGTCGCAGCACTCAGCAACTACTTCAACAACCGCTAGAGCAAACAATGCGGCTCCGCGGAGCCCGGAGGAAATTCCTTCTGCTGCCCGGATGACGCCCCGGATGCAGCAATATACGGGAACGCAACCGTAAGTCCCTGCCGGAATTTCTTTGCGCACGTGTGCTCCGACGTCATCAAGGGCGGCTATGGTTTCAAGTGGCGGAAAGGAAATATCTTGAAAAGATCTAGGTCACAGGGACCTTGCCGAAAGGAGTACAGAAATTCGGGGCGGCAGGGTTCATAATCGACTACTACAAGTCATTCCTTACAGCCATACTGAACCGCCATACTGTCGTCTCCTCCGTAGCCACCAGGCTGGTCAACAAGAACTGGGATCTTCTTAGAAAACTTAACGCCAGAAACGCTTTCGTTTACGCCACTGTAGCGTCAGTGCAGTACATGTAGGCTTCCTTCAGTCTTCAATTTTAGTTACAGCCAAGTGACTGCTCACATTTTCCTCAGCATAAGTGCTCGATGCCGCAATGACTCTTTTTCGTCTCTTTTTATGTCAGACAGCCTGGTTTCTTCAAAGAATGAGTGTCACGATACGATTACTGCGGAAGAACTTTCAGGAATTCATGCAAAAATGTGCGCAACATTTCTCAATCCCAGCGACGCGGAGACACTGTGCTCGACCTCAAACGAAAGCGATGCTTTAGATAGCGATGTTTGGGATTTAAAACACCTGCGAGATGCCCTCGGCGCAATCGGCTACTCTCCTAGAATGAAAGTGGGAATTATCGTTAGAGGACGCAGTAAAATCCGGGATAAACACGACTTGTTTTCAACGGTCAATTACGCTGCCACAGCCGTCGCCAAGAGGGGTTACTTAGTCTGGCACAGCGTTGCAAGCGCAGCGGATACGTTGTACGCTTCCAAAGATGGTTCTTGGGAACAGGTGTTTCAATATGCAACCGGAGCGTGCGGACCGTCAGAGAAATATGGGACCTCTTTAAAACTGAAATTCTCACGCCACCAGACAAAGACGAGATGGTAAGTGTGACATTCCCCGCCGTGAGGGAAGCGATCCTGGAATTGTTGTCGTAGCTGGCTATTCTAAGGTGGCGACGCTGGAAGGTTGGAGAGCCGTTTTATAGATTTCGCCCAGCTGACTCCGACAGCGACAAGTGGAGTCTCAGCTCCGCTTCTACAGCTAACGCCCGACTTCGCAGAAATCTTCCTGCGGTGCCATGTCATTCACTTCGAGGCTTCTAGGGCGCGTTAGTGTGGCCTGCAAGTTGCAGATATGCATGACATCAGCATCTTGAGGATCCTCAACGGCCGGTACTTTCTGCTGCCCACGGTAATATACGATGTCATTCGTCCTGACTCATCTGTCTCGGAGTTGCGGAAGATGGCCGTCCTAGGCTGGCTCCTGGCGGAAACAATCAGGTTTGTAGTACTGAACGGCGTTGGATGGAATTCCAAACCTCAAGCTAACATCAAAAAACAGGAAGCGTGGTTCGTAAGAGCTAACTTGGGCACTGACGAAAGTTCCTTCGTGACGAATGCTCCGATTTCTGCGACCCTTCGTCTTTAAAAAATTCGTAGTGCATTTCATCGACACGACTGGAACACTCTTCGCACAGCGTTCAGTATTGCTCAGATGTCGCATGGGCAGCTTTTCTACACAATTTCTATCTACTATCGTTGTCCGCTTTGGGAGTTTCCGCAAGCTGTTCGCTATGTTAACGCGCCAATAATGTATGCCAATGATTTCGCAACCGTGTTCCATTGCTCAATAGATTCTCCAATGGCAAAGTATGGCCTTTGCTCTATTCGTGCTAGGTTAAGGCAATGATGTATTTACTCACATGACCGCTTTTGGTGTACTATGGTGAAGTCATGTGTCCAAACTTAATGAGGACTGATGCGACCTTTTTCGCTTGCAAAATCTAACTTTTCTCAGATAAATTCTTAACATCACCCGTTCATTTGTTTCCAATCAATTCTTGCTAACTATCGGAAGTAACGTGTCTAGCGCATCGGTGGTGTGGCATGTTCTGATAACACAAAACGGTTGTGTGAAGTTGTGCAGATAATATATCTTTTAGTTGCGTGTGCAAAAGAGCGCCTCGGCAATAACTTGGAGGTAAATATTCCTCGTTCAGTGAATGAGGACACCACTCGGTGCTGTAAATATTAGGGCGCTGTCTGTTCCTTAGCACCGATACTTTCCCCTCCGGCTAAATTTAATCAAATTGCGGTTACCGCTCGTCCATATAGTAATTACTGGTAAACTGGAGCATTCAATTTTTTTTCTTTTTCACATCACACTGAGCGTTCGTTGTTTAATGCGGGTGTCACTATACCATGAAAAATTATTGGATTTTAATGAATAGGAATGGCGCAGTACGTGTCTCACTGCTCGATGATCACCTAAACCGCACTATGTGGAAATGGAGGAAGGTGGCAGTGAATGAAGAAAGAGAATGAGATGCCGCAGTGGGGGGCTCCGGTTAATTTCGACCACCTGCGGTTGTTTAACGTGCACAGACATCGCACAGTACCGGGATCTCTAGCATTTCGCCTGCACTGAAATGCGAGTACCGCGGCCCTGATCGAACGTGCGTATTACGGGTCAGCAGCCGAGCGCCATAAACAATGAGCCACCGCGGCGGATTGTGTGCAGCGTCCGTGCAGGTAGTGCGTGCCTTTTGCAATGCACGGACTCGCTTACGTCGTGGTCCCTATGCCTGATCTGCCAGTATGAGTTTAGATAACAGATTTACATTTGCAATAACAAACGAAGAAGTGTCAGAACTTGTGACACGAGATACGATTTCTTGTATCAAATTTTGGGAAATATAGCTGCCTTGTTACATGCTTGCTGGTATCTGGGAAGGCGAAATTACGTGTGCTAACTGGTATACAGAGCAAGCCAGCAGCCATGCCTAACAAAATATTTTGGAATGCTCGGGAAACATTCCTCAATATTATTCCTAATAGAACAGCCCTATTGAAACACGTGCTTCCGTTGCTACTGTGGTGCAAGGGTTAAACACTCTGGTTTTGAACGTACCAGAACAGATTGAGAATCTTTTACCTAAAATGCAATCGTACGTCGTCTTTTTAACTAACAATTACCGGCACGCAAATCATCAACAGTTTTAGTTCATAGAAAACTGACGCCAACCAATAATGTTAACTTTACCCAACGTCTCGGGACCAACTCGGTCCCTTCTTCAGGGGGTGACTAAAGTGGGCCAGCAGCACCGGGTTGCTGCCTTCGCTCTCCCTTTGTTTCCTGTGGATGTGCGTTATTACGTTCCATTCTGAGACGCGCTTATCACTATGATATAACGCCACGTGACCGCACTTCTAGGCCTGCGGCTACTCCCGGCTGCACTGTGCATCTATTGGAAATATTATAGTGCTGCAACAGCGAAAGAGGAAGGCTATTGCGCATGCTGAACTATTCTAAAGGTTTCTTCTGCAGGAACTGGTCTTATCCATTTTGCCGTTCAATGTGTTGGTTCACGGTAGCTGATCTCTAATCTCTCCGAGTGAACGTCAACGTTAATGAAGCTGCAATTTCTGCGATGCTGGAGACCTTCATGCGCTTTAGCGTTTTTGGAAGAGCACTTCAGAGCTCTGAACTTTCCTTGGATTGTAAAAACTCAATCATAAACGTTACCAAAACTGCCCCCGCCATTTTCTTAGAGCCTGTCCTAGACGCCAGAGGTGATGAAAAAAATTTAATAAAAAGTTTCAAGAGGCGATTGGGTTGGGGCTCTACTGGCCTCGTCCCCTCAAAACACTAGGTGGAGCCTCCTTTCTGGGTGCCGGAGTGGCACCGCTAGCGGTTACACGTATCCGGACTTTCATGCGCGCTTCGGGTGACGACAAATTATACACCGCTCAAAATTAACGTCTAAAGATTGAAAGGCTGCACGCTTACACTCAAAATAGAAGCGCACAAAGAGCAAAGCCGTCCGCATACGCATTCAGAATGAAAAGTGGTCCGGTGGTTTCCTCGTCAACTCATGAGGACCCATTTATATGTGTTGACAGTATAATGAACACATATGGGCGTTGTTGTGGTTGGGCATCTCACCCCTTCCAGCACTCTTATTGCGTCGAAGTCGTCACGATAGCGCAGATAATTTGACAGTTCACACGGCTTCCTTGCAGGGGCAGGTCAGTCAAACAAAGGTGTCGGCGAAGTAAAGGATAACAGCTTTGTATACAGTATATACATCTGCATCGTACAACAGTTCGGCATGGAACCTGGCAGTATTGGGGCTTCTCAGACAGGGCTAACACGGTGACGAACTTAGAATACACTTAAAAAAGCAGTCTGCTTCAGGCGCTACAGCTCCGTGGATCTAAATTATTACTCTAATCCAAGAACAGAAATACCAGGTGCCGCTGGCGGACTTGTCTTTCGGTGCGAAAGAACTTCTTGGCATAGGCTTTCTGCCAGGCTGGCCGAACACTCCTTTCTGCCAAAAACGCTTGCCAACTAAAACCCTGTTTCGAAGCGAAAAGCTTCACCGCACCAGCTTTTCGAGCCGTCAGCGTGCCGTAAGTTTGGCCTTGAATGTAGCTATAGGTCATACCATGAGCATAACTAGTAATAGTCAGGTTCGACACGTGACGGCAGCTATAGCAGCGACACCAGCAGCTGTTACACTATCTCGACTCTGAGCTTGACCTTCGGTCAAGCGGGGAAGCGCCTACCGGCGTCGCATGCGCCGGTCATGAAAGTGGGTTCTGCATAAAACGCCAGTGCACTTTGATACGTTCAGGCTAACGCTAGGTGCGTTCGATGCGACGCCTGCCGTGGAGACCGCTAGTCGCTCGACCACAAGCGTAGCCAGGGAGATGCAGCTTTTCGATTTCGACCAGAGTTCACCAGAGCTGAACCACCAGCAATTTTTAAAGCAAAAAGCTTCACTACGCTAGGTAACGCAGTCGTCGCGTAGGCCGAAAGTGGCCTTCAACGACCTTCAGCCCAACCACGTTAGCCGTGTACGACCATATGTGGTACAGTTATGGTGTGGAACCCCTGACCTTGAGCCATGAACTTTAGTTGACGTTTGACCTCTGACCTTCGGTAGATCGCTGACGTTGAGTTGGCCTTTGACATTGGGTGACCTCTGACTTTAAGAAAATCCGATGGGGTGATGTGAAGCCTCCCGATGACATCTCCGATGGTGGTGTCATTATTCCATGTGATATCTCTTCATATACAAGTGCTCGTGTGTGTATATATAGAACGGCTGTCGCGAGCGTATAGCGGAGCTGCTATGGACGAGCCTCAGACACTTAGAATGGGTCCTTCTTTCTCGCTGAATTCCATGGTTAGCCAAATTAGGTTTTTGACAATTTTTTCCAACCTGGCATACTTTACTTTTTTTTGTAAAGACAAAATGCGGCGTCCTAGCGCGCAGAGCTGCCCACCGAAGGCTGCCTAGACAGCGCGAAAATGGCACCCAGTCTATGCGGCAACTGAAGGAAATCAGGAGTCTAGAAAGGAACCTAATTTGTGCTTCTGTAATGAGCTTTCGGCAATTCTGAAGCATTGTACGCCAGATTGATGTAAAATCTTTAAATTATTACAGTCTCTCGTTTTCACATGTTTCCGCATGGTTTTAATCGAAAGGTACCACGGCTCGAACCCATAAAGCACCGAATGAGAATAGCTTCACTTCGTTTGTGTCCTCTACGATAAATATGTTAAAATAGGTGCAACGACCGAAACGCGTTGTGCAACATTCGCTTTCAGAGGCATCCATTGCCTCAGACAGCAGATACCAAATAAGACCGCTCACGCTGGCTAAGTGGCTGTGGCCATCCACTGCTGATCCCAAGGTCGCGGGTTTGATCCCGGCAGCGGAGGCCGTATTTCGATGGGGGCGAAATTGATAAAAAACGTGCGTGTGTTGACCAATCTCAGCGCACGTAGAACAACATCAGCTTGTGTAAGTTGATTAGAAGCCATCCACTACCGATTCCTTCATAGATCTCGTGTCGCTTCTGCATGTTAAAGCCTAGATATTGCAAATACTATTGAAAAATAAAGGATGTATAAATTAGTGCACCTTTTTTGCAAAATCCTAACACCCTTTCTTTCATTCGACGGAAATAAGCAAGGAAAGGGGCACTTGCGGCAGTGGTACAGATACTTAAGAGAAAAAATCAGATAGGAATTACAGGAAGGGAGAATGCGGAAATACATGCGCTCGCTGACATGCATTAAGGATTACGCCTAGAAAGTTACTACTGCAAGGAAATGTAACTCTGGCATAGTGATCTTGGGTTATGCCGAGGCGCTTAAATTTTTCTGCCTATAAAAAAAAATAGATGCCATTCACTAGCCGGCGGCTTCGTCACGCTGTTCACAGACTCCTGGATCTTCAGTTCTCTGTCGGGCTGCTTATCTGCCTCTCGCTGTCGCACTTCGGGCTCTTGGTGTCTGAGACAAGTGGCTTATGCTTGTTGGCGTACTTTCGTAAAACGCTTGGATGGCGGCATACGCGGAGCATTCAAAGCAACATCCCTCCCGCCTATATCGGCTGCGGTGGATACGTTGCGATGGTGAAGGTTGTTTGAGATGGGTTAAGATGCATTTTTTCCGCGGAATGGTTGGATGTGCGCCAACCAGACAGTGCATCAAGGGTAGGGGCTGCACGTGCACACGCAGTTGTTTTTAAGAAAGAAGGCTATACTACTAATGCACGAGAAAAAAGAAACAACTGCACTCTAACCTCGAGTGTTATTCGAAAGAGTGGCGACGCAACAGAGATGCTTCGTTAACTGGTAACTTAGATAACTTAGACAGTTTGGCCATCTCCGAAGCTTCTTTTTTCATTGATGCTGCATGGAACATCCGGAACCTCCCTGACACTCCACGTGACCTGCTTTACATGGTCGAATTCAGAGATGTCGGCGTACGGCCTCAAGCCAACATCACTGCCTTACTCAGCCCGCTCTTCAATATTCCGGAAGGCGCACATATTAAAAAAAAGCAACCACGCGGGAAGTTGAGCTTCCGCAGCACGTATCTACTGGGTTAAAATGCAGTGTTCTCTGATCAATGACCTTGCTGAAAGTCGTGTTTCTGTGTCTTTATCCATCATACAGCTTTTCCACACGCTAAACAGTCCTATCAGCACGAAATGTTCACAAGGAATTCCGCTGTCTTTCATCACAGGCAGAAATCTCACGGTGTCAGACGTCATCTCAATGTCCTTTTTAAGACTGTGCGGAAGTGTCTCGGAAAAGAATAAAGCATCACGAGAGAGTACCAACCATTTCATTGTTCAATAGTTTCTCGTTGCTCCTACAGGTAGCAATTCACTGATCACAGCGCAAACATGCCTTTCGCGCGAAGGCATGTCCTAGGGCATAACATCCGCGTTCGAAGAGCACAAAAGTTTTTTGCCACCTATTGGATCTACATCCGAGAAAGTCGCTGTAGTATACTTCTGTCAAGAAGGGCCAGACTACAGGTATCTGGGTAGAGGAAGCAACGACCGGTAAGAGCCTTTCCCATCTGCCTTCTGAAGAGGTCGTACAGGTGTTCTAAGAAAAAGCGAAGATTCAGGAAACCGAATGTATCATCCCAAAATATTCGAACGATCATATCCATAAAACACAAACGAGTACTTAGTCGTCGGTTAAGCACAGCTGCCAGAAAGGGATAGTTTGTCGTTTGAAAAAAAAAACTCTGGAACAAGTTGTTGGGCAAAAGGTGCACGTCAGATTCACTAGACTTTATAAAGGGAGCAAGAAATTCTGTCGACGCATTGGCTCCCTTTCATGACACTCCAGAAAGGCTACAAAAATCCTATCTAGCGTATTTATGTAGTACTGGGGACAAAAGTTTCCGGGACACGAGTTCTAATAAAAAGGTTCATTGCAGCTCCGATCTATTATATCTGGTCGCTTGATATTGTGAAGAGAGGAAGGAGCATTTAGCCTTCAATGCCTTCATGCAATATCAGTCGACTGGGTAGCTAGGTGGAGCTGCAATAAACGTTATTCCGAAAAGTTGCGTCCGGGAAACTTTTGTCCCCAGTAGTAACTACTTCTTTGCACGATGCAACGCATGCAACTGTGTCGCAACACAGTCGAAACAAACGTATTCGAGACAAGCAGTGCTCCCAAATCATCGAAGCCTGCATTTTTAAGGCGAAAGCGTTTAAAGGCTCATACTCCCGGTCGAGATCCTGTCCGTCCCTTAAATCGCCAACCGGAAGTCACGACAACGGAAGTGAGTTCATACCATCCGTCCGTTACGCTCTTCAACTCGATAAGAAAAAAATCGTTGTGCACGATTGGATTCGAACCATCATCTTCCGTTCTGCAGCCCATGGCGCTAACGACTACGGTACTTCCTGCCAACGCATATCTAGTTCTCCTTGTCTACGACGCTGCAGAGTTTTCAGAAAGGTCGCGAATCAGATGGATGCCTCCCAAACGCCCTCCAGTTTTTCCAGTATTGAAGATTCTCAAACAATCGTGTCCATGATTACCATCTTAACCGCACATGAGTGACACAAGCAGCAACACCGCGTTAAAGGCGTTCGCGTCACCGCAATTAAGGTCAGAAATGTGCCACCGTGAATTGTTTATCATAATCTTTACATCCAAGCAAAAGAGGGTGACGTCATCAGCAAAGGCAAAAATCTTAATTTTACATTGTATTAGCAAGAAGCAATGATTAGCACTGCTCTTGAAAGTAGGGGGTCTATATTCAATGTGTTTAAAGTAATATTTAACTCAATTTTAAAAGCAAGCTCTTTAAATCTGAAGAGCGCTTTTTTCGGCATACCATTGCGAGCATCACAATAGAGCAAGGACGTCCAAATAGCAGGCTAGATAATTAATATAGAACAGTGATATTTTTGTTTCGTTGGGCAGCGATGGCATAGAAGCAGAGCATCCGCCTCGCGAGCAAGAGGACCAGGGCTCGAATCCCGGTGCCGCGCAATTCTCCACGGGGTTTAAAAAAAAACAACTCCGCGTGTCGATGGAATGGCACAACCAGACCTGGGGTGCGGCCTGAGCTCGGTGACGAGAACCGACAACGTACTCCCTCACCAGATCGAACCAATTAATCCTCGGCGCTCAGTCCCCAGCGGCTGCGGAGCAGCTGGCCAAGGCGGCGGCCAGACCTGTAACGCAGCGGAGGGTGCTAAGAATCTTTGGCTACGGACAGGCCGCCATTGGAATCTGAAGCTGGCATTGTTCAACGCTAGAACCTTATCCAGTGAGGCTAGCCTAGCAGTGTGGTTCGATGAGCTAGCCTGTAATAAATGGGATGTCATAGGGCTCAGTTAAATTGGGAGGGCAGGTGAGGCGTATACAGTACAAAGGACGGGCACATACTGTGCTATCGCGGGATAGCGGATAGAAGTAGCTGTGGGGTTCCTGATTAATCTGGATATAGCTGGCAATGTAGAGGAGCTCTATAGTATTAACGAAAGAGTGGTAGCTATCGTAATTAGGCTCAATAGGAGGTAAACGCTGAAGGGAGCGCAGGCCTACGCGCATACATCCAGCCATGATGCCCAGAGCATTGAAAGTTTCTATGAAGACGTGTAATTGGGAATAAACAAAGCTAAATCACAGTACTCTTTACTGATGGGTGACTTCAATGCAGGCTGGCGACCAGGCGGTAGGCTGTTACAGCATAGGCTCCAGGGATAGAAGGAGGGAGTTATTAGTAGAGTTCGCAGAGAGAAATAACTTACGGTTCCCGAATACCTTCTACTGGAAACGAGAGCACAGGATGTGGACCTGGAAGAGGCCCAATGGTGAGACAAAAAATGAAATTGACTTCTACTATGCGCTCATCCTGGCATCGTTCAAGACGTGGCCATCCTCGCAAAGGTGCGCTGTAGCGACCACGGAATGGCAAGGTCTCGAATTAGCTTACACTTAAAGAGGGAAGGGAAGAAGCCATCAAAGGGGAAGTTCATTAACAAGATAGAAAAAAGAGGGAAAATAGGGAATTCGGGATATCGATGCAGAACAGATATTCAGCCGTAACTGAGGAAGACGACCTTAATGACCATGCAATGAACGATAATCTGACAGCTATCATTACAGAGAGCGCTGTTGAAGTAGGCGGTAGGGCGGCTCTACAGGATACTGGCAAGCTATCTCACGATACGAAAGTCCTAATTAAGGAACGCCAAAGCATGAGGGCGTCTAGCCCTACAGACAGGATAGTACTAGCAGAACTATCGAATTTAATAAATAAGCGCTATGCAGCCAACATAAGGAAGTTCAATATGGAAAGAGTCGAGCATGCTCTAAAGAACGGAGGTAGCCTGAAAGCGGTGAAGAGGAAGCTACGGATTGGCCAAAACCAGATGTATGCATTAAGTGACAAGGAAAGCAGTGTCATTCGCAATATGGATAAGGTAGTCAATGTAGCCGAAGAGTTCTACACAAATTCAGTCTTCACGGAGGTGGAGACTGTTCGGCTTGGCCGCCGCGCTAGCAGACGAAACCTAGGATGCGATCTATCGCGACTCGCAGATTGACGTATGTAGAGCCTGTTCGGCGCATTCAGATTACTCAAATCAGCGGCCGGACGTACTGCTCGGCGCGGCGCCGTGTGCCGCTGCCGCATTCCCACGCTGGCGTTGCAGTCTGTAAATAAAGCGGTGTGCGGTGGCAATTCTCTTCCACTTTATTTGAATTACTTTTACGTGGATATCCGAATCTCTGACAGCGAGGTTCGTGGCAGCTAAATAGTTGCTCTCAAAAAGCACAACGCCGTGCCGTATCGCTCTGAACCAGAACTGACACGCCTTAAAACAGTAAAACCCCGACCTTAATCGTCGGCGGGCTGTCTCGCGCGCGGAACTCGATTTTCGGTCGGTGCTCCTGATCAGATATCATAAACTGGCATAAGCTGGCAGTCATAAACTCAACGACAGCAGTGACACACGTCAAATCGAAGCTAGCGCTGCTGTCGATGCAATTCAAAGTAACTCAGCTATGAATTCACGAAACACATTCAACCAATGACAACTCCATGAGCATCAGTGACACGCACTTTTTTTGTTATAGTTTTCGCTTTCGTGGAGGAATAAGAAATTTTTACCGCTTGTGAAATGGTAACAGAACTCGTTTAAATAGTGCTCTGATAGAAGGCTTAATCATGTTTTTTTTCTGAGATAAAACTGAGAGCAGTTTATAGCAATGCTTTGCTTTATAGCAATGCTACATTCTCCGTTCTGCGAAGTGGCTGCCTTCCTGGAATCGTGGAGCCGTGTGAAGTGCAACTGTAAGTTTTAAAAAGTGTCGCTTTAAGTTTTAGTCGTTCACAATGCAAAAGCATAGCCAGGCAAGCGAAGAACAGTGGTAAATTAGAACTACAATTTTCCGACAATTTCATAATTATTTCTTTCCATTCAGTAAATGTGCAGTGTGTGGCCTAATAAGTCGTAACCAAAACTCCCGTTCCCGGAGGGCCCAAACTCAATTTGCAGGTAGCTGGCTTTCGTAAGTCCGCTCCTACTGCGGCTGAATATGTTTGCAAAGGAAAACTGGGTGACTAGCAGATCTACCGCAGCTAGCCGCAAATAGATGGCGATGCACGTCGCCATACGCATGGCATTTTTCACTGAGTGAACAGACAAAGAAGCGCTCGTCCTGTCTGTTCCTTCGTTGTCCGTGTTCTTGTAGCGCTTGCGAAAAAGTGACATCTGTTACAAAGCCGCAAACTTCGGCGCCGGGAACCGGGGGTCGCAGGGGCTCGACGCCGGGAGCCGAACCCGAACCGCCGAACCCGAACAGTCTTTGCCGCCGCTAAGGTCGCGTCGCACGCATACCTTTTCCGGTTCAAGATAACGACGTCGTGCGTAGAGACCGCGTCTTTGGACAATTATGTGTGGACCATTTCTATCCAAGAGACCAAAAAGCGCGTCACATCGAATACAGGAATCGAGGCCTTCGCTGGCTCTTCAGCAGACAAGGGAAGGAAAAAGAGGGGCCCGTTATGACATACATGACGGAAGCAGTCACAGAACCCAAGGTGCATAGGGCATGTTTTGAAGCCGAAAGCCTTTAACGGCTCACGCTCGCATCCGTCCGTCCGTCCGTTAGATATGCTCTTCCACCCGATAAGAAAAAATAATTGTACACGATGGGATTCGAACCACCATCGCTCCGTTCCGTAGCCGTGCGTGCTAATGACTATGCTACTTCTTGCCAACGCATATGTAGTTCTTGTCTAGGACGCTGGAGAGTGTTTCTCGGAAAGGCGTCCAATTAGACGAAAGCCTCCCAAACGCCTTCCAGTGTCTCCAGCATTAAGAATTCACGAACAATTGTGTACTTAATTAACATCTTAACCCCACATCAGTGACACAAGCAGCAACACCGCGCAAAAGGCTTTCACCTCACCGCACTTTAGGTCAACAAAGTGTCCCCCTGAATTTTTTAAAGCCAAAGCTTTACAGGCATAGCAGCGCCGATTTCGCCGTGGGCTGCAGTTTGACTTTTATTTCTGCGCCGCCGCCGGGCGTGGTTCATGCGCTCTCCGCTGCTGGGTCGCCGCCTGACTACGTCCGCGCAAAGCTGGCGTCAGAAACCGAGGAAGAGCGAGCTGGCGCGCCGGAGCGTGCGAGCGCAGGCACCATAGGGAAGAATGCCGAGGTGTCTGCGTGCAGTTAAGCCACATCCACTTTTTATTTATTGATGGTGCCCCTCAATGCTAGTGTTAGAGGGGTATAAGTTGCTTGCATCGAAATTGTCGACAAGCCTTTGGCCTACTTCCACAGTGCGCTGCTAAGGATCGCTGATCAGTGTGCTTGTTAACCTTTTCCGGAGCTGGTATGCCCATCGGAGTCTCCTGCGGAAAAGGAAGAAATAGACATTATTGCCGCTTCAGAAACTCGGATCTTATAGGCATAATGAAAGCAATAGGACATTCAGGCGCCAATAGGCCATTGCTGTCAAGTTAATCAATAGGCCCAGGGGAGGCGAGTGACACCGGAAGGTACTTGCTGTAAAGTGACGTCAGCCGCAATCAGACTGCCTTGCAAGCGCTGACGGCACGTGCGTTTATCGTTTGATATCCTTCCCTTGTTCTCCCCTTTCCCCTTTCCCCCTCTCTGTTTCGTATATATTGCGCTCCGAGCCGGAAGCAATAAATATTCATGTTGCAACCTTCGAACGGCGTACTGTCGTATACAGTAAGACACGCCACGTGTGTCGTAACGATGTAACAGTGGCGACGAGGCCAGAAAGAACCCTTGAGGTGAAAAATGATGTAAGCCAGGCAGTTAAGCAGGAAACAGCGGCCGCGGAAATACCGACCATGGCTCATCATCAACTACAGGAATACGATGACCAGTCCGACAACTGGAAGGCCTACATCACGAAGGTAGCAGCAAATTTTGAGGCAACTGGCATCAGCGACTCGGGAAAGAAGAGGGCGTTGCTGGTAGCAGCATTGAGTACGCGAACCGTGCAAGTGCTCTCAGGACAGGTTGCACCGAGGAAGCCAAACTCGCTGACGTACGAGGAAGCAGTCAAAGTTTTGGATGCCTACTTGGACCCCAAGCGTCATGAGATAACGGAGAGCTATCGGTTCTTCAATCGCTGCCAGTTGGAAGGTGAGCCCATTCAACAGTTCATCGTTGAAGTTCGCCGGATTGCGGATGGCTGTAATTTCGGTGACATGCTAGACCGGATGCTTCGCGACAGAATCGTCTGTGGCGTGAGGTCAAGCGCTATTCAGAAGCAGCTATTAGCGAAAACAGATTTGACGTTGAAGGAGGCTGAAACAATTGCCATATCAGCAGAAGCAGCGGAAAACGATACAAAGAAGATGTCTTCTGACAATGAACCCGTACTCAAGGTCAATGCACGACAAGCTGATGAACTGGTGTCAGTATGTGGGCGTTGCGGAAGTAAGAAACACAACAGAAACGCCTGCGACTGGGCGAAAGCGAGGTGTTACCGCTGTGGTGTATACGGCCATATGGCGAAGATGTGCCAAAGCGACGTGCGGAAAGGACGCCCAAAGGCACGTTCACAATGCAGGCAAGGAGAAGCGTTTGCAGTAACAGCGGATGTTTCTGAGGAAAATGGAGACGATGCGCACATTTGTACACTAACCGCACCCTTCAATGGTCGGCTACCACCACCTATTCTTCGTACTTTCACATGGTGTGGCATTGACGCACCTATGATTGTGGACACCGGCTCACCCGTCTGTTGTGTCCAAAGAAATTTTTGAGAAAAACCGTGAACATTGGCCGCAATTAGAACCCGCATTCATTAAACTGTCCTGTTATCTTGGACAACTTCCAGTATTAGGGAAACTGGGTATGTCAGTGTCCTACAACGACAAGGCGGTCAAGAGTTCCTTGATGGTCCTGAACTGTTCAGGTCCGAGCCTTTGTGGACGGGAGTTGATTTCCAAGTTCAATGACGCAGGAACCTCGGTGTTGAACGTATCAGTGCAACAAAACTCTGGTCCAGGAAGCAGCCATACCTCCGCCATGCATGCCGTCCTGTCAGAGTTCAAAGACGTCTTCAGCCCCGAGCTGAGCCTAATTGACGGACACCCTGTTCATCTGAAGCTCAAGGAAGGCGCCATGCCGAAATTTTGTAAGGCCCGTTTCCTTCCATTTGCTTTACGCGACAAAGTTTCGAAAGAGATTGATAGGCTCGTAACGCTTGGAGTACTGTCACCTGTAACGCACGCCGAATGGGCTACTCCCATTGTGCCTGTAATGAAGAAGAACGGCGAGGTTAGAATCTGCGTTGATTTTAAGGTGACCTTGAATCCCGTCTGTGAACTGGAGCAGTACCCGTTGCCAGCTATTGATGACATCTTCGCATGCCTGAACGGTGGGGACTGCTTCAGCACGCTGGATTTAAGAGACGCGTATAACCAAGTCCCCCTCGATGAGGACTCAAGGAAGATGTGCGTAATCAATACACACCGTGGGTTGTTTTGCTACAACCGACTGCCGTTCGGCATAGCTTCCGCGCCTGCCATCTTCCAGCGGAAAATAGAAACAGTTCTGCAGGGCCTGACAGGTGTTCAGGCTTACCGTGACGACGTTTTGGTATCAGAAAAACTTGGTAGCACCGACAGATTACGACAAGTACTGCAGCGTTTTTGTGAGCATGGAGTGAAGCTCAGACTTGAGAAATGCAGCTTTCGCCAAGAGGCAGTGACGTATCTGGGTCATAAACTTGATCGTGAAGGTCTGCATCCGATAGAGAAGCATGTTGAAGCAATCGCGCAAGCCCCCAACCCACAAAATGTTCAGCAGTTGAGGTCGTTTCAGGGCATGATTACATTTTATTCGAAGTTCGTGCCCAACATGTCTTCCGTACTTGCACCGCTGTACAAGTTATTGGAGAACAGCACACGTTGGTTCTGGGGACATGCGCAAGAAGCAGCTTTTTGTGCAGCAAAAAAATGCCTTCGGGAAGCGGCTGTGCTGGCTCACTATGATCCCGAGAGACCCCTCAAGCTAGAGTGTGACACTTCACAGGACAGAATAGGTGCCGTGCTTTTCCATACATTCGGAAAGGTAAACAAACCTGTCGTTTTCCGTTCTAGGACGCTAACAAGGGCTGAGAAAAATTATTCCCAGCTTGAGAGGGAAGTCCTTGCTCTTGTGTTTGGAGTGTCCAAATTCCGTGATTATCTCGTAGGCCGAGAATTTGTATTGGTCACCGACCACCAGCCGCTCGTGGGCCTGCTGAAGGCGGATCGACCAACTCCAGCATTGGCAGCCGCCAGAATACAGCGCTGGGCGCTGTACTTAGGTGGATTCCGCTATCAGCTTCAATACTCTCCTGGTAAACAACTCCTCAACGCTGACGCCCTTAGTAGACTGCCACAACGGACGTCTGAGCCGAAGCCACCAGAAGCGGACCCACCAGACTATCTGTTGGCCTTGAGTGTGTTCGATGAGGGAACTGTGTCAGTTGAGGAGCTAAGGCAGTTGACTGCGGGCGACCCTGCTCTGAATCAAGTTATGCGATTCACCAAGAACGGTTGGCCGCCCTGCGCGAAAGGCTTGAACACGAGTGTTGCACCTTTTTTTGACAAGAAATTGGAGCTTTCTTTGGCCCACGGGTTGTTATACTGGGGCCGGCGAGTAGTTGTTCCGATGGAGGCGCGACGTCGCATCTTATACCTTTTGCATGAGACGCACCAGGGATCGTCCGCTATGAAGGCGGTTGCTAGATCGTCATTCTGGTGGCCAGGGTTAGATCGCGAAATATAGGCAGTGACAGCGTCATGTCAGAGTTGTGTCCAAAACCTGCCCATGCCAGCTACAGCAACGCCAAAAGGCTGGCCCGATACTGTTGAAAAATGGGCAAGGGTACATATCGATTTTGCGGGACCTATTGCAGGGAACATGATACTCGTGGTCGTGGACGCATACAGTAAGTGGATTGAAGCTGTGCCACTCCGACAAGCAAACGCTTCATGCACAATCAACTGCCTGCGCGGTACCTTCTGCAGATTTGGCGTGCCACGAACCATCGTATCCGATAATGGAACGCAGTTTACCGCTGACGAGTTCGCTACTTTTGTCAAGAGGAACAAGATAACGCATATGCGCACAGCTGTATATCACCCTCAATCGAACGGCCTAGCAGAAAGTGCTGTCAGGACAATTAAGGACGGCCTCAAGAAGATTGGTGAGGGGCGGCTGGAAGATAATATAAACAAGCTCCTTTTCAATTACAGAAGGACACCTAACCGCTCTGGAAAATCGCCGTCAGAGCTGCTCTTCGGATATAAAATTCGATCCCGTTTAGATACACGTTTCCCTCCTGTACACGCAGGGCCAGCGAACGAAGCAGACGAGTAGTCACTGCCATTGCCTGAAGCTACCGTGTACGCCCGCAACTTCGGAAGGGGTGAGAAATGGACTCCAGGAATTGTAGAGTCTACAACAGGCTCTCGGATGGTGAGCATTCGAACACCAGCCGGATCAGTAAGACGACATGTTGACCAGGTGTGGGACCGGGAAGATGCGACGCCACCGTTTGGTAAAGACCAAGAAGCGGCAAAACGAGACTCGATAACAGGTACTCCTAGCGACTACCCACTGTTGCCGAGAACGCCAGCCGAACAAGGGGGCATAACAGAACCTGAGCATGAACTTCAGCCGGAACTCGCAGGGAGCAACGCTGAACCCGTCAGATCACCCCAAGTCTTGCGGCGCTCTACACGTCAAAGAAAACCGGTACAGCGACTTCACTATTAAGGAAGAAGAGATGTTGTAAAGTGACGTCAGCCGCAATCAGACTGCCTTGCCAGCGCTGACGGCACGTGCGTTTATCGTTTGATATCCTTCCCTTGTTCTCCCCTTTCCCCCTCTCTGTTTCGTATATATTGCGCTCCGAGCCGGAAGAAATAAAGATTCATGTTGCAACCTTCGAACGGCGTACTGTCTTATACAGTAAGACACGCCACGTGTGTCGTAACGATGTAACAGTACTGTAGGCTTAACGCCTCAGGAGCGAAGGAAACGAGACCACTGCTACGAGCCGACGCCAGAACAGAACTGCCATCCGTGGCCGCACGAGCCACGACCAGGTGCCGTCTTTATTCTCTTCGCAGGGTGGCGCGCGCTAGCCGGGTTGTCGGCGCCGCCCAAGAGAGGGTGCTACAGGGCCCCCGCCTGGACTGGAAGTCGAAACGGACGTAGGGCCGGCGATGGCAGTCGGGCACTAGGTAAGGCGGCGCTGGGAGTCGTTCCAGGGCGGTCTCCATGTAAGCCGGTTTAAGGCGGTCTAGACTGACGGTCTTTTCGCGGCCGTTTTGGAGGATGGTGGCGGTTTTCGGGGTGCGGCGGAGAACGCGGAAAGGTCCGTCGTAAGCCGGAGTGAGTGGAGCTCGGACAGCGTCGCGGCGCACAAAAACGTGGGTCGAAGTGGCCAGGTCGGGGTGTACGAAAATAGTATGGTGGCAGGACGGACGTGGGGGAGTAGGCCGGAGGTCTTTAACGCAGTCCAGCAGGCGTTGGAGGAATTCTTGGGGATGGGCTAGAAGCTGCTGGGATGTAATGAAGTCGCCTGGAAGACGCAAAGCGCTACCATACACGAGCTCTGCAGCTGAGCACTGTAAGTCTTCTCGGATGACGGCCCTTAGACCATGTAGCACAAGGGGGCAAGGAGTCGACCCAGGAGGCGCAATTGAGGCGGGGAGCGAGGGCGGCCTTCAACTGGCGGTGAAGGCGTTCCACCATGCCATTAGCACACGGGTGATATGCCACGGTACGGCAATGCCTGGCGCCGAGAATAATATTAAGGGAAGCAAACAGGGAGGACTCAAACTGGCGTCCACGGTCGGTTGTCACAGTGCCAGGAAAACCAAATTGAGATACCCACGCAGAAATGAAGGCGTGCGAAACAGTCTCTGCTGTGATGTCAGGAATGGGACTGCCTCCGGCCAGCGAGTGAAACGGTCGACTATGGTCAAGATATAGCAGTAGCCTCGAGAGATGGGTAGAGGGCCCACGATGTCGAGATGAACATGGTCGAAACGACGGCCAGGGGGTAGAAAGGCTTGGGAAGGTGTCTTCGTATGTCGACAGATCTTGGTCGACTGACAGAGTAGGCACCGGCGCGTCCAAGCACGCACATCAGCGTTGATTCCGGGCCAAACATAGCACTGGGTGAGAAGGCGCTGAGTGGCCCGAATGCCTGGATGGCATATGTCATGGAGAGAATGGAAGATAGGGCGACGTAGTCAAGCCGGAACAAAAGGGCGAGGAAAGTTCGTCGAAACATCGTACCACAAGGGCTCAGGCGAGCAAGGATGGGGCACAAGCCTTAATCGGAGAGAACGAGGGTTCGCTCGAAAAGCGGCGAGCTCATCGTCCTTCTGCTGGGCAGAAGAGAATGCGGCCCGGTCGACGGTGGAGGATGGAGCGTCTACCGCGACTATACGAGAGAGGGTGTCAGCGGCGGTGTTAGCTGCACCTTTCACATGCCGGATGTCGGTAGTAAACTCCGAGATATAAGCGAGCTGACGGAGTTCACGTGACACGTACTTCGATGAGTTGGTCCGGAACACATATGCCAGCGGTTTATGATCGGTTAGCACGTGAAACTTGTATCCTTCTACAAAATGCCGAAAGTGCTTGATAGCGGAGTAGATGGCTAGGAGCTCTCGACCGAAGACGCTGTAGCGGGTCTCAGCAGGAAGTAGCTTCCGAGAGTAAAAAGACAATGGTCTCCACTCGGAGTTAATGTACTGCTGTAAGACGGCTCCGATGGCCACGCTGGAGGCATCCAACGTCAATCTCCATCAATCACCATTAATCTGTAGGCTTAACGCCTCAGGAGCGAAGGAAACGAGACCACTGCTACGAGCCGACACCAGAACAGAGCTGCCAGCCTTGGCCGCACGAGCCACGACCAGGTGCCGTCTTTATTCTCTTCGCAGGGTGGCGCGCGCTAGACGGGTTGTCGGCGCCGCCCAAGAGAGGGTGCTACAGTACAATACATAAAGCGTTTAGCAAGACTCTAAAAACGAAGCTTTAAAGGAGCTACAAAAATGTCAGGCATGGACAAAATTCAGACGCCTGGAGTACGCAACATGTACAGCCATAGTGCTAACACCTTGGATAAAATGGCAAAGGTAACAAGGTGTACTAAGGGTATTAAAACGAGACGAAATAACTTGCAATAATAACCAAAATAGTGGCGCGGAAGAAGCGAAATTCTTGCGATAACAAAAGAGGAAATACTGAAAGTTTTACCGCACCCAGAAATTCTGAAAAAACGAATTTTTTCAACGTGACGCTGCTGATGAATGCAATATTTTACATATCCTAAATCTACTCCACAAAAATCAATATATCCGCAGATCAGCCTTCGGGACGCTTTAAGTTTTTTGCTATATATTGCCCAAAGTTCACTCCGTTGGTTTCCAAAGGCAGTCTTTACTACTCGGCGCGAGCTCATGGACAAAGTTTAAAAGCAGGAGTTCTGCACGGATCGGATGATTAGACCATACATATCACTGTGCTGATAATAACTTCTTTTAATAATTCACAGCTACGTCATAATAACAAGTGATGTACAAGAAGGCTAGACCTAAAGCAGCTCCAAGGAGTGAGTTAGTTAAAAACTTTATTGAGCTCTAGATTCGCTGGTCTTCTGCGGTCTTCAGATGGCTTCGTCCATCTTCTTTCACAACGGTCGGTCGCCCTTAGTCCAGGGCTCCGCTGGATGAAGCTACCAGTTGTGCTCACCGAATCAAACTTTCTTGGTCGACCCGGCGATCGCTGAAGAGCACTCCCTCCCATTGCTCCGCACTCGGGTTTGATATAACGGTTACCACGTCTATCTTCTGGCATACCAACGTTATGTCATACAGCCTGGGTGTTTCGTGGCACGTGGGGCATTTGGCATTGTATTGTGTGGGATACATTTTGCTGAGTACGTTTAGGTTCGGGTACGAGCCCGTTTGTAGCTGCCTCCACGCGGCAGAGTCCTCTCTGCTTAGGAAGTTGTGCGGTGGTGGATACCGCTTTCTGCAGCCCTTGTAGTAATTTAGTATCGCCGAATTATCTTGGGGTACAGGTTCGGTCCACTCGAGGTCGCCTACGTTGGACGCTCCGAGGAAAACGCAGCAGGTGAGAATTTACTAACTATTCATCTTTAAAAAAGGCGCAGTAACTCCATTACTTTAGCGGACACCTCAACCACGCTGTGTAATGAGAATTGGTTCTGAGGAAAATAAACTGAGGAAAGGAAATGTCCCAGTAACTGTCTCACTTCATGGTGGACGCCTCAACCAGGCCATAAGGAACGGGCGGAAGGCGGGAGTGAAAGAAGAGAAAGTCGTCGCCTATCATACCGGTCACCAGCTTGGCTCTGTTAGGAGGACATCGTTCGACCCAGTGGCGTTCGTCCTGTTCATCGCTGCCCCGACGGCTCTGCTCTGCTGGGAACGATCGGCTAAGTTTCGGGTGGCTGATTGTGGCATTTTCTCTCTGCGTCTTTGCGCGGTAAGGCAGTAAGCCCGGTCTATGTCCACCCAGTCTCCCGCCAGGGGAGTTCCCTCTGGTCGGCTTCTCTGTCAACTGATCTCCTACCGTTGGAAGCTTTTTTGCGCAGTGGTGTCGGCAGTATCCCTGTCGCGCTGGTGTCTAAGGATGGTGGTGCTATCAGGATGAACAACCCTGGTGCTGTTCGGGCTGCTCTCCAGTCGACTACTTCTCATTATGAGTCAATCTCAGAGGTTCGCCAGTTTGGACGCGGTGGGATTCTGTGCAGATCGCCAGACCTCGCCTGTGTAAGAGATTTACTAAACTCCTCATCCTTTGCCTCCCTTCGGGTAAGTTCTTTCTTCCCTTCTCATCTGGCGTGCACGAAAGGTATTATTGTACGAGGTGTAGACTCTTCCCTGTCTCCGGCAGAGACTCTTGAGCTTCTGTCGGCTGCAGGTGTTGTTGCTGTGCACCGCTGTAGCCGGGATGTAAACAACGTGCGGATGCCCACTGAATCAGTGATTGCTACCTTTGCCGGCACTTCCTTCCCCTCTAAAATCAAGGCATGGCCTCTAATTTTTCGGGTAGACCCATTACCATCTCGGCCTCTGCAGTGTAACAACTGCTGGCGCTATAGACATAGCGCTGGCGGTTGCAAATCCAACTTGAGGTGTTGCAACTGTGAGGATGGTCATTCAACAAGCACCTGCACTGAGAATAATGAGAAGTGTTGCCTTTGCGGTGGTGCGCACTCTGCAAACTACTCAAATTGTCCCTCTCGAGCTCAGGAAATTCAAATTCTGGAAATAATTGACAGGAAACGCTGTTCGCGCCGTGACGCTATTTCAGAGGTCAAAGAACTAGCCCACGGTTATGCCGGTGTGACCGCTCGGCAGGGTTTCATGTTAGACTCAACGCTGTCCCAGGCAATTGCGGCTGCTGTGGAGGCTTCGATGTCTAAAATGGTCGAAAAGATTGTCGCAAGTGTGTCGGAGTGCTTTACAAATGTTCTAGCGACTCAGATTACACATGCCGTGCAGGCTAGTTTGGCACCTCTTTCGACAACAATTCCCTCTCCTCTTATCCGGTCTCAAATTCCAGTAGCATCACAACCCCAGGAACACACTTCTGTCACTTCCGCTGTACCTACCTCGGGTACTTCGAGGGATGTTGATATAATGCAGGATTCCGAAATGGTGGAGCCTGATGCGCGGGTTCTTAAGCGCAGTGGGTCCCCCATGTCTTATTCGTTGTCTTCTCAGGGCACCCAGCCCATATCAAAGAAGAAGCACCTTGGCACTAAACCCAAGGATACCATTTTGGAGCAGGCAGTTGCTGCTGCTAGACTTTCGCAACCATAGCGTCGTTGCAGTTCTGCAGTGGAACTGTCGCTCTATTCTTTCCGCTTCCACAGAGTTACACTGCCTTTCTACACAGCTTAATCCGGATGTCATAATTCTGCAAGAAACGTGGCTTTCAACCGAGAAACATTTTCATATCAAAAATTACCGGTCATTTCGCCTAGACCGCCAGTCAAGATGCGGGAGTTTACTAACTTTAGTCTCTTCAAAATTTTGCCACAGGGCTGTGGTATCTTTTCAACAAATGTCTCCTGACTGTGAGATTTTGGCAATAGACTTTGTACTTCCTGGGTGCTCTCCATTTTCAATAGCAAATTGTTATTTCCCCAATGGAGTCCAGGATGTTAGACCTCTGGATTTTTTACTCGTAAACTGTAAAAACCCAGTTCTCGTGGCTGGGGACTTCAATTCTCACCATGTGTCTTGGGGTTTTAGGACTAATTCATGCGGCAAGCGCCTTTGGGACTTGGTTTCTGATCACAACCTGATGTGCCTAAATTCAGGATCGGCCACTTATCTTCGCTCACACACTCAATCTGTTTTAGATCTCACGTTCATTAGACTTGAAATTGGCTTAACGATTTGGTCGACAGTTGAGAGCGGCACTTCAAGTGATCATATACCTATTCATTTTGATACCATATGTCGTGTTACTACGGCGTCTTCTCAGTTGCGGTCACATGTAAATTATGACAGATTTCAGACGGCGTTGCGCTCTGCCCTTGCTCCAGTGTCTAACATTGCCGAGGTTCACCAGTCAGCAAGCATATGTCTGGCTATTGAGGAAAGCCGTAAAAAGTCGGAGTTCCTGGTGAGGCCAACAAAATGGAATTCTTCTAACTGGTGGAATGCGGACTGTACAAGAGATTACAGGCGGAGGAAGGCAGCATGAAAAAAGCTTCTTCATAACCAACGTCCGAATAACTGGAGTGATTATAAATTTATTGCAGCCACCTTTAAACGCACAGTTTCTCGCGCAAAGAAAAAATATGACTCAGAACACTTCGATTATCTTTCAAAGGCGGGCAACCGACGTGCACTATTCGGTTTTCTACGGTCTAGGAAACAGCTCATGTCGTCTCATAATTTTCAGTCATTAGTTATGTCACCTGTAGAAGCTATCCAGGCGGTTGAATTAATAGCCACAGGCCTGCAAAAGCGGTTCTCGTCTTTACTACCTATGCGACCATTGTTGTTTGCACCAGTCGTAACAAATGATAATGCCTCACAAGTAAATCTATCAGAGCTTTCACAAGTTGTCCAGAGATTGCCAGCTGCTGCTCCTGGCCCTGATGGTGTTACCACAAAGATGCTCAAGATTCTATTTGAAGAGTCTCCCAACTCCTTATTGCACCTAATAAACTACTCTCTCAAACGCGATTGGATACCTTCGGAGTGGAAGCTGTCCAAGGTGATCCCTTTACTTAAAAATCAGGGTGGAGGCTATGAATTGGATAATATTAGGCCAATTTCTTTAACATCAAACGTGGTAAAGTTGATAGAAAGGTTGTTACTAATTCGGGTGTCAGCCATTGTGGACCGCAAAAGTATACTCAGCCCGTGCCAACTCGGTTTCCGGCCACGGTGTTCGATATGGAATGTACATGCTGATCTTGAGAGCAGAATTCTTCTTGCTCGTCGTCAACGCCTGGTCGCGGCTTTGGTTACGTTAGATGTCGCCAAAGCTTACGACAGTGTAGAACACTCCATCCTGATACATAGGCTACAGTCTATTCAATTTCCAGATTATATAGTTGCATGGATATCTGCATTTCTTCATAGCAGGGAATTCTTTTGCGTCTATAATGGTGTTCATTCAGAGAGGTATAGACAAACGCGAGGTGCACCGCAAGGAGCTGTTCTTTCTCCTGTGCTCTTTAATATTCTGTTAAGCTCAATTCCTCTCCACCGCCATGTACGCACTTACGTCTATGCGGACGACATTGCGTATTTTGCTGCTGCGCCGGATATAAATTCTCTGTATGGTCTGTTGCAGTCATATTTGAATACACTTGAGCACTGGTTGAGCGCATTACACCTGAAGTTAAATGTTGGCAAGTGCGCCACTCTTGTTTTCCCTCTATTCACTCCTGTAGTGGTCTCTCTCACTTGCCAGTTAAAAATAATACCGCAGGTTCAATCCCTAAAATAGCTAGGGGTCATTTATGACAACAAACTCACCTAGCGACCTCACATTGACCATGTCGCGGCGAAAGGGGCTTGTGCCGTGGGCATGTTACGGAGATTATGTCATCACCGGTACGGCATGCGCAGAGATGCGCTATTAATGATCTACATAATGTATGTCAGGCCAATTTTAGAATTTGGATCAGTGTTGTTTTCAGGCTCGGCTACATATAAACTTCGCCCTCTCGTCCTTTTAGAGAGGGAAGCACTTCGCATGTGCCTCGGCCTTCCAAAATGTGTGGCTATCAATGTGCTGTACCTTGAAGCCCGCATTCCGTCTCTCGTATCACGACTTCAATTTTTAACTGTGTAAACTTACCTCAGGATCTATGAATCCCATTTCCACCGTTCCCAAAGCATTTTCTGTTCTCAGCCGACCTCCTTTTTTGGTGTCCCCTGGTCTCGTTTCAATTCCCCTCAGGTAGTGTTTGTGCAAAGATTACTTCAGCCTTTAGATGTAAACATTTATGATATCCTTCCTGCGCTTCGGAATGGGCCCCCTATCCACATGGTTTTCGACGACATATTCCCAAAAAATGCAAAACTTTTGGCACCGAGTATTCTAAATGGTCTTCTAGAAGATCATCTGAGGACCCTACCAACAGATAAAGCAATAGCCACTGATGCATCGCAATGCAATGAAAAAGCAGGTGTGGGAATATTTTGCTCGCATTAAGACTGGTCCTTTTCTCTGCGGCTTCCAGATTTCACCCCTATTTTTCAAGCAGAGTTTCTAGCAGTTGTACTTGATCTACGCAAGCTAGACCCCTCTATTACAGCAGTTGCAGTAATTACTGATTCTTTATCTTTGTGGTCGTCCCTCGCTGCACAGGTTGACGGTCCCATTTTATCAACTTTCTTATCCCTACTTCCTCAGCATTTGAGCCTTGTTCATTTAGTATGGGTTCCCGGCCACAGCAGTGTGACAGTAAATGAGATTGCTGATAATCTCGCAAAGGCTTCCCTCAGCGGCCCCGTGTTGCCAATCATCCCGGCTACAGCCTACATTACAGCATCTAGATTTCGGCGACGTGCGTTTTTAAGCACGCAAGACACATCACTTTTAACATCGGCGGATTATGAGCACCTTAAATATTATTGGAACAGGAAAATTTGTTGCTCTCGGCAGCTTGAAGTATCACTGACGAGGCTACGCTGCCGCATCCCCCCTCTAAATTTCTATTTACACAAGTCGGGTTTGGCGCTCTCTCCCCTTTGTGCATTTTGCCGTGAGCCAGAATCTATTGAACATTTTTGGCTGTATTGTCGCCGACTCAACTCACTGAGAAAAAGGTTGCTGGAGGAGCCCTTGCAGCATCTTGGCCTTAGTTTGAGCAGCCCGCTCTTGCTATCATTTGGCGCCACCACATTTGGGTTCAGCCACAGATCTGTTTGCACCGCTGTTCAAAATTTCCTGATAGAATCTCACCGACTGCCTTGCTAAGTGATCCAACCTTTTCTTTTCTATCAATTATTACATTTTGACTAAATCAATAATATTTAATCACTCTCTTTATTATTATTCTTAAAATTTTAAAATCAAAACACTCATCCCTTTTCTGTTCATGACGAAAAATTCACCGGTGTTGCGCTCCCACGTGCTTTTCCTTTTTGTTAACTGCGTTCAGGTGAATAGCCACCCGATTCTTGGCCGATCCCCCAGTGTGGGTATGTGCCATCTTTTGACAGGCTAACAACAACAACATCAATCACTAGAACCACAAATTACAATACATCAGTGTCATCAATCACTAGAACAACAAATTACCATGATACGATTTTTTTACACCGCCCCGGATTATTTATAGAACCCCAATTCAAATTCCTCCCACGGGCTGGGCATAAAACGCTGAATCGTATGACACCATCCAGAACATTCTGCGTCTAGCGGCTGGCATGATACAATTTTTTTGCGCAGCCCCGGATTATTTCCGACACGTGGTGCAGACTACGCCGACAGCTTTTCGATCAAACGAGCTGTATACGCTGCCGCGTAAAAACAGCGGAAGTACTGGGCTACAGAGGCTTGCTACCGCCTTGTGCACACAACGCGTATGGCCCTTAAGGGTAACAGAAAAACTATTATACCCGCCGGCAAGCCGAAAGATATTACATGACGGACGCTTAAGACATCATTTTAATGGACGGTGGGCCAAACACGAGGGCTCCGTCTTGACTGCACATGTCGTATCCGTCCTACTTCCGTCACATCTTCCCGGGGCTCATAAGATAGCCCCTATCAACCATAGATAGCATGGCATGAACAACGCAGTGCAGGACATGGTGGATAGCATGCCAAACGTCTCAAGGTTGGTATGTAGTGACTGCAAAGCGTCTAACAAGCAAGCAATGAATTAATAAAACACACTTTCTAGCTGTTGTTAACGAGCCCTGTATTTTTTCTGTAGTTTGCACGCTGCGACATGAGTGTGGGGGGGATTTTATAGATCACCTTTAAGCATTGCTCGAATTCATTAATAAAAAAATAATAAAAAATGTGGTTCTAATCCACGCTATGAAGGAGGGGAAACGCTAAGGCACCAGTGTGCTGTGCGATGTCAGTACACGTTAAAGATCCCCAGGTGGTCAATGCACACCCGATAATCCGGCGGTCGATCGTCGCCTTCTGAAGTTGTGGCAGACCCGACAGACTCTGGTTCACAGATGGAAAGGCCAACGCCTCAATCGTCCCTTGCGACTCTGCATACCACAGATCATGGCAGAAGTACAAGAGTATTCAAAACACCTCTCTCAACAGAATTGGCAGGAATTTTGCGAGTCACTACGCGGCACGCTGGGGACCTCCCGCACCTGGGCGATCCTCCGCAGCCTCGTCGATCCGCAAACATCGCGGTCTGCCACTAGACGTACACTCAAGAAAATCGCCCATCTGTACCCCGGAGACGACACGGCCCTCCTCACCGCCCTCAAAACCAAATACATCGGCGCCCCCCATCCTCCTAGCACAATCTCGTACACGGGAGGCCCAAATGAGAGGCTGGACGCCTCATCACCACTGCCGAGGTTTACGCCGCGGCTCAATCTGCCACAAGCAACACGGCAGGTGGCGCGGACAAGATCACAAATGGGATGATTCAAAACCTGGGCAAGTCGCAGATCGAGGGCTCACTACTTACATAAATGACACCCTATGGAAGGCGGGAAAACTCCCTGCAGAGTGGAAATACTCCGAAATCGTGACTATCCAAAACCAGGCAAACCACCAACCCTGGAAGCGTTACGACCCATCTCCCTCACCTCTTGCCTGGGCAAACTATACGAGCGCGTTATCCAGACCCGCCTCCAAAACAATATAGAGGACAACAACCTCTTTCCACCCACTATGATCGGCTTCAGGAAAGGTCTTTCTACGCAAGACGCTTTCCTCCTTCTCAAGGAAGAAGTACTCAGTAACATCCCGAGAGGCGGCGAGCACCTAATTATGGCACTTGATCTGAAAGGCGCTTTTGACAACGTTTCTCACGACGCCATCTTGAAAGAGCTCAACACCCCCGATTGAGGACCCAAGACCTTCAACTACATTAAAAACTTTCTCAGCAACCGCACGGCCACGATTGGCATGGGAGATGTCCGCCCCGGCACAGAGCAGACTCCCAACAAAGGCACTCCACAAGGCTCTATCATCTCTCCTCTCCTCTTCATTATAGCTATGATCGGCATGGCCAAAGCACTCGAGGCTATTGAAGGCATCGGCTATACTATCTACGCTGATGATATTACCATCTGGTCTACCTGGGGCTCCCTTGCCGACAAAGAAAACACCCTGCAAGAGGCAATCAATTGGACAAACAGCAGATTGCGGCCTCCGCTGCGCACCCGACAAATCCGAAATTATCCGCATTCAGGGCAATGCCTACAAATCTCCCGGCGACATCGAGGTTTACTTCGAAGGCACGAGAATAAAGAAAGTCCCTCTTATCCGCATCCTGGGCCTTTGGCTTCAGAGCGACAGGAAAGCCAACCACACGTTACAGCGTCTCCGGACAACTGCCCTCCAGATCTCAAGCATGATTCGACGCATCACCCGCAAACGAAAAGGCATGAGAGAGGAGGATACAATTCGACTTATACAGGCTCTAGTTATGAGCCGCCTGTCATACGGTCTCCCATTCCTACCACTTCTGGGGAATGAGCGAGACAAAGCAGATGCCATCATCCGTACCGCCAACAAACATGCGTTAGGCCTCCCGATGTACACGGCCAACTGCCACCTCGAGGACCTGGGACTAACCAACACAATAGAAGAAATTCGAGAAGCCGTCCTAGCATCGCAAAAGGAACGCCTCCTCACCACCAAAGCTGGACGCGCAATCTTGGAAAGAGTGGGGTTCCCCGGCTGACATGCGCGCCGTCCAGGACAACCGAGACCTACCCTCAACTCTGCGAACTCGCGTTTATGTAGCTCCACTCCCGAAGAACATGCACTCGGACTCACAAAAGGGACGACGAAAGGCGCGAGTGGACTATCTGCGCCGCACACATCGACAGACACAAAATGCTGTATACGTCGACGCAGCCATGTAACCCAATTCAACAAACGCGGTGGCGGTCGTCTTGGACACCAATTTCAAGGAAATCGCCAGCGCCTCCCTACGAAACTGCTCTCCCACAGTAGCAGAAACTGCTGCAATTGCCCTCGCGATCTAGCACGGCGATGCTACGGGAAATGAGTTAAAAATTATCACCGACTCCCAGTCCGCTTGTCGCCTCTTCCTCTCTGGCAGACTTCCGCACTCCGTCGCTCCCATTCTGGCTACTCCACAAGTTCAAAATTCCACATGCAAGCACCAAATCACTTGGACTCCTGGGCACGAGGGGCTCGAGGGAAACGATGCAGCGGACAGTCTAACTCGAGGATATACTAACCGAGAGACTAACCTCCCCGACCTCACCCCTCTCCCCTCTACGTACGGCGAGCGCCTCCTCCTTCTCCGAACATAAAGACAAGTCTATCCCCTACCACACCGTAAGCTAACGGCGGCAGAAGCGAGGGAATGGCGACAACTACAGACGAACACCTTTCCTAACCTACACAAGTTCCACATTATCTTCCCCGACAGATATGACAGCGTCTGCCCCTGGCGTGGCGGAATTCCAACAACATATCATGTAACATGGGGCTGCTTCGGTCCCAAGCCCCGCGAACTAGACAAACATCACTCCGAGGAACAGTGGTAGTCTGCCCTGCTCAGCTCTGACTTGGCGACGCAGCGAAAGATGATATCGCAAGCAAGAGCAACTGCGGTGGACATTGGGGTCCTGAAATAAGGACTCCACCCAAAATCTGTATTTCGCCTCTCTATCCTACCTTTTTGGAATAAGTGTTTTCTACTACTACCAGGTGGTCGAAGTTATACGGGAGCCCTCCACTGCGGCACCTCTTTCTTCCTTTCTTTCACTCCCTCTTTTATCCCTTCCTTTACGGCGTGGTTCGGGTGTCCAATAATATATGAGACAGAAACTGCGCCATTTCCTTTCCCCCAAAACCAGTTATTATTATGGGACCACGCTCAAAATGTTGCTACCATACTTCTACGTATCAGGCCTTGCACACCTGCTTTTTCTTACTGGCGGCTGATAGCACCACGTGCTTGACATTTACTCCGAATTGCCACAATGTATGCCGCCATCTTGCTCTAAACTTAAGCAATAACTTACCGCTCTAGCGAATGTAGTCTGGTGCGCTTGCTCCGCATTTAAGAAATCCTGGCAGTTGAAATGTTTTTGCTCTACAGTGCACAGGGTTGGAAGGTGGCAGGGTAGTGAAAGAGCTCAAGTAGTGTTGAACGCATGCTTACGGTGATTATCTCCGCTTCACAAAAATACGGCTATACACTTTCGAAGCTCGTCTGAGGCAGAATAATTACGTATTAGTATATTTCTTCCGCTGTTTGAATGACTTAAAGGCGCTGACAGTCTTTTTACCGTGCAGAATACAGAATTGATAATAACCTGCCTCCATTCACCTCTGTGTCACTAAGCAACAACTAGTTTACGGCTTGCCGCCGTAAACTAGCACGTCTTTGCTTCTATCAAAGATTTATTTTATACCAATTGCCATCCGATACCTTCATCCGTCCAGCACATAGTTTATCCCACCACAGCCATACTAAAGCCATTTATCCGCAGCGATTTCATATCAATATATTTTAGAAGCATTTTTTCTACGCAAAGCTCTGGACTGGAACGACATTGCTGCCCACATCGCCTAGTTATCAGACTATAACCACTTCAAGATCTTGATCGAAAATAGCCTCTCACACTTACCGCAGCTCTTCACGTCTACCCATCATGTAATACCCCTTTGCGGGGTCTTTGAAGAAGGGATAAATAAATATAAATATATAAATAAACCTGTGCCCTGACACCGAACGGAACTCACCAGGAGGCATAACAAGGTGGTCTCACCGCTTCCACGCAACAAGCAGGGATGCAAGAAAAAAAAAGGAAATGTTGACAGGGCAGTTACCACTGGTTAACGCGAGATTCGGCAACAGAAATTAAGGTCCTTGTACTTTGTAAACATTGTGGTAGAGGATATGAGAGCGATGTCCCATCCGTGTATTTCTAGGGCACTGTTTTTAGCTTTCACCACATAGTCGTTTGTCTAGATCTGCTCTCCAGTCCGCCGCTCTAGAAGCGCAGCACCGTCGATGATCCTCGCCAAGGGCGACGCATTTCTTAGCAGCTGTCGCCCATCGCCGTGCTAAATTTCTCCGCTGCCGCCATATATACGTACCTCCTCCTTCTAAGGTAACCACGCCCCGTATGGTTACCGTGCTCCGCCTTCCGACACTCTCGCCGTCTTTCACGGCAACCATCTTTCCTATGAGGTAACCAACCATTTTCCGGTTGGTTCCCATGGCAACCACGTGCCCGGTGCGCTTTCTCACTTTCTTTCCGCTCCCGCCTCCTTCCGCAGAGTTACCGCTGTAGCCATCCTCGGGTTACGCCTCCTTAGCTCTCGTCATAAAGCCCCATTCCATGATATGTCCAACACTCTCGGACAAAAATTTCGAACGTTAAAATATTGTAAGATATTGTTATGGAAATATTGAGGTAATGTCCATTCTTCTGGTGTGTAACAAAATCATTCTTTTAACGTGTGACCATCGATAGCATCAAGTAGTTAAGACTGCCATAGAAAATTAATGGCGAGCACTTTTGACGATTATGCAAACGCTAATAGCAAAAAAAAATTCAAGACTGCCGTAGGGTGGTCGGCAGATATATCGATTTTTATACTGAAACCTTGCATTATATGAAGAAATTGGATCACAAATTGTTCCTCGTTCAATAATGCTTTCGTCCAGAATTGCTGGGTATACAACCCTCTTCGTCCTTCAAGGGTAACTTCCTTCCGGGTGGTTTCCGTGGCAACCACCGACCGGTTGCGCCTTGTTATTCTCCCGCAATACCCTCCTCCTTCCAGGGAAACTATCCTCCGGTTGGGGCGCCTCCGCTCTCCCGATACACTTCTCCTTACATGGTAACTACCTTTCGGATGGTTCGTGTGGTAACGAACCACTGGTTACGAATTTCTCCGCTCTTCCGAAACCGGTAACCACCCTCCGAGTGGTTTCCATGGCAACACACCCACCGGTTATGCCGACGACTACGGCAGACGACATTCTACTACGACGCGAAACCCAGGAACAGGTGCTTGACAGCTGTCGCTGTAAAATAAGGAAGCGATGCTTTCATACTAAGCCTTCACTAAATGTATCACCGACCTTTGGCCATGTTGAGACCTGTCAATATAAATTAAATTTTATTTAGTAGGACGTGGTTCAAAGAATCAAAGTGGCATGGGGTGTCGCATTCGTTTCAATTCTGTGTCTCCGCCTGGAATCATCGAACGACGACGTTTACAGTATTCTCGGAGAACTCAGGATGAGGTGGCCATGGTGACGTAGACTGTGCACAGAGCTGGTAGAAGCTGTTGCGCTTGTCTCTTTCAACAACAGCTGTATGGAGCACATCATCTATTTTTTTAAATATTCCGCGTTTTTCGTCGCCATGTTTGTTCAAGTGCGCTTTGAAGAAGAGATAGCTGGGTGCTGCATTTTATATCAAAAAAGTAATCGCCTAGACATGGTTCATAAAAAGCGCTCGGCAGACGTTTTTTGCTACTTTAGCCTGGGAATAATTTCCCGCGTTCAGCTTCAAGAATAACGCCAGCAAAGAGGAATATAAAAAAATGCTTGTTTAAACGTATACAGACACGGTTCAAGCAAGAATAAACTGCTAGAGAGTATAGACTACTAAAGTGGGCCACGTATTATTCGTTATTACCAATATATTCGGCAGCGCGAGAGCCAGTTCATTAAATGCCTTAAGTGCTTTACATCTCTGTAAAATATGAAAATACGGTATACGCAAGAAGACCCCGCATTTAATTCAGATTCATTGCTTTTCTCCCATGGTTACAGTTACAACAGCGCGCAGTTTGTCCACATGGAAGGAAGGAATTAATCTAGAACCACGAGAGATCCGACAAAATGGAGATTTCTACATATGTTTAATCGAAAAAAAAACAATAGCATGTATTACGTTCAGAATGTTGGACTCAAAATACGAACACTTCATTGGTACTCAGTAAAATATTTCTCATAGTTTCAGCCGTTGCGGACGGTGCTAAAGTAACGTGTGAAAAGACTTACTCCACTTAGGAAAAATTCAGTGAAGAACGCCTGGATAAGACAGCTTTCGTTTTCTACTAATGGAACTCGATTAATGATGCTCTTCGCCGGTTCCTCTTCGACGGTGTTTACACAGAATTGAGGATGACAAATAAAAACAGAATACCCCGATGCGAGTTATTGAGCCGGTATACGGGCATATAAGCCACATTTCTTGTCGGTGCTCCGTTTTTGAGTAATTAGAGCCTCCAGTCATACCTGGAGGAACATTGTTCGTGGGCTTTCGCAGCAACAGTAGCGGCACAATTCTCAGTAAACTTGCGGCCTAGCTTATCGAAAAAAAGAGGGAAATCCAGCCATACAATCACTTACCGAGGCGCGAAGCACGTAGTGCACTCTCACGTCATTCTAGAAAGAGGCGAAGGAACCCAGTAGAGTTCTTCTGGAGGCGCGAAGACAAGAAATTACGGCGAAAAGGCAACCGCACCGTCCGCGCCCGCTGAAAGCCATTCAGTTTGACGGTCGACCGGACACGCTCGGTCTGCTGTTGCCCGGCCTGCAGTCAGAGCACCGCGGCAAGAGGGTTCCTTAGGGGCGGCGTAACCTTGTTTCCGCCGCCGGCCTTTCACTTTCTTTCACTGATTTCTTTATGTATCATATGCAGTGATTTTGACACTAGCCTTCGACGGCGGTGAGCAAGTAGCGTGCCTCCGTTCCCCGCAATTTAACTCGGCTTCGCCTTTGCTGTCAGCGCGACGAGCATCGCTGCACCACTAGAAGGCAGGCTTTCGATCCTTGCTTTTGCTACAATAATCTGCACTTTTACTCTCGCCAGAGCATTCTACTGTCTAGTCCAATCCATCATAGAGAATGCTATGAGTTGCCTTCAGCTCTTTAGGCACAGAATACGGGTATATACATAAACTTTAAAATCGCGCATATGTCTCCTCCTGTGGTAGTTCCTTGTTTCTTTTGCTACAGTTGTTGAGCCTTCTTCTATTTATCACCAACAAATCCTTCGTGGTGCCTTAGTAGCTTCAATAAAACGGAGAGTTGGGCGAGTTGGTACATACTGCTGGGAATAACAGCGCTGAGACGAGGGACAAAGAAAGAAGACAACAGGACAGGCGCTGGTCCTGTTGTCTTCTTCTTTCTTTGTCCTTCGTATCAGCGCTGTTATTCCCAGCAGCCTTAGTAGCTCTGACGTATATCAGCTGCTGAGTCCAAGGTCGTAGGATGGAATCATGACCGCGGCGGGAGAATTTTGATGGAGACCCGGTTCCTGTGCGATGCCAGAGCACGTTAAAGTGCCCAATTGGTAGAAATTAATTCGAAGCATTTCGCTTAGCGTCTCTCGTAGTGCGTGAGCGCCTTTTGGGATGTCATGACCCCGAAACCTGGATGTGAACCACATTATTCAAACAAGAGCACTATACGTCGTAAAAAAGTAACCGAAAGTCCACAAGGTCGGCGCCATTATACTGTTCGAAAAGCGCTGATAACTACGTGTGCCGCGAATTCCAGCATCGGCTTTTACGTGGCAATGTATTTTTATGTGTTTTTGCGATGTGCTTTTTGACCATGTTTTTGAAAGATAGTTCTCCAGCCGCCGCAACAATGCACTATTCTGCTGAACGCATGCGTGCACAGAAATGCGTTGAATGGAATGCACTTATTCTGCCGAACGCATGCCTGGACAGAAATGCGCTGAATGGAATGCACTTATTCTGCTGAACACATGCTTGGACAGATGTGCGCTGCATGGAATACACTTATTCTGCCGAATTCATGCGTGGACACAAGTGCGCTGAATGGAATGCACTTATTCTGCTGAACGCATGCGTGCACAGAAATGCGCTGAATGGAGTGCACTTTTTCTGCTTAATGCGTGCGTGGACAGAAATGCGCTGAATGGAATGCACTTATTCTGCCGGATGCATGCGTGGACAGAATGCGCTGAATGAATTCTCACTGCGGCAGGATTCCAAGCAGCAAACGTGTCTATTTTGGAGACCACGGCTCAGCGAAAGCACGTCTCCTTAATTACCGCGACTCGTGTAAAACGCTATTGTAGCAATTAATGTGTATCTCCAGTTCTTAAAATATCCTCCTTGAAACTTGCGCGGCCAAGCTCACCAGGCGTTATTGAACATCTCTCTTCTTTAAAAATCGGGTTCAATTATCCACCATGGGATATTTACTACGCTTTTGCTTTCCCTAACCCACCTTCCCCCCACTCGAGTTCGTACTACACCTTTCTATTTCTCATTAGCACTTCAAATTTAATGCGCTTTTACTATATTTTTTCTATGAATGGCCCCGTCAAAAAGCTTAGCGCAAGACTAGGCGCAATCCGAAGCGCACGTAGTCAAGAATTAAGCCAGACCTCATTCAGCCCTGAGGTCCCAAAAAACAGAAAATTGTGAGCTCCTTATCAGAAAGGTGCCCAGGTCTTGACCCTGGGTGTGGTAAAAACAATTTTAAAAAATACTGCTGATGTTAATCTCACAAGGCAACATTTTTCTCCCATCAAGGGACAATTCCTTAAGTTTTGTCACTAGGTGCACAACGTAAGCCAAACCAGTGACGAGCTGGAACCTCGCCCTCCTGCTGAAACCATTACGGTTGACGCGTTTTCAAGATTAATTTTGGTGCTTCCTACAGTGTAGTTTGGAATATGGCTGAATTCATTGAATGGGGGTAGCAAGACTGTTTCTTCTTTCTTTGCTATTACTAAAGTATTCACATTTTCCAGATCTGACCGATCTCCTTCAAGCAGTTTGAGTGTAGTGCCTACGATAGGCAGCAACAGCTGGTATTCAGGCGAAATTATAAACCCGGAACATCAAATAGAAGTGCGAGAGTAAAATAACAAAAAGAACAAAAATAATGGGAAAATTATGGTTTTTAGTACTACTTTTTGGCGCCACTCTCCAGAACTTGCTTTTAATTTCTCCCGTCACCTGGCTGATATCCTGAGATGCAGGCTGCGAAATCGGCACTGTCACCCTTCCAGGCAGCAACTAGGAGCTATGAACGAGAACAGCAAATTTAGAGATGGGGAATAGTGATATTTTTGAAGCTGTCCAAAGAAAAGAAGTAAACTTACAATAGCAGTGTCGTAGTATGCCTCTTCCCGGTCACAGTGGTTGTTACTGTACTGCAGCTGTTCAAAAGGTGGTCAAGGCAACGGTTTGGGAAAAAAAGAGCAACAAATGTTCGTTTAACCGCTTTGAACCAATTACTTTGCGCCCTCGGCTGATACCGCTACCGCTGTACCCGAATCAAGCTGGCGTAAAATCTTAAATGCTTGATCCGAGGCACGAATAGGCACTGTACTATCAGGGACAAAGGAAATCCGAAAAGACGAACTGAAAGACAAAGACAAAAGAAAGAAGACACTAGAGGTTATGAAATAGGAACAGAGGCCGTATTCTGAGTAAACTTTTATACATTTTCGATTTGAGATCCATTTCGCCCTCTGGGCAATGGTCACAGTTGTTCGGTGACGTAGTTGCAGCTTTCAAGCGCCCGTGAGAAAGGACCGGACCATTCGCACATTGGCTACCAGGCATCACCATTCTCTGGATATCGCAGCCAATAACAAGCCACTGCGTGCGGCGAGGAGCGAAGGCTGTCGTCGGCCTGGCGAGTTACTAGGTTGCGATTTCTTATTAACCGCTTGATGTTTTCCCCTTATGATATCACGCCGAAAATTGGTAATAGATCTTTAAAGGAATAATGCCTCAGAACCTGAATTTTGTAACGGTACATCCACCAACAATTCTGTTGCGTCATTGGTCAGCCTGTATTTCACAGCGGGGGAGGGGGGGTAGGGGCAGAACACGTTGCCTCCCAACTATCAACCGTAACATTCCAAGCGGCAACGAAGCCCAGTATACCGAAGATTAGTACAAAGTTCAGTATACCTTTCGAAGAGTGATCATTGCAATGTGATAATTAACCGTGCAAGTACTTATGCTCCTTAAGCCGGAATCTGCTGCTGTTCGAATTCATTACTTTCTTCGACAGTGCAAGGCACAGGCACAAGATGGATAGCTTCGAAGGCTTTGGAAATCTGCTGAAAGATCCCTAACAGACTTCAGAGATGTAACTTAAGTTGCATGTTTTCGTGTTTCAAATGATGCGTTAGACATACGAATATTATTATGGATCACAGCATGATATTCGCCTACGAACGCCAAGTAACTTATATTTGAATTTTTTCTTGACGCTGAGTTTCATCAACCTAACGATGGCTGTGACATGCAGTTAGTATTTAGGAGGCGTGAGGCACGAAAAAAAAGATATTATCGCGGACGCATAGTTTTAATTCTCTGCTGCCGTTCAGCCAGACGGCTTCAACAGCTGGAATGGCAAGAAACAAATGTATGAGCTGTTATATTGCCGAATTTTTCATGCTTGACGTGACCGGAACACCAACTACACGTCACAGTCATTGTTATGTTGGTGAAGCCAAAACAGCGCAAAGAAAAAATCAATAATAAATGATTTAGCGCTAGTAAGGGAATACCAAGGCATGATCTATGTACAGTAATGTCTAAGGCATTACTTAAAAGAAGAAAACACGCAAGTAAATATTTTATGTCTATACTCTTTAAAATTCGTGCTCGGGCTTTTAACAGGTTTATTGAGTTGGCAGATCGACTGCCATCTATCTGTCAACATATATTAGGTTCCATGTTGTATCTTCTGTCCATGGTTCTTACTTTATATCTGAACTTTATATTCCATGCCCTGTTCCTCCGTTTTTTTTAAGAATTAGAAAAAATAGTTGCAACGCCTCCGTGAATTAGTCAGGCGCCACCACACTAGTCGAAGTGCGTCCTCCTCTAGCTCCTGCCACTGCTCATGCAGCCTCGCACGTTGAGGAGTTCACCGTATAGGAATGAAAACATGAAGCGTTTCAACAGTTAAGCTGCGCATTCAGAACACCGCCAGTACATACGCTAGTTTCACCGTTATCTTCTTGCCCCTGCGAAGGCAGAACGCGACCCTAAAGATGCGATGGCCAAAACGCGCAGCTGCCATAAATCCGTCAGAGAAACACAAACTTTACAAAGTTGGCCATATTTCTGCATATATTCCTCGGCACTGCGAAGCTATCTTTTCTCTCACGAAGGAACTGAAGAGTATACAGGCAAGAAAAAGTCTGTTGCTGACGCACTTTTTGAACAACTCTCCAAAGTCAGAGTCACAGCAGCTCTCAAGTTTACGTTGAGTAGAATTTCGCTCTGTCTTGCCCTTTCCTGTCGTTCTCACCATATTGAGGGGCATTTCAAACTAGCGAATATTGACTTGCCAATAAAAGTACAGCGAAGAGACCAAAGGAAATAAAACAGCGGCTTAATGATATGAACCTTTAGCGCGCAAACAACGGCTCTCATTTCAGTTGTCAAGAGCAGATACAGACTTGCATTAAGCAGATAATCTTTTTCCTTCTGTGTTGCGTTGCACCTTCCTGTGAAAGCAAGAAAACAAGCCTTTTCCACGTAATTGACTCTAGCGATTTGAAATGAGGCGTGATGCGATTACCTGTAGCGCAGTGAATGTATGGTGAAGACTGCCCGTATTAACCGTACATTCATTCATGTGGAAGCTGCATTTAATAGGCTCTAGGTCAGATATTATGCGCCACTTCGGTACAAATGGTAGCGCCCTCTTGAAATGGTCAAATTATATGTTAGAAATTTTCTTAAAACCAAACTTCAAACGCGCATGATGCCTGAACTTGAAACAGTTTGATATATAAACAATCGTCAGGTATATGCAACAGAGGAAACGATATTTTCAGTTAAATGATTTCTAAAATCATGAACACGAGTGGCCGAAGGGTCGATCCTTGTGGCATTCCTTCATTTGGGCCTCGAGTTCTTATTATGAGTGAAAATTATTCCTCCTGCAGAAGGGTTTGCCTACATACGCGACAGTTGGTGAGAAAGAACCGCCGATTATTCAGTTGGGGTGTTTTTGGGATCAGCTTGGAACACCACTTAACCCCCTAACGCCCAGTGTCGCTAATTCGTGACATACCGTTTGGACGCCACATATTCATTACTACATGTAGCTTCAACATAAGAATTATTGTCAATATGTTCAAAGTGCCGATAGCTTTCCGAGCAAGATGTTTTCCGTCATTGTAAGGAAACTGTAGGAAGGAAAGCGGGGAGTGATTGCACGACTTCCGGCCAATTCTTCGTCTTATTTTCTTCTGACAACGTGTGAGTATAACAAAATTTAGACATCTCTTTTTTAATGTAAGTACTCTAGCCAACATAATGTGAAGGAAACGAATTTTTCATTTCATTCCTTTATAACTTCGGATTTAAAGTTTGAACAGCGAAGCGTAATCAACCTTCACATTAGATGTCACGATGCCACCCATAATACATGTTATGGCGGAAGTCAGTCATTCGTGATCTCTCTGTGGCATAGTCTCACTGGGTAAGCCACATGAAACGTAATGTGGTTATATGTCGTACAAAAAAACAATTATTCTTACCGCCCGCCGTCTACACCTCAGTTACCTCACACCACTCGTACAGCCATAACTGATTAAGACCTCAATAGCGGAGGCCGCGCCGCACGATTGAAAAGGGGCAACGCAGTGGTCCTATTCCTACACTTTCGCGCGTCTTACTCTGCAGCCACAACCGGCATTGTTCACCTCAAGACGTCCGTTGTGCCAATCGGCGAAGAAACATACCAAGAGACCAGTTTAGGCGAGTTGGTGTGGCATGAGTTTAAAATTATAGAGTCGCACATAAGATGGACAAGAAGGAAACCAGCGCTAACTTCAATCATTTTATTGTTACTATCCGTTCTCTGTTAGAAACTCGGGCGCGGTCTTGGATTATGTCATGTCTCTCCGTAGAAAAGCCTCAAACCATTCGCAGTTGTAATAAAGGATATTTTTGCCTATTCCTGCTTTCCAAACTGCTGTTCTGTGAGGGAGACTGCGATGACATATTTGAAATTGTGTTCCCCTACAACATGTCCACATCCAGCACTGGCTTTTATTACTTTCTTAGCTCTTACCTTCAATCTGCTTTTATGCAGTGGAACCGGAAGCCATGTTTATGGGACATAAAATGTGCCAGGTCTTTCAGTGAAGCTCTCCGCTGTTCTATAAAAGTACAGCTCATGAAGAAAAAAATTTTTGTTTGCTTTTTTTTGCCGCATAGTAATACCAACGATGGCGGTCGTCAGAAAACAGGCGAGTTCCGGTACCGCTTTTTTTTCGGCTATTCGTTTTAGCACTTGCTTACTGTCTGAAAATATCGCAGGAGATGCCATGCAAGTGCTGCGCACGTTTTAGTTATATTAGACCTGTATTTTATGAAGGACAGCCTTACTTACTTTGCGACCCGTGAGTCGGTAAGCTACTGCTTCCTTATTCAGTACACTCCAAGGTTTTTAACAGATGCATAGTTTAATTATTTGTTTTCAAAGCTCTGAGTGAGTCTTCGTTACAAGTAATGGGCTCCAGTCGTTATGAACAGATCTTCCGTTTGACTGGAGCATATTGTGTACCCCATGCGTTCGCCGTTTTAGTGCACAATGCTTCTATTGGCGGCTTCGAAGGTTTATTACTTTCAGCTTCCGAGCAGAAAATTATAAAAGCATCCGTCTTTTGAGCCTCACAGAAAATATGACGATAATGATGATGATGACGATGATGACGAGGATGATGATGATGCATTTTTATGGCGCAAGGGCATCTATGGCCAAAGAGCGCCATGGCACAAGCTATTTTTCAAATTCTCAAGGTGGTGTCGAAGACCCATTTCCTAAGCATTTCACCCTAAATAAGCCGAGCACCAGACCAGGGGAAGCTTGCACCCATTGTATCACCGGTGCGTACCCGGCGGCACTGGGGATCGAACCCCGCACCTCCCGCATGCGAGGCGGATGCTCAACCACTTGGCAACCGCTGCGGTGCTCACAGAAAATATAAAGAATACACTATAGAAATATATTGGTACCCGTGTAAAGATATTTTTAATCAAAATTCAATATGATTTCTTAATCGCTGAATTGAAACAAAAATCACATTGGTGGGCTAATTAAAGGGCCACTGAAGAGGTTTTAGAATTCCATGAGTTTAAAAAGGCTGAATGTGCGAAACATGCAGGTATTAAGCGTGCGAAATCGTCTTGTCCTAGCATTTGGAATGGCGATGTAATCGCCGAATAAAGCGGCGTCGGCGTTGAGGCTTCTTTGCATGGCAAAGCGACGAGCAGAGGCCCTATTAATGACGTCACATACTACAGCACTACGTTTCCCGCAAATAAACAGTTGTTCCATGGAAGCAAACCAACGTCATTAAAGATGAACCTTACAAAGCATTGTTTCGCGGTATCGGACTGCGCAGCAGCATGTACGCGAAGGCAGCGGACATTGAAGTTTCGGTGATAATGACGTCACTAGGAGTTTCCTCGCACTTCCTTAGCGCAGTCAGGAGAAGCCTGAAGATCATCGCGGTTTTAATCGACGGTTACGTCACCATTTTAAATGCTAGTGCAGAAATATTTTCCATGCTTTACCTAGAAGCTCCGAAGATTCGAACTCTTGAATAACCTCGAATTCTTAGAAAATCATTTCAGCTTCCCTTTAAGACGAGAAAATATTAGCGAAACAATTTGCTGTACTTACCATCGGTGTACGAAACGTGTTATGAAAGTACAAATCTGCTCTGCCCGGGTGGAACTTTCCTTTCTTATTTGGGAATTTACGCGCCAATAGCGGCAGCACCTAGTCTACTCAATTTCCTCGAACGAGAAAAGGTAGCGGCGGGAGAAACGGGCGAGAGATCACGTTGAGAGAGAGAGAAAGGCAAAGGCGGCAGTGAGCAAAGTGAAAGTTTGGGCTAGTTTACGGCATTATTTTGAGGGGGGGGGGGGGGGGGGCTTAGCGCAAGAGAATCGAAGACATGAGAGGCACACAGTGCGCTAACCTGCAACTGAAAGAAGTGGAAGCGAAATGACGTGCACGAGGAATCAAACGCGCATGGCCGTTTATTTACTGGTTTGAGAAAGCGGCTAAATAACAGGATAGCCTAGGAGTTCAAACAACGATCTAAGGAGGAGTGGCAGATCGGGCTAGTTGGTAATTGGTGTCTTGTCTCGCTTCGTCCCCGTCTTTATTCGCGCTGTATCGTATTATGGATCTAAGGAGGATGGAAAAAAAAAACAGGAACCACCTACACATCTTCAAACAGCAACGCCAAAGAGATTGCTCAGAATTTGGAAACCTCAATACTTTTCGTAGAAAAACAACCGACGTGTCACTTACATACCTATGTTTTCCCAACTTATGAAAGAACGCCTCAAGAACCTTCCCTGCTAGCTGTCGTTTAGAGAGGCCAACTTAGGTTTTTCCGGCAAATGGGCGACAATGACAACTTACAATGCATAGGCTGGTTGTTAGCTCTGGCTGGTTTAAAACAGGCAGCATGTTCTTTTAAACATTCACTGTGGCAAAGACCCGTCTGCCCTATTTAGAAACGACCACAGCTCAGGGGCACTTCGCAAGGAGCACCAACTTAGCTCTCAACGAACTGGGAAATATGTTTGATACTGCCAGCCGGTTTCTTTTGGCTTCGGCTCGAAAGTGCACAAAGGCTGGACATTTTTCGAGGTTGCCGTGAAAACCACTTCTACACCAAATTTCGTTGGTATTCTTTCGAAATTATTAGATACGCGGTATACGTAAAGTAACACATTCTCTTTATTTTTGTCTTCCTCGCAACTAATAATAATAATTGGTGTTTTGGTGGAAAGGAAATGGCGCAGTATCTGTCTCATATATCGTTGGACACCTGAACCGCGCCGTAAGGGAAGGGATAAAGGAGGGAGTGAAAGAAGAGAGTAACAAATAGGTCCGTAGTGGAGGGCTCCGGAATAATTTCGACCACCTGGGGATCTTTAACGTGCACTGACATCGCACAGCACACGGGCGCCTTAGCGTTTTTTTTTTTCCTCGCAACTGCCAAAAACGGGTTTCCTATTTCCTTGTTTACGTAACTGCGTGCACAAGCCTTCGGCAAAGACAGTGAGCACAGATTCAGTATAGCCAGCATGCTTGAGGCGTTCAACCTGATATCAAAACTGGATTCAACTTTGTGAAAACATGACTTGCACTGCCTAACAAAACTTTTGCGGAATCGACCACACTGCAGAGCAAGCTTCCCGTGGTGGCGAAAAGAACTGAATGTTTAAAATTTAGCGCTCGGTTTCTTTAAGCCTTCTCGTTTTGACACAGATCAATATGTGCACATAAAAGGCACTTCTTCTATTTCCTGACCATGTAAAATATAGCAGAGTTAAGCACTCACACTGCAAGTGTGCAGAAAGAACTAGCACTCACCTACACATATTCGGTGATACACACCCGGTCATGATAAATAAATACTGAACAAAATATTATGATTTCCGGTAGATTTCATGTGGCGAACAGATTGTTGCCTGTTTCGTCAGTGGACTGAGGCCCCTATGGAAGGGCGTCTAACCTGAAATAACCCTGTTCTCGCGCAGCTACAAAAACTACTTTGAATTAATCTCCTTCCATCCTGATTACCGTTCTGGAGTGTAGGTGTGAAATGTGACTCTACGGGAGAAAGAACTCTCGTACTAACCGCACACGACGTTGTTTATGAGCCTGAAGGCCAGCGCGAACTTGTTCATGTAGGAGGCGCCTGCGAAGTCCTCCCTGTAACCGCCCTCGCGGAAGATGTCTCCAATGCTCCTCTCGCGGGCTTCTGACAAATGGACAATGGCCAGAGCCGCAAGCATTGCGACCACGACGAAGAGAACTAGGCGAAGCAAGAACAGCAGGTTTTCCACGTCAGAGCTGCAATGAAAATCAAATAAACGCTAGATTTTTTGACACAGGCTATGTTTGTTAAAATTATGGTATATTTCAAGGCATGCACTACTACTACAAAAACGTTTTGATGGGTGCAAAAAGACCGCTCCTCGAGACTTCCTAACAAACCGCATGTCTCGTTTCTTTCAGATACTGATAAAGAAAAAACTGGAACTGCTATATACCTGTCGTAGCGAGGCGTCAGTAAATCAATTGATATTGCTTGCACATTAAAGCAACTCACGGTATCCACACACGGTTTTGATGTTTGTAAAAAACATGGGTGCAGATGGTGACACTAGCCCCAAAGCGCTTCCGTTAACAATGGCGCAGCGCTTGAAAAGGTTTGTGCCGGTGCAGGCAACACACTTCGCACGTCAATTAAAAGCTTAGAACTATTCAGTTGATATGGGCCCCGGCTCACTCGAGGGACCCTGGTAACGAAGCGGAACACACCAAATCACGAGTATTGGTCAGCCAAGCAGTGAATGGAGTAATTACTGAAAGTTTATCTAAGTACGGCCTAGTATCAAGCCACGGGATTACAAATCATTTTAAACTTGAGGGAAGGATCTTCCGCTCTCCAAAAAAAAAATATCTTAGATAAGAAGCAGGAGACCACATAGAGGCGACTCTATAAGCGATCCTCAATAACTCCTTACTATCCAAATTTTGTCCCGGTGATTACGATGCGGAACGTACACTATGTGGCGAATAGCCACTTACGATCACATAAAGGGGAACTGTAAAGAGGAGCCGCCACCGGAATCTCTAATACAAGTTTCTTCTCTCGAGCAATGGGAGACCGTGTTGGTCAGCTCAGACCTCGGCGGTTAAGCTCGAGCCATTGAATAGGCTACCCAGGTCGCTGTCAGCCGTGGGCTGATAGCCACCTAGCACGGATCATCCGAATTTTGCCTTTTCTGGTCAAACAAATGTTTTGCAATCTAAAAACACGTTTCGCGCAGCGATCGAAAAAGCGCTGATGCACACAACGCGTGTATCGCTGGTTTTGATATCGCAGTGCGGCAGGCGAAGCATTCCGCGCAATGTGTGATAAGGCGCCAGTACAGATGGCGCGTCAGCTTCAGTTCCAACAGGAAATGTTCTGGAACTAATTCGCAGTGTCGCTAGAGCTAAAAAAATAGCTGTGTTTTAAGAACCGTTGAATCTGGCTACAGAGCGAAAGCTGTGGTGTATCGGGCAACTAGACGCGGCTTGGCGTCTGTAACGTTGAGTGTGTTCCGAACAAATTCGCTACTCGCTTAACTGGAACATTTATACTTTCAAGCTCATAATTAAAATATTCATGAACTTATTCATGAACGCCTCAGTACATAACTAGAAGACACGTTTCTATGAGATCTGTGTATTCACTAGACGCGCGCCATCTGCTGGACCATCGCCGTACATTGCGTGTTGGGGTTTCAGTAGGTGCCGTATGATGACACTACGACTGCACGCCATGCTCGAAGGAAATTGACCGGAAATGTACCTCGCTGCCCGCTTAATTGGGATACCTGTAATTTGCATGCTCATAATTAAATCAATAAAGCACGCCTCAGTACGTATATCGAAGATACGTTTCTTAAACATCTGTGCATTCACAAGACGCGCCTTCATTCACTTCCAATAATCGGAACAGTCATGGTGAAAAGTAGTGACAGGTGCAGCTAAGTAATGTCCGTATTAGTGAATTCCTACACTGCGTTGTTTAGTGGAACTCCTGATATAATTCGGACAATTTCGCGCGTTTCGCATCTCTGGTGACGGCTTTATAAGAAGATTGTTCCCTTATTAGCGGCTCTCTCACGCATCAGGAGGTGGAACAAGCAGTTGATGAATTACCCTCTCGAAAAAGCCTGGTCATGAAGGGATTTCTAGTGTATTTTACAATTCATTCAAATCCCTTCTGAATCCTATCCTTCTGCAAGTCTTCACGATGAGTATGGATGTGTAGGCCCTTCTACAGGCTTTCACAAGAAGCCATATAGTCTTAATTCTGAAAAATAGCGATGAAGAAAAACTGCGCACAGTGCAGGGCTATAGGCCCATCAAGTTGCCAAATGTGGGTTAGAAAAATTTTGCTTAAGTTGTATCAAATCGCTTACAATTCCCAATGTCGGTTCCCATTAGACGTGCAGTTTGAGTGGCCGCTCAATTCAAAGTAACGTACTCACTGCGCGTACAATTCTAGAAACCTGCTCCTTCTCTCATGATCAGCTTGCTTTGCTTTAGATCGATCTTATGAAGGCGTTTGACCGCGTTCACCATTTTTCCTGTTTTTTTCTTCTAGAGCGTACAAAAGTTAGGGCTACTGTACTTAAAGAGGTGCAACTTTGCTACAGCAGTTGTTCGACTAGCTTAATTGTCAGTGGTAATTTGTCCAACCCCGTGGCAATCCGCTGTTTTGTGAGGCAAGGCTGCCCGATGTCCCCGCTCCTTTTTTTCCTTTTTCTGGAGCCGCTTTGTGTGAGTTTCATTTGTAAACATAATATCCTTGGACTCTGTTTTGGGTAATGAAGTCAAGATGCTTGCATATGCTGACGGTCTTTCTTTTTTTCAGCATTGACAAGCGCAGCACTGACATAACTGTATCTACAATGGATCTATTCGGCAATATCTCTAAATGTTGGGGCCTGTGATTTGGTTCTTGAGGCTCAACGCCAGTCCATCATACGGAATATAATGGTCGTGTGTGCCCGCAAACTATCTTGGCTTTCCTTTGCATGCATTTATGACAAGTGCGCATTACTAGCAAAAGCGAGTTCCGACCGTTGGGCGCTGCGCTCAGAGCTTTGTTCCACATCGCTTTTCAGTTTTTGGTCGTATTCAGGCCTGCGACACCTTTCCGGCAACAAAATGTATTATGTACTCGATGTCTTGCACGGCGCTAGACATTGCATCCAGTGTTCTAATCGAATATTTGCGGCTTTTATTTGGGTATCTACTTTCGAGCCTATGCAACGTTTTTGTTTTTTGTTTTGTTTTTTTTTCTCCTTTGGGCAACATACAGGTATTGCCCACGAGGCAAGACAAAGGAGGTGCTAAACCTCCTGACTGGGTCTTGTCCTGCTTGCGCTGAAGGATCGATCTTACTCCACCCGCATGTGAGACAGTTAGTTACTCGTTTCTTCTTTTTTCGCGATTGTTCTTATCCGACCATTAGAGCATTCTTGCAGTCTAATTTCTTGATCTTGTTTTCAAACTTGTAGATTCTTCAAATTTTACTGAGCTCCCATCTTTAGTAGACTTTATGCAGGAAATATGTGCGCGTGAAGTTTTTAGCAGTTCGATTTTCTAATGACTACTTATATTCTCTTTCGCGTAATCGACTATACAAAGATTTGATAGCGATGCTCTTTCCGCCGCCATTGTAGCATTCTTTGTACATTTGCCTCATGGATCATGATGTGTTAAAGCGCGTGAGCAAGATGCCGATCCCTCTATGCACCAAAACGTTCTTCGATAAATTACACACCGAAGCTCTACCTGTTAACCCGCGGCTTCATAGGAAAAACATCCTTGTGCCTTCTGTTAATTGTCGTCTCTGCAATGTACCTGAAACCATTGAACGCTGTTTTATGAACTGTAAGGATGCGAGTTTGTTTTGGAATGTGCTGTAAAGGACGCTAAAGAAGGACTTTATTTTGAATTCCTACAGTGCACGTTGCCTTGTGGCCACTCAACCTGAATACGAACCCTGTTACGTGTTTTTTTTATTAGAATTCATAGTCTGCGGAAAGTGCGCATGATAGACCGCAACGCTGAGCCTCTTGTTTCAGCCAGAAGTCATTTCAGCCGAATGATGCTCCATCTCAGGGACATTAATGATGAAAAGAGACTTTCTTACGGACTGGTTTACGCTGTTGCTACTTTGTCTATCACTGCCACCCTTTTAGCTGTGTTGTCTTCTGTCGAGCTGGTGGAGTGCAGCCAATAGCTGGAGTATTTGTAAATAATCTATTATAGCGCCTTCTGTACCTACATAACCTTTTTATGGTAAATACCACGTGGGGCAAAAAAAAAAAACCTTGACGGTGTGGAAGCGTCTCCGTCTCGCTAGCCGGAGGTCCGGGTTTGGTTCCCACCTACATCACACTTTTCTTCGCTTTTCTTTAATCAGTAAGGCCGCTTCAAGGTGCTATCTGCGCCGTAACATGAGCTTCAAGGCTTGTACGCGAAAAGAGGAGCTTTCGCTCCTTAATTTTCGATAAAACCGCATTATTCCTTATTTCTTGCGACAAGCATTCCCACCGCGATCACACATGGTGTATTATGTATATTTTAGAGCAATGAGACTCTGCTCTGCAGATGAACCTCTTGAATTTCAGGGATTAGTTTCCCAGTCTCTTCCATTATTCTCATTTTGAATAGCAAGTGATGCTACATGACGTTACGTAATGAATTCAGTTGTGTTCATTGTCTATTGTTTAAATTTACTTTGCGTTGCTGCATGTTTATTGTGTTATTATACTGCATGCGCTGTATATTTATGTTGCCATAATATAATTATTATGTCGTATCCTGCCGTGTCAGAGTGTATTCTATTTAATTACTATGTTCTAAAAACACTCGTTCAGTAGCACGCGTTGGGGCCTCAGTATGTATAACTAAATAATAAATTAAAAGCTTAAGTGGCGCAGACTAGAATGTGGGCCCCTGAGGGCTACATCGTAGAAACAGTAGCACGCGGCTACAGTCTTTCCAGACAAATCTGGTCGCCTCTCGTGTGACAAACAAAATGATAAGGCCGCGTGCAGTCGGAGATAAATAGAAAACACATGCGAAAACAAAGAAGAAAAAACACATCACTGCAATATTGCCGCTTGGTAGACGCGGCCTAGGAGCAGGCCGGTTCGAGTGGTGATGGAAGCAAACTCCAGCAAGTTGCTCACAGCGTTCTTTCTGGTTGTTCCTTGTCACGCACGTTGTGAAAGGAGGACCTCATATGCTAACATCACACGCTCCTGTGAAGGCGTCGGGGTAGGTGGTCTACGATTGACTGAATGTCTCAGGTGTTGGTCTTTTCAACAACCCTATGCGAAGCACATTGTAGTGCTGAACCCTAGAAATAGTGCGTCGTATCTGCACCACTTTTACGAAAGAAATGGACTAGTTTACTTACTAGTGGGTCATTACACGCTATACGTCCCAGACCCCAAAAGTGACTACCGTTGATTGTTAAAAAAAAAGTTGGGGTCGCCATCTCGCGCTTTTTAGAACTGCGCATAAGTAAAACAAATGTTCGTTCTGCCTGCACTCCAAATAGTCGGGTGTCGACGGTTTTCATTTCCGGACACAATGAGTTTTTATCTCAGTCATGAAAGTGAAGTTGATTTTTCATACAACTACAAATCGTGCCTGAAATATGTGTGAACTTCTTAGCATTACATTCGCCCTCATCCTGTGGACAGCAAGTGGCGATTGAAATAAACTTGCGCAGAAACAGGAACAGTACATACAGGGTGTAATCGTAAGCAAATACTTCCATTAACCATGAGCCATGCCGGGCGGTAAAATAGCATGAAAAACCTCTCACCACAGCTTCTGCACTTTGCCACTTTAGACCTTCAAAAACCAGTGAAATTTTCCATGTGGCGAACCCCATAATTCGATATGTTTGTCATATGAATAATGTGAACTATTTTAACTTCACTAGTGCACTGCTCATGGGAACAAGCAACACCGTGCGGAAAGACCGCGCAAATAGTGAAGCTAATGGTGGAGCACTTTTTTGACTTGGCAGAAACGCTAGGCTAGTCGGCATGGGAAGCTTCATGTCAGAATTTGCCGAAGAGTGGAAAGATGGCCCGGTAGAGACCCAGCGTTGTGCATCATACCGGGAACCCACTACCAGCAAAAGTTCTTGAGGCATTGAGCAAGCGACCGAAGTACGCTGTTAAGCATTCAGCAACGCCACTTGAGCTCTTAATCAAGTCCGATGCAACAGCCAACAAAGACGACAAGGAAGAAAAGGAGGCATGCAGACTGGAGGATTTATAAAGTGTGCAGCAAGAAAAACCACTCGTAGACGTTCTCGTCAGGCCCCGGAAAACGTAGTGACAATCCTTCGAGAGAAAGACCTGAAGTTTCTTATGTTGGATAAAACAGGACAGCTTTCTGTCATCGCAGCAGGGCAGTACAACAAGAGAGATGTAGAAGCGATACTGAACAACTTCAAGAGAGAAAAGAACCTCGACGAAAAAGGGCAGTAGGTCATTCGAAAGCAAGCACAACATCCTTCGCGAATAAAAAAAAATAGCTGTGGTTTAGCTCTGGTTAAACCTGGAGTGACGCGATAGCTACATCTGGCCGAGTGAACGGCAAAGTCTGCCTTTCGCTGGTCCGTGTCGCTGCGCGTTCCTTCTTCATCTTCTCCCTTGACGTGGATTCACTCTCTCCCGCTCTCCACTCCCCCCACCCGCGCGCCGCGCCACCGGCAGCTGCTCCGCACCACGTGACAAGCCACGGCGCCGCCACGGATCTCAAGGTCGGCCAAGCAGCTCAAGGGTTGTCAAGCTGAAGACTCGAAGGAGTGCTAGCGCAGTGGAGCTATCGCTACAATCAGCTCAGAGAAGCTCGCAAAAGAAAAGGCGAGAAGCAAGGCCTTGTGCTTGAAAGTTTTCTAGGTAAGGACACGCAATCAAGGTGACTGCTCAGGAAAGTTGTCGAAGATAGAGGTGCGTGGCAAAGGATTGTGACAGCTTTCGTGCAAAAGAACCTAAACAAGCTGCCAGTATAAGACTCTCTTCCTAGTCCGTAATTCGAAGGGGGGTTATTTTCGACAGGCTGAGCAGAAAGTGTCTTGCTTGTCCATAGATGCCAGACTTAATCTACAATGTACCACGGGAACAAGTGCTTGATGTTGTGGAAAAAGCTATAGCTCAGTATGGAGCAGTGACATTCACGATTGAAAGTGGGGTGAGTACCTCGGCTTTTGTGGCTCTCATTGCGACATACATTTTTTTCCCTCTTCACTAAATTTACAAGTGAAGGACTTGCCTAGAGAGATGGAATATGTATGGGCAGTTCCATAGCGCCAGTGCTCTGCGACCTGTACTTAGCTACAGGAGACGGACTGCTCACTGACACCGTGAAGCCGTTTGGCATGTCGAAATGTTTCAAATATGTAGACGATTTCCTAATTTGCGCTAGTGAAGGAAGCCTAACAGAAGAATTTGTACACAGCATGATGGACGAATTTTGAAAATTGCATACTGGACTCAATATCACGCACGAAGCTCTAAAGGAAGGCAGTCTGCAATACCTGGACATTTGCATGTCAGAAGGGCCTTACGTATGTTGGTGTTCCAAATCTATAGGTGAAAACGAACTTTTTGAAATCAATGCAGCGCACTCGAAGCTTGAGAAGCGCGGCATTGCGATGTGTTTCGCTAATTCAGTGAGAGTCCCGTCATCACAAAGTCAGCGATGGCATCAACCTCCAAGCTGATCTGCTGAAAGCAACAGTTTATACCGCACAAATGCTTGTATCAGTGAATGGTGGTGTCTTTAAGACAGCCGTAAATGAAAAACAAAGGAATAAGAAAGAATGAGACAAGATAGGCGGCCAGTGGTGTTGCCTCACATGCACGTAATCTCCCAATGCTAAAGAAAGTTGCCGAACGACATTATCTGGCAGGAGTGTTTTCTGCCCCAAATAATTTCAATGGTTTGTGTGCAACGATAAACAGCTCGAAAGCAACAAGTCGTGAGAGCACATGTGATATAAAGCACGGGAAAAAAGTTCGTGCTTTGCACTTCCGGAGTAACGCATAAAATACCGCTGTCATGTGGCCGGGCATACGTCGGCCAGAGGGACGATGCATGCCTGATTGAGAAGCACCGGGAGCATCGCAGGTTATCCGGTTTGTTAACAGCGCCAGCCAACCTTGCCACACTTTGCTCTTGGTGCGACAGTTGCAAGCTGCTGTTCGATAACACCACTGTCATTCTTCGGCTGCAGGATAAGATGAAAAGAGAGTTGTTTGCAGCCTATTGCATGGTCAGAAAATGAAGGCACGTGCATAAGTGATCCGCATACCCAACAATTCTGGACACCAGTATTTTTGAGCGGAAAACCCTTATGAACGCAAGTGTTTTTTGCAAATGTAAGTTTTAGCTATAACAATCAATACTGCGCAGATCACCGGACGGGAGGTTTGCATTTTTATTAACGATTTTCGTCTTGCCAAAAACATTAGATCGATTGAAACATTTTGAAAGATTTTGCTATTATCAGAACAATGGACCATCACCGTCAATATTTCCGTAAGTGTATCTTATAATTTTTCAATTTTAAAAATTGTTGAGCAAGAATGTTGAGCATATCAGTCGCGTTGGCGAAGGGAGTGTAAAATCTAGACCCTCCGTGCATGCCCATCAACCACAGACGAAAAGAAGCTAAGCACCCTTAGAGCACCATTTTTATGAGTTTTTTTGATTTTCTTTATCGCTTTAATAGTTTATATAAAATGAATTTCCTGCGCAATAAAACCAGTTGATAGTTTTACGTCCTTTCTCTGCGTTGTTCTTCATGGGTCCGGTGTTGTTCATCTCCACGAGTAGCACACTACTGACGTTAGCCTTTGCAAGCCAACTAGGTTGATTTGCAGCTTTATTAAGAACAATATGGAGACCATATGGAATACACGGAATCGAAATGGACAATACGAGTTACGCACAGAGAAGCATGTTCTCATATCGAAATTACACAGAAAATATACGGAAACGTAGCGGAAGCCATTACAAAGAAAATATGAAGAACATATTGATTTCTTTACAATAAATACTCCGTACTGTAAAATCTCGGCATTACCAAAATTATGTATGGGCGGTTCAGGGAATGTTGTGAATTCTCTTCTTCACCAGCCTAGGGCACGGTGCATTGCCATTTTTATCCGTCTCTTATCCGGAATGTCACTTGCCCTGAGACTATCGAAAAAACATAGCACAGAAGTTGAAAGAAATGCCGAGACATATAGGACTACGAGCTCTTCGGCAAAATGCTTCCGGATTTCGCTTTTTCTTTCTTTCAGATTTCCAACCTCTCTGTAGGCTTCTACTAAAGACGTATGTCCACAGATATCCTGGGCGGAGAGAGGCAGCCGACCGGGCGCTGGTATATATACGAGCCCAGTCTACTTGAGCGCTAAGAAACAGCACGAACATCGCTCTCGGATATCAGGAACTGCGAAGCCGCCGAGTGGTCAGAAACATGAAGGCCCTGGTGAGATCAATTTCTGAACATTTTGGCGCCTTTTTTCTTCACAAGCTCATTAGAGAGCTTCACCTACACAAGCAGGAGGCATGGCTTAGATAGCGCATACGCAAAACTCTCTCAGCTTCAGGCCTTACGGCGGATTCTATGAACAGAAAGCTCAAAAACTGGCATATGGAAATTCTTCCCACAACACAAAAACGAGCAAGTAATAGAAGGACGCGTGCAGTCTTTGAAATCTTTTTGCTGCGCTAAAGCAGCAGCATTATATCAGCTTGTTACAACAGAACCTGTAGTTATTATAATAAAGACACGCCACCTTGATGCTTAAGAAGTATACCATTCCTGTTTGATGCTACCACAGAGCAATTGCACTCATTGTAAATTTTGTTCGGAACTAGTGTTCCCAAACAATATGTTCAGTCTCTGACGCAATACATTGTTGCCGCGCGTAACGCGCCCCTTAAAGCAATTCTTCACTGCACTGATTAGAAAACGACTAATTCGCGCCTTGCACTGCCCTATTTTGTGCTTGATCTAGGAACAGAACAAAGACATTCATAATTCAGAAATTAGCTTTAGTAGCGAACATATATTTCCCCGAAAAAGATTTTGACAATGTGGATCACTGATGTTATTTGTTAAAAGCCGTCTTGAAGATGGAAAGCAATAATAAAATTTTCCAAATGAACATTTTCTAAATAACGGTCCAATCAGGATGCTCTTCCCGGTGAACCTATTTCAAATTTTGCAGTAATGAAACAAACTTCAATGTACTACACCGCGAAAACAAAAAAAGTTATCATTTTTATCATTTCCTACCTTACTTCAGCGTTCTTTTTAAGACTATTGCACCATCTGCGGTTTATAAGCGATAGACAACATAACGGAAACCTTCCAACGAAAGACAATCCTTACCACGTTCTTCCCATTCATTACCTCTCCTACCTAATAACTGGTGCAAACGCACATACCAATGGACGCTTCACTGGAACCGCGTTGTGTTGTGAAGGCAAAAGTTGAATACTACTAGTCGCCGGCGTCATCTGATCGAAATATCCAACAACCTTATAGGCAAGGACAAATGTCTTTTTGTCTGCATGCAGCTTCTTTAGCAAGGCCCCTGATTAGCTTGCACTTGCTTATCGTGTTTAGTTAAGCAGTGTTCAGTTAAAAGAAGCTTTAATTTGTGAGCAATTGCTGAAACTGAAAATAATTTTAATACTAAATCGCCAGATAAGTGCATGTGTCCGTAGTTGAACATAGTCGTGCCCCACAAATACGAGCGCTGTTAATATAAACGACTAGAATTATGGGAAATTATTTTGGAGACCAAATTTTCTCAATGCACTTGCGCCTCGTTAATATGGAAACTCGCTATACGGACAATGTACAGGGCGAAAATACACAGAGCCCATAGGTGTCCATGCATTTCTGTCGCGAGAATAATGTCAGGAATGAGAACAAAATCGCGACTGCCCTAATGAGATATTTCTGTGCCTTTATTCTGAAAGCAGCGAACCAACCAAGAGCAAAGCGGAAGTGCACATTTCGCCTATGTGATGGCCCTTTCTTGTGCGTTTTTGCTTCAGAGTTCCAATACGCCCTGTTGACGTATTGCAAGAATTGATGAGAAGATAACTCTGTAGCCTCTGCTGCGTTGCCAGCCGCGTTTTGCAGCTGTCAGCTACTCAGTTATGCAGATATAAACATACTAGCGGTTCATGATGGTATCAATAGTTGTAGTAGAAGATAAGCAATCATACCATGAGACATCATCACGCATTTCATGCACAAACAGGGCCTTCTAACTGCACCTCATTATTTAAAAATTGATAATTACAAAGAACTACCAAGTTTTCGTCTGATTTGTACTGCGCAGTAGCACAGTACAACGCCTCTGTGTGCAGTAACAGAACTTGATCACAGTGTTTTTATTTCAAATTTTTTTACCACTCGGTATTACATACGACTCGCCTTAAGGACAGTTTTGCTCAAGAACGAAGGTGTCCATATTAACAAAGGGTGTGAGTGTACTGGACTTTCATCAGTTATTCAAAAAACTCTTCTGCTCCGCATTATGCAATACAATGCGCAGAACTCAAACCATGTCAAAAAGAGACTTGTGCTTCACCAGCAAGCTCCCCATTAGTGTACTAGTGGAGCTAAAGCATAATGCATGATATTTGCTTCTATTTTCCAGTTGCCACTGCTTGCCCTTTGTCTTATGGTTGGTGCTGCCACGGCTGGTTACGGCTATGGTGGCTACGGTGGATACGGTGGATACGGCGGTTACGGAGGATACGGCCATGGTGGTTACGGCGGCTATGGGGGATATGGCGGCTACGGGGGTTACGGTGGCTACGGAGGTTACGGAGGCTATGGAGGATACGGTCATGGAGGCTATGGCGGTTATGAAGGATACGGCCATGGCGGCTACGGTGGTTATGGCGGATATGGACACGGTAGCTATGGTGGTTACGGACATGGGTACAAAGTTATCAGCTACGGACATGGACATGGTTATCACGGTCAGTTGTGCCAAGACATTGCCATTAGTGGTGAAATAAATGTTGTTGTCGCTTTCTCATGTGCTTCTCAGACTTTCACTTTTCTGCTGTCTCAGAATAATAACGACGAGTGTGATAAACAAAGGCTGCTTTTGCATTAATGCAAGAGTGGCCTTAGAAAGTACAGGTATTTTTTCGCCCAGTTCCTGCTCCTAGTTGTTTCCATGTAAAACCTCATTTTTTTCAATATTATGATCTTGCTAAGGAAGAATTAATACACTAACTTCTTTGTCTGTCTTTTCTGTTAATAACTGGCGAGTCCTTCGGTGCTCTAAACGTCAGCACGACTTGGCATTCAAGAGCAATGAACATGCAGTTAAAGCATTTGTGGCGCTGTGCATACCTCCAGATATTTTTGCAGCTGGCCAATATTATTCCTTCCTGTGGAGATTTTAATTTTAACAGCGCCGGAAGATTGGTCGAAATTGCTTACTAGAGTTGCTTAAGCCTTGAGTAAGTAACACACAAAGAAGAATTTCAGCGTCAAAACATTTTTATGTTCGAACCCTGCTTTTCAAGTGATTTGCTGTTGAAAAGAACGAGAGTTCTCTCGCACTTAACAGTAGTATTTACTTGAGCATTTAGTGTTCTATCAGCAGGAAAAATGCACCTTAAAAGCTGTTTCTTTAGGCGTATTGTGCAAGTTGGCACGGGAAAGTTGGGGCAACATCATAAAAACGAGAGGTCGCAGCGGCAGGTCAGTGGTTATGGCGCTCGGCTCGTGACCCGAAATACGTGGGTTCAATCCCGGCCGCTGCGGTCGCATTTCCATAGAGGCGAAATGCTCTAGGCTCGTGCACTGTGCGATGTCAGTGCACGTGAAAGAACCCCAGGTGGGCGAAATTATCCGGAGGCCTCCACTAACTTCAAACATGCATTTCTGTTTAGGTGTCATATTTTTCTTGCAGAGCGAAGAATTCTTGAAGTATGCGTTCCTGTGGCGTTAGCTTTTTGTGTAAATATGTCAGTCGGAAGTCACATAACGCAGGGAAGCTGTGCCATTGCAGCCTAATGGGGTATGAACAGTGCGACAAGCGTACAGTACTCACGGATTGAAATAGGACATTCGGAGCGCTAGCCTTGCAGTGCCACGCAGGCATGTGGTAAACCACAGGCCGGCTGATTGGCTACTGGAAGGAACAATTCTGCTTTGTAGATGTTCTCCCTCTCACGCCATACCACAATGCACCACCTTGGTTCCATGAGCGTCTACGGGCGGCGCTCCATGAAGCGACGGCCACGCGCTCCGAATGTCCTATTTCAATCCGTGAGTACTGTACATCAAGTCTCACAATGATTACGTACCGTTGTTTGCGATACCCGCTCACCGTCCGACAGTCGCGCGTGACTGCGCGTTCTCTCCCTACGCCCAAGTTATGCAGCCACAAAAAAAACGAAAAATTGTCGCTGTCGCTCCCTCTTCAGTGAAAAATTCGACCGCCGCATAATACTTGACGCCGCGCGTCGCTCAAGGGAGTGCCATCTTATGACATCTAGTGCAGTGTGACACGATATCGCATGGCAGAGGATACAAGTATGATCCGCACTAAGTAGCTAGAAGAGTGGCATAGCATGATGCGCGTAACATTGTTTTAACGCCATTGACAAGTCACAGTAAATCTTATTGCAAAATGAACATTATTTTCACTCTTTAACCTCTGCACTTGGATATATTTAACTAATATCAGTGCGCGTACAAGAACGTCGTTTAATCACTTGCTCAGCTGTGCAGACGGCACGTGGCCATGTAGTGGTCGCCTATAACAGGGCATCGAATTGGCATTAGTACTTTTAAACAACGCGTGTAGAATATATTCTCAGATTGGCACTTCGCCAGAAGTGAAGAAAATTTTCTACGGGGGTTGCTGTGGTACAAGTCTTTTTCAACTGTGTTTCGTCTAGTTTCGCTCTAAATTGGGAGTCACGGGCGGCTCTCGAGGTGTGCATGCAATGAAAGTGAATATGTTTCAAGGTGTTTTGGAAAAAATTGAATCCTACAACATACATATACAGAGCCGAAACACGGTGTAAGATGTAGGTGGGCAACCGGTGGAATTCGTGCGATCTTCGTTGGTCTTGGACAGACAGAGAAGCGTAGACCATTTTGCTGGGATGGAATGACCAGATTTGCGATTTCGCTCTAACACAGCCGTAAATAAGTAGCACACGAATTCTGCTTTCCGCTGACCAAGAATGCATTTAAAGCGCACTCGCAACGTTTCGCCGGGCCGCTTTTCCGGAAGGCATAAGGAGGACCACTTTTTCTCAGTCAGTACTCCCAGCCTCGATAAACTCCTCGGAAAAGTTCCCGTCACGAAACCAGCGTCAAGATTCGGCGAGGGAAGGCTTTTCGCCAACATTTTATGCATGACATACAAAGAAAAGCTAACTTCCGAAGAAAAAGAGCAAATAGGTTTACTGTGATCTAATGGCTCGTCTAGAAGCAACTACATTCTGCCCTGAAGTATGAGCTCTATAGCTTTCACTAATTTTCTGAGCGGAAATGCGATGACTTCATTGTTCTTAATTCGCATTTAAAGCCCTGTGTACATGTTGCAAAAGCACGACGGCACGTATTGCACACAGTCAATAATACTTCAGCTGAATTATAATAATAAATTAAATAGCACGAATTGTTAGATGAAGCTGGTGCGCGGGAGGCAAATTCTTGAAGTTCAATAAAGCTTCTTTTTCTGGGCGAGTTTGTTCATTTTACTTGAGCGTATGCTTGTTGAGCGTAGTGCTTGTCCCGTTCACCTTCTGTCCCTTGTCTATTTTTTGTCGCGCTACAAGCATCTCCTCGAGTAAATTCCTGAAGTCAAAGCGCGCAACTTGTCGGCTAAATGATCAGACACTTACAGGATATCGCCCTAATATTGCGGTGGTATTTGCAGAGGTGGGCGATAAACACTTTTAGAAACCGTACCAAATGCAAATAGTCTAGGTGCATTCCCAATTCGAATACGAATCATCATCATCATAAGCATGACCACGCCCACTGCAGGGCAAATTCCTCTCCTATGTCTCTCCACTTAACCCTGTCGTTTCCCAGTTCCGGCCACTGTATCCCCGCTAACCTCTTAATCTCATCCGCCTAACAAAATTTCGGCCACCACGTGTTGCGCTTGACTTCTCTTGGAATCCACTCCGTAACCCTTAAGAACCAGTGGTTATGCCCTGCCCTAGCCCATTTCTGAGATTCTTCGAAAACGGGAGAGAAGAAAAGGAAGACGACGCTGCTCGATCTGTTGTCACCTCAGCTCAGTAATTTTGCCTTGTTTTCTAGTTATTAACTAGGTTATTTCCATCCTTGGAAGACGGCCGCGTCTTTAAGGCGGTACTGTCCCTACGGGAAGGGTACGGCAGCTCCGGCGCCGGTATCCTTAAAGGGACAGCGCCATCCGAAGGAGCCCAGTGGGGCGGAGGCGGCCATGGCATCACATGGCGGGGATCTGCCAGTCATCAGGTACGTCTAGCAGTGCAGTGCGTCATCATCGCTCAGTGGGGACGACTCAACTATCGTCGCCTCTGACGAGGAAGTGGCTGACATGGCGGAAATGGACAACGATGGCTTCAAAGTGGTGAGTCATCGGAAGCACCGGACAGTCGGCATCCCAGTGATAGTTCAGCCAAAAGAGAAAGGAGTTGACTTCAGAGAGTGGAACCCTATCAGGCTGTTCGATGATATTAAAGTGCTACTGGGATCTGCTCCGATTCGCAGTCGCTTCACAACGCAAGGAGCTCTTCAACTAGATATCTCATAAGAAGAGCAAGTAGACACTCTTCTGCGGTGCTCTCAGATCGGTGGCATACGAGTTCAAGCCCGGTTGCCACACTCCTACATGACTAACACATGTGTTATAAGGGGAGTACCAGTGTGGTATTCGGAAAGTGCCCTTCTTGACTACTTGAAACCGCAAGGAGTTCTGCACGTGCGACGGTTAATGCGCCGGGTGGAGCCTGGAGAACAACAATGGGCAGCGAAGCCTACAAACTCTATTGTGCTAACGTTTGCTCTTAACACCGAGCGCCCTGGAATAATTGACCTTGGTTTCACCAAACATGCAGTCCACGAGTTCGTTGAAACTCCTCCCCGGTGCTTCAGGTGCCAACGCTTTGGACATGTAGCGAGAGTTTGCAACAAAGATCAACGTTGCAAGCGGTGTGGTGGTGGCCATGATTACAAAGAGTGCAAGGCAGATTTGGCTTGCGCTAATTGTGGAGGTGACCATCCAGCGAGTTTCAGTGGCTGCACATTCCGTTTAAGCGCCTTACACCATCGCAAGTCCTTCTTTAGTGGCCCCAAACCACAACCTACTGAGAAGCCGATACATGGAAGTGAAGAGTTCCCTGCGCTCGACTCGCAAGCTCGGGACGTGGTAGCAAGCGACGTCGTTGCACAACCTGATCCGAGCAAGTCGGCAACGGCCTCCGAGGGTGAGTTGGCTGTTCGATCTGCTTCTGCAAAAAGTGTCCATGTTCCTCCGCGACCAGATCACAGCAAGACTCGACAACATGGAGGACATCCCCTTGCCTTAAAACAGATGCAGACACCAGCTACCGTGGCGAAGAGTGGGTCCCAGTCCCCGTCTTTTGTCGAAGTGGTGCGCCAGTGCGTGCAGCAAAATAAGGAGCTCAAAAGCCGGAATCTCTCCGACCTTCTACGCGTTTTGTTTGATGTCCTGCGTTCATTTAGCCAAGCGATGCAGCCTGGCACTTTGAAGAACTTTATACAGCTGGTGCTTTCCATTGAGACCTTGATCACCGCCTTCGCAGAGAACTTCAACTCCTAGATGGCTAGTTTTCTTCAACCTGTTGCAACTAAAAACCATAGAAAAGTGCCGTTTATCATGCAATGGAACTGCGCTGGGATTATAAGTCGATTAGCAGAACTAAAATTGTTCTTGAAAGAGAACTGTGTTCCAGTACTGGCCCTCTCGGAGGCTGGCTTGCCAAGCGGGAGGTCTTTGCCGGGATACGTCGCCCACAAGAATTGCAGCATCGTCTTTTCCCGCAGGAAGTGCCGCCCTTTACATACGAAGGGAGGTTCCTCATGTGGCTTTGAACGTCACCGATCTTTGCACCGACAGTATTGAGGTAGTGGCTGTGAGGATTCGGCTCGCCTTCCGAACTCTGTCCATTGCATCAGTATACGTGTCCCCGCTGAAGAAGGTCGATATGGCTTTGTTTCTCCAGCAACTTTGTGACCGCTGCCCAGCACCCAGAATCATCTGCGGCGACTTCAACGCCCACCACCCTGCCTGGGGTGACAGGAACACAGATCCTCGCGGACGCCAACTTGTAGAAGTCATCGACAGTTTGGACCTGTGCGTGGCCAATGACGGAAGTCCCACTTTCTTTCGGCCTCCAACCTCACCCACATCTATAGACCTAACCTTACATTCACCTGACGTCCGTGTGCAGTGGTCAACTAGAGCTGACCGAATGGGAAGTGATCACTACCCGATATTTGTGTTTACTGCCTACTTCCATCTACGTGGCCCTAAAATTTGCCATGTTGTTAATTGGAACAAATACAGGGAGCACTTAGCCTGTGTTTCCGGTGATGTGACAGACAAAATGATTTATGCTAAGATGGCTGCTACCACGGCGCTCAAGCTACCTGATCATTTTCCGACTCCGGATTTAAAACTCAGGAACCTCTGCGCAGCGCGCAGAAGGGCGGAGCGACAACTGTTGCGGAAGAAGGACGACAGAGCCTTGAAGACAACTTTCAACAGGCTCAACTCTGCCATTAGACGTCATGCGAACAAGCTCTGTAGGTCCCAGTGGGCATCCTTTTGCGCTAGTTTGACTGTTTTCTCACCGATAATCGAATATTTGGCGTGTCGTTGGCAGTCTTGCTAGTGGCTCTCGTCCGAGTAAACCTTTCGAGCCGCTTGCATTGCGCACGCAGAAACATCTCGTGTGCTTGGCAGAGGAATTTGCGGATGCATTTGTAAATTCCAGACCAGGCATTCATCCCTGCTCTCTACCTGCTACGTCTCCGTCTGTTATGGACGCCCCGTTCACACTTCGAGAACTACAGACAGCGCTCCGCAGCCTGCGGCGTCGCTGTGCACCAGGTCTTGACGGCATTACCAATCAAATGTTACTGAACCTGCCTCTGGAACACCGGAAGATGCTCCTAACCTATCTCAATCGAGTGTGGAAGTCTGGTGACGTTCCCCCTTCATGGAAGGTGGCTTGTGTAGTCCCACTGCTGAAAGCCAGCAAATAGATGACAGACGCGGCCTCGTATCGTCCTGTATCGCTGATGTCGTGTGTGGCTAAGCTCATGGAGAAGATGGCAAGTAAGCGTTTGTCTTGGCGGCTTGAGGATAGAAGGGCACTACCAACATGCATGACTGGATTCCGCACAGGTTTAAGCGCGCAAGATAGCGTCCTGGACTTGATAAGCCACATTGAACATCAGAGTGCTTTTGGACTTTCAACACTAGCTATTTTACTAGACGTATCAAAGGCTTATAATAGCGTCCTCCAGAGCTCAATACTGAATAGTCTGCAGGTCATAGGCGTACAGGGCTATCTTCTGCGATTCATTCGCTCATTTCTCAGTGATCGTAAATTTAGAGTGCGGTTAGGCAGTACAATGAGCTCCGAAAGGGCGGTATCGCGAGGGGTACCTCAAGGTAGTGTCCTGTCCCCAATGCTCTTTAATGTTGTCATGGCTGGTCTTCCAGCAAAAGTGCAAAAACATTGTAGGCATGTCCATATGTCGATATATGCAGACGACATTTGTCTTTGGTTAACCGGATATCAACACAAACGCTTAGCTCTATCAGCGCGACAGGCTGTGCTTTCAGTTAAAAGTTACCTTCAAGGTGTTGGGTTGACTCTCTCGGTAGAAAAATCTGGCTTCGTCCTGTTTCCAGGTAGGGGACGACGGTATGCGCGGCTGAGCATAGACCTTGATCAGTCTTGCCTTCGTCAGGTTAACCACATACGTTTTTTGGGCGTCACTATTGACTCACGTCTACAGTGGCGACGAGCTGTGGACTCGATTGTGGCTTCACTATCTTCGCGTCTCAATGTGCTTCGTAGAGTTGCTAGTGAGCAATGGGGAAACCATCCTGCTTCAATGATCAGGCTTCACGATGCCCTGGTGACAAGCCGCATAATGTACCAGCTCCCTTTAATTTCCCCCTCGGTATCGCAGCTGGAACGCCTTGAGGTTTTGCACAGAATGGGACTAAGGAGGGCTCTCGGCGTTCCGCAGGCTGCTCCAAACAATGCAGTACTGTATGAGTCTCAATCGAAACCTCTTCGGCTAGCCGCTTCACAAAGACTTTTGCTGCAAATTGGCCGCCTCAGAGAGACTGTTGCCGGGAGAGCGCTTCTACAGCGCCTTCGAAAGAGATCTGAGTCCCGGGCGTACTTGGCTTTAAATACTCTTCGTTCTCTGGGTCTCGACCTTCGAGTTCGACCTAAGACGTTGAAGCCACCTTGGTTCTTTCCGAGCCTCGATTGTTCCTTGACAATTCCCCACGTTCGCGCCAAGCGGAATTCTCCTTCAGCGGCAATGCGTTCGCTCGTACTGGAACATCTTGAGACCGAATATGCCAGTCATCTTCAAATTTTTACAGACGGCTCTGTGGACAAGGTCAGATGATCTAGTGCAGCTGCTTTTCATATTCCGTCTTTGAAATATGATTGGTCTGTTCGTTTTACTAAAGTCGTGTCCTCCACAATGGCCGAAAGCGTTGCCATTGAGGCAGCTCTAAAGAAGCTACGGTGTTGTACGCCTCAACCTACTGTCATAATTACGGATTCAAAATCTGCCCTTCAAAGTTTAGAGTACGGGTTCCCCACTGATGCCTTGAGTCTTAGATCCCTACGTTTGGTGCAGAATCTCCATAGCAAAGGCTTCTCTATACGTTTTTAATGGGTGCCCTCGCACATAGGTGTCTTAGGCAACGAGATAGCAGACACCCTCGCCCATACAGCTCTCTCCGGGATTCCAGTACATAGAGTCCCTCATGAAGTCAAGCAAATGTTCAGAGATGTGGTGTTGTGCCACTTCAGTTCTTTGTGGAGCTCTCCTCATCAGCCATGTGTGGCCAAGGGTCTCAAAAGGTACCAAGCCACTTTGCTGCACCGCGTTCGCACGGATTCTGCTCGTACGCCGGCGTTGATGTATAAGACTGGCCTAGCGTTGTCACCATTGTGTTCAACGTGTGGTGTGTGTGGTGACATAGAACATTACATCTTGTGCTGTACATTGCACAACGCGGAACGGGCTGTGTTATTCGGATCTCTCAAGAAGGCAGGAGTTCCTCACAGTTCTCTTCAGGACATTGTTTTCCCGCGCGGGAGCCAGTCGAGTAGAAGGGATGCTTCTCGCCTTCTTCTACTTTACCTGTAGGACACGGATTTGGCCTCCACATGGTGACCTCAGGAGTGTCTATTTGGGTTTTTGCGGACAGTGTTTCTGTGAATTCTATTTAAGTGTCGCTACGGTGGAGCAATTGCCGGCAGCAACTGCAAGGCTAATCCCACCGGTAGCTTACAACCACACAGCTCAACTCAAAGCCCATTTCTTTCTCTTCATTTCGAATAGGATGCCATTAATTCGCGTTTGGTCCCTAACCTACTCAGGCCCCCTCCGGTCTCTTAAGGTTACATCTATCATTTTTCTTTCCATAGCTGCCTGCGTTATTTTTAAGTTAAGCTGAACCCTTTTCGTTAGTCTACACATTACTGCCCAATAGGTGAGTACTAGTTTCGTTAGTCTCCACGTTACTGCCCAATAGGTGAGTACTAGTAAGATACAGCTGTTGTACACTTTTCTCTTGAGGGATATTGGTAAACTACCGTTCATGATATGAGAGAATCTGCCGTATGCGCTCCACCCAATTCTTATCTTTATAGTTATTTCCCTTTCATGATCTGGACCAGCTGTCCCAACCTGCCCTAAGTAGTATTCTTTACCATTTCCTGCGCCTCGTCGCGAATTGTGAACTGCTGTTACCTTGCGAGACTGAAGAGCTTTACTTTTGTTTTTTGGATGTTCATTTTTAAACCCTCTGTTCTGCTCTGCCTGTCTAAAACATTGATCATGAATTGCAGTTCACCTCCAGAGTGATTTAGGAAGGTAATGACATCAGCGAATTGTAGAATATTTAGGTATCCTCGATTAACTCTTATCCCCAACAGTTCCCAGTCAAGACCTCGGAACACCTGCTGTAAGCAAGCGGTGAAAAGCATTGGCGAGATCGTGTCTCCCCGCCTGACGCCTTTCCTTATTGTAATTTTATTGCTGACTTTATGGATGACTGTGGCATGAAGGCAGGGCTTGCTAAATCCGGCTTATCCTTGTCGAGGCGCCCAATCTTAAAAACCATATGCACGAGCATTACAAACGCTGCCACATGATTGGACCGCGTCTCGACGCTGAACCCTCCTTCGCGCGCAGAACGGCCCCGGCAGAATTCTGCAATATGTCTGATTCGGCCGTTTTTGAAAGTCGTCGACGATAACCACAACGCGCTTTAGTCGAACTGCATGCTGCTTATTCAAAGACCATTCGAGACCTTGATAACCTATAGCCAGCGCTGGTAGTCTTGCCGCTTCCCTTGTGTTGTCCCACGTTCACGCTGTTTCACTGCGCATGCCAATAGCATTTATCCCTAGCTGGTGAATACCTCAACAGCACAACTGCACCTAAAAGGCTCACCTTTGTCGCGGTAACATTCTTTTGCCACCGAAGCTTCCAGCATCGAGGAGAATCCTGGCCTCTAAAGCATGTGTAAAGTTCTTGGCCTGGAGATTCGACCACTGAACGCACCTACGAATGAAATGGGTTTCGAATTCCCGTCACGTGTCTGCCAAGACATGAACAGACAGGTGAGATTCAGCGCGCCTTTTCTTTACGAGTCCATGAAACATGCTTGAGTGTTACGCACGCAGAGGCAGCTTACGTCGCTTGACGCCCAGTTAGAAATACTGGCATTATAAAAGACCCTCCGCACCGCACGGATTTCGACTTTCAGAAAAGACTCACGCAGGTGCATGCATTTTAAACGGGGCATCAGAAGGCACTGAACGACGAGTTTCTTTGAAGGCCTTCTTACAAGCAAAACGTGACGCTGAGTCTCCTATGTCCTAATCATTCGAACAGTAAAAAGGAACCAGTCCCCCGAATACTTCTGCCTTGAGAGCGTTAAAACATACGCGGTTTTATTAAGCGATGCATGTTCGCGTTATTCAGCCGCAAAACTCAAAAACATACAGGCCTGTATTAGCTACTTACTTGCGGCGAACACCTGCGGCACAAACAATGGCGACACCGAAACGGTGCCTTAAGAAGCGGAAGACGGATCGGGATGACTACACGAACACAGCACATTTCAGGTTTAGATCGAATGAAGTCAGCGGTGCGTCCATTTTGTTTCCATCCTGTAAGTCGTTTTTAAATGCTTCAATTCCACTCAAATGTAGCGAAAGCGTTCATTAAGTAGAGTGGGCAGTAAAAAAAAAGGAACAGCGCAAGCGACCGACGACCAGAAGGGCAGAATCGCACCTCACGGCGCTGCGGTTTCTGAACACCAGGTCGTTCTCACGTTTGCAGCAGGGGGGGACAGAAAGCAAGCTTTGTCATTGGCGCCGCTTCTCTAGCGCCGAAATATCAATGCGCTGTTTCAGGCGTTGGCCAGCCACACTTGGCTCTGCATATGTCCTTTTCTTTTTAGCGCTGCCGTCGTGGGGAGCGATAGTTTCATTTTTATTATTGTTTTATTCTACGGATGCCTTTCACCAGAAAGTAATAAAGAGAAAATAATTATTAGCAGGGTTCCTGCTTAACTTTCCTTAGACCATTATTTGAGAACTTTCTTTAGATTCTATCATTCGCCTACCTTATATGAGGAGCCTCCACGTTTACATATACTCAATGAAGCACTCAAGGCAGCTGTCTAGTTTAGAACCACTCTTAGCCACACCTTGAGTAAGGAGGCGCTCAAAGCGACGAAGAGGCGTTCATGCACGTCTGGTGTCCAGGACATGTATCTAATAATAGATACTTATCAGTCTAATCGGAAAAACATTAAGCGCACAAATATAACTGGTAATTTAATCTAAGGTACGGGCGCCTACCTGCGCTTGTCTTGCATTTTAGGAGTATGGTTTCGATGCTGTAGATAACTTGGAAGGAATACTTGTCTTGGAGACCTCGAACTGTTTACTGTGCAGCCAAGTTCAAGTGGTGCAGGTGTAACAATGCATGCTCGCACGTCAGCGTGGGAGATGGTTATGTGTACACATCGTCATGCTCTAACTCGGGTGCGCGAAAAAAAAGCCTGGCAATGTCGTTGAAAGTGCAGGCTGCGGATACAAAGTCTAGTGTGAGCGAATGCCACTCTCAGTTAGGGGCCGCAGTAGTCAACGGAGCCACCTTAATGCGAAAGAGCGGAGTTACTTGTTGTGCCGTGAAGCATGCGTTCTGGACAAGAAGTGAGGTAAGGAGGCACGACCGTAGCGTTGCACCGACCTAAAAAACAGCGCTCCAAGAGAATCCTCACTAAGGGCTCCTGAACAGTTTCGTGATCATCATCTCTGATGTATTCTTACCGCGCTTATGCAAATCTTTAAATTCGAACGATGGCGCGAAATGTCCCATTGAGAATGATCCGGGCCACCTTTGGTTGAGTAACGGCACACAGTGTTGCTTAAGTTCTAAATCGGTTCTTTTTTGAGCCATACGTATGAGGAAGTATTTTTAAACTTCGCTCGAAACCTGCCAGCACAGAGCGATCGCGGCAAGCTGGGGCCCAGTGATTTGATCCCGCGCCTCGGCTGCGAGAGGTGGCAGGTCCGAAACGCACCACCGGATGCCCCCAGAATGGGTACAGGCGCCCCCGACAAGGCGGCCGGTTCCATCAGGAGGTGCAGTCCTGGGGGAGGCTCCGTTGATCCTGCTGCGCTCTTCGGAGCGCAGACCGTGTTTCGAACAACAAGGTGAGAAGGTTGCTTCATACGTGTTCTTGCGCGCTCCAAGTGGTTGTATTGGTGCCTTGTCAGTGTCCCAGGAGGAAAGGCCAGGCCGCTAATGTAGGGAAGATGCGGTTGGTAAACGGTGAATGTGAGCCCGCTCTTGTAACGAAATGAGTGGTCGCCGTCCCGGAGCCTCTTCTAAAAAAGGGCCACAAGGGGACTTTTACCGCACGACACGCATTTACGGTTGTTTGACAGTGGAACGAATCACTGGCCCGTAAACGCAATGGTTTGGCGGAAGACCGTTTTCATAAGCACTTAACCTCACGAAAAGCCGAGCACCAGACAGGGGGATGTCTTCTACTCATTAAACAAACAGTGGGCACCCGGCGGCACTAGGCTCTGGTGATCAAACCCAGCACCTCCGCAATGCTAGGCAGATGCTCTACCTCAACGCGATCGCTTCGGTGCCCACCGCGCATGGAGTCCAAGCTGGCGTCTTTGTCCCGCGCTGACTCTGCTCACCTCAACGACGACGGTGTTCTCGCGACTCCGAAGCATCGACACTTCACATTGTGGGTACAAGCGAGAGCTCTGCGAGAAAATATGACGCCCATTCGTCTTCTTTCCGTTCATACAGTGATGATTGCTCCGCCAAGCCCGGACTATCGACAGGTGCCCATAACTTCTCAACGTCGCCAACAAGATTTGCTGCTTTTAGGAGCTTCACTGAAGGCACTGGGCAGGTTCCGAACGATTTCGTGACACCAGATGTGTTGCAGACATTTGTTTTCTGCAAACAGGCCCGGGGTCTACCTTGCCACGGTGCTCAGGGAGTATCGCGAAGCGCTGCGCACAATTAACTGATATTTTTCACTAACACGAAAGTTTAGCACGAAAAGTTCTGCAACTCTGAATACGCATTCCTGACATCTTAAAACTAAGAACGTATATTCTAGATTTTTAATTTTTGGAATTTTCTTGACTTGACGTAGTTTAATAATTTTGTGAATTTTTGTGCAACTGACTAAAAATGCGCACTATTTTTTTTCTTTCGTAAGTAATATTGTGTATTGTTTTCTTTACATGATTAAAAGGAAAATTTGGTTGGCTGTAGTATGAAGAGCTGCAATAAAAAATTTGAAATTTGTGGGTTAAAAAAAAGCTTAGGGACGCTACGCTGGAACTGCCTGTTCTCCCGCGGTAACGAAACAGTAAGGCACGTTTAAAAATTCACTGAAGGAAGACCACTCAGGCATTGAAAGTTTGAAAATTTGGCCCTTAAGCTGAAGAGTAGGAACACTCTGGTACTTCCGCTTTCGGCATGCTCTCGAGCCGCAGAGCCACGCGTTGCCATTATGACCACGCCGCAAAATCGGTCATTAGGAATAATCTTTGTTACTCCCCCATGTACCTATGCGGCCCCTGAAGTAGCAGCACTTATCTGTTCAGACCTACGCTCTTTCGAGAGATGAGAACCCCTGCTAATGGCGTGTACTGACAGCGAACTTCGTCACTTTTTGATCGGCAGCAATGAATAAGTTTGTTTTAAGCTGCACTGCTGCCAATTATCACCACGATGTGCCTGCTAATCGGACAGGAAGTTTATAGGTGACACGATAACCTAATCACAAAGAATATACGCTATGCCATGGAGACGCTACAATTATGTCACGGGCTGCATCCAGAAGATAAACCAAAATGGCATGTGTATACGACAACCATGAAAAAAAAGTTACGTAAGGAATAAAAAGACGAGGTGGTCAAGATCATCATCAATGAATCCAGACTCAATGAATGGACCTAATGATCGGCGTTTGACTCCTATTCATTACATAGTTTTCAGATCATGCTTCGGACAGTCTCTTTATTAAAGCTTTTGTATAAAGCGTACATCGCGTTTTTAGAACTTCGAAGTACTCTCCGAACGAATGTTGATGTTCTTAGTTCTTTGTATGCAATTTTCAAATAGACAGAGGTACAAAACCGGAGGTACAAAACAAGAGGTACGAAAGAGGAGGTACAAAACAAGATGCGCGCAGCAGCTCACGCAATTTTCCTGGGCTCGTTTCAATTCTGTTGTGAGGGCGATTCAGAGGTTGCGTTTCCACATTGCTGTGAAAAAGGCGTTCTCTCGCGCTTTAGAATACCTTTACAAGAGTGGCTTAACTTCTTGAAGCGGCAGAATAGGCAAAGAATCTGGCAGTTTCTTTCGCAGAACGTTTCACAAAACAGATCAAAAGTCGTTACCTTGATAAAGCGACTAAGAGCTGACGGTTGTACTTACATACACAGGTTGTCTCACAGCCTCCAAAGAATGAAATCACATGGAGTAAATGACCGCGGCTTGATTGCTCGGAAATCGGTTCACCGGGTCGATGTTTCTAGCTCTTACGTATCGCTTTTAGATTGCGAGGAGTAAGAGCCTCAATCCACTTCAGTTTAATATTCCCGGTCCGCTACTCTTAGTAACAGTTGTTGCAGAGCTTTTGTAAGCATTTAACGTAAGAAACGTACTCTGAATGGGGTTAAAGAAATAGACTAAATTTTAGTTACAAATAGCCACCGAAAGATATTCTTCCATCCATTTTCTGCTAGAAGACGTGCAAGAAAGAATCACACTTAGGATATGCATAAAAAATTTATTTTGTTTTTATAGAACGCAGAAGCAAGCATGACCTGCCTTCGGAACACGTTACGAAATTCTCCTGACGTGCACATGGTTTATTACTACTGCTCTGTAGCTATTCTGACGCGATGTATAGGTAGATTACTCCACCGTATTTTTGAGAACACATCAACTCGCTAGGTGTTTATATAAGTCCGGCTGTCTGCTCATGTAAGAATGAAAGAATGAGTGGGAATAGTCTGCTGTAGTTGATGAGTAGGCGTCTAGGCTGATATTGAACTGTTCGTTCACCTTCTTGGAAAGAAATTAGCTGCAAAGTTCCTAGTTGCTTGCGAACGCCGTGACGCGTTTGGGCCTCTGAAGGCCCTACACAATGCGACACGGCGTGTATTCATCACTTTGACGGGTGGGTGCGGAGATCACGGGGGTGTACAGTTCTCAGGGAGGGCGAAACGCCACACCTGTGCGTTTCTACTTAGTGGACTGTTGCCCCAGTAGAGAAAGCGTTAGCGCAAGCCACCCTCGAGGACGGCATGTTGAAAATCCGATGACCATGCACACAAGCACTCGGATGACATAAAATGTATCCGCATTCCACAGTTTTCTCGGCAAACACGACCAACTGCATTTTTGTATCCCAAGTAGTGACGTGCTTTCGAGACCTACACTAAGATAAATCAAAACTTAAACTAAATTAATATGCAGAAAAGTTATTGTATTAAACTGCCAATGGCGCATTGGTGCATGATTCATGTTTCAGGGTTTCCTACACGGTAGGGAAAGTTTGCAGCGAAAAAATTATGGCTTTACTTCTTTAGAAACCAGTTTTCTCATCACAACAGTCTTCACGCAACAGCGGTAGCGTATGTTGATGGCTTCGCGCACCCGACTGTAACAATAGAAACAGAACACTTTCTTGAAAAGAGTAGGAGCACGCTTGAACGCTCAGCAAAAGTGCCGCCAAACGATCTCTATACTGCCTGTGTGATTGGGCGTTTTTCTACTGTACCGTTTACAGCACATAAAAATAGGATTCCGCACATCGGTGAAGTCGTAGCAGCAGTAACGGACAGTTGTGCGAATTTGCGCTACATTTATTCGTAACTCCACCGGTTGAATACAACTACATAAAACGGACTTGAGTCGCAAATACATCTCTGCACAACTCTGCTGAACAATGAAGTCCGATCCAAGCGGCCGAAATGGCAACATAACAAATTCAGTTACTTTAACCAACTTCAAGGTATGAAATGAAAGCGTCTTCACTGCACCAGTAGTATCTATAGCGACGCCGATAAAGTTAATAAAAGCAGGAGTTGCCTAAAGCTCAAAATTTTACTCTTACGATTGCAATGATTATACCTCAAAGAAGCCCTACCTGAACTGACTGCTCAGCATACAAGGAATCACCGCCACAACCAGTGGCTCAAGAATGCTATAGTCTAGGCCGCTGGCTGAGAATTCTGGCCTTACGCAATAATTTGGACTAGATGCCAACTAAAGTTGTCTGCAAGTAGAATGCACTGCGCACTCCATGCCTTCGATTATCAGCTACGTATCATAAGATAAACAGATAAGCTTTTGATTTTGCCAACAAGCAAAACGCAATACGCTACGATTGTCCTGACTAATGAAGTTTCTAGGTTCTGAAGCTGCCTAGCTACAAGACGAGCTTGTCAAAAAGGGCAAACCCGCCGCGCCCATCCTCACGACATTTTACGTGCGCATTTTACGTTCTCTTCGAAATTTTGGCTGTTGCTGAGCTGGTCATAAACGTCGGTCTTAAGCCGTGCATTCAGCGTTAGTTTCCATAGGCTCAAAAGGCTCCGCGTCCACGTTGTTCCCCATCTTCCACCTGTAGCATCCACCTTCAGACTCTGCGCAGCGTATGGTCGACAACGGACCCTTTCTGACGGTTGTACGCTTTTCTTCGGCGGTCATTTCTTTGAAGCCAGACGGCCCAGGATGGAACCCGCTCTATGGCCAAGTCGTTTTCCTCGCTGCTGCCACTGTCTGGCCTGCCAGAAATGCGCGGGCGGTTACGGCTAGCTGAGCTTGATTGTCTTTCGTATTGCCCCGCAAACTTGTCCGGCCTAGCGTCCGTAGCGTACTCCTCTATGATGTCGTCGTATTGTCCTTCAGGTCCTCGTTTCCAGTGGTCAGGTTCCGCTTCGTGGTCCCTTACGGAGTGCTCATGTCGACGGTACGGCCGATTTCGTCGCCTCTCATCCCTCCAATTGGCGTCGTGTTCGCCGTAAGCTTGTTTAGCCTTGCGGCGGCGTTGGCGTTTGCTTCCAAGGTCCTGCGCTGTGGCGCCTCTACTGCCATAGTTATCCTCCTTGTGACCATAACGGCGTCGCTCAGTTCCTGCACTGTACTCCTTTCCTAGCGGACCACTGTCGCTTTCCATTGTTTCGCGATCTGTATGATGCGCGTATTGACCTCGGAAGTCAAGTCCATGGGAAGAGTGGTCATCTTTGCCGTCATCGACGACTCCCATGTCTTCAGAAGCAATCCGTCTATCAAGGTGGCCCGGGCGTTTCTTCTTAGCAAGGTCGGGCGAGTCTGGTATTAGGCCGGAAGAAACCATTTGAGGCTTACGAGCTAAAGATGCAGGCGTCGTTGAGGGTGATGAAGCGCTTGCGGCGGATGCGATGTTGAAACCGGGATTGTGATCCCAGTCGTTGGCCTTCTGAAAAACGAAAGCACAATTGTACACTCAAATCCCCCAATATGTTTTTTTCGAATGCCTAAACGCCGCATTGCCAAAACGGCCGAGGCGTTCGGCTATTTCGTAGCGATTGTTGAAGCATTCATTTAGTAACAGAATCGCCTGCCTACCCATACCGGTTTACAGTGAAGCAGGTAATAGGGGAAGCAATAACACTACCGAACGTTGTGTGCTGGCTGACTGCAAGTCGATTTATCGATGGTATTATATCTTTAACTTTTCTACCAATGTCTTTTTTTCGTGTGTTCTGACCCTAAAAGAGAGACCCATTCGCAAAGTTTGTGAATTAAGTGCTTTAAAATTTCCAAATGAAATTAGACTTGTGCGTTACGTTATGCATCTCCCGAAAAAAAAACAATACGCAACACTCTGCTATATGTAGAAGCATTACGATAGGCTCTTTCATAGAGCGTGGGCATGTGCTCTAGCTGATGAATGGGAAGCCAAAACAACTATAAAAGTCTTGTGCAAACACACGCGACACCAGAAAGGAACAAGACACAGCACATAAAAAGGTCAGGAATATACAAGAGAATGCACAGCGCGCGAGAAAAGGAGGCTGACAACAGAATAATAGCGATGGTATATACGAGGTGCATTTTTAGGAGGTCTTCCTTGTCCCCGTCAATAGCCTTAGCCATAACACCTTTGTAGTGGGCACGGAACCAGACTAAAGTTTGGGGCAAAGTTAGCGCCTTGAAAAAACAGAGCAGAGAAACTTGTATCCAGCTCAAGAAAGCACGTTCATGTCGGCACGCTAGAGGTTACTTATAGTTCATATATGTTACTTCAGTTTCGTCAAGAAGTAAAGAGGGCCGAACAACTGACCAATCACCATTCTTTTCGGCTTGATAAACCTGTAATGCCCGTCTAGAAGTTTGGTCCTGATGAAACAAACAAAATATCGGCGCGGTTAACCTCAAGCGAACATTAATATGCTTGTAAATGCGTAGATAAATATTATTGCGTACGTATTCTAATTAGCCTATGTTGCGTGTGCGCACATGTGACTTCTTGATTTCCATGCGAGTTTGCGTCCGTTTCCAATAAAGCTTCAATTTAGAGCCAGCGCTTATTCTGCCCTTTCTAGCAGTCTTCTTTCCCGCTGTTTCTTAATATCCCACAGCACTAATCGCCCAGTTTTCGATGTTGCTAGGCAGAGTTGAAGAACAAGTGGTGAGAAGAATCTGTTACTTTACAGTAATTTATTAACGCATAGAGCAAGTACTGCACCCAGCAGAAAAATTTATATAATGCGCTGAGATCTGTCTGTTTCGCATCGTGTGAGAGTGCCAAATGCACTCCCTGGTTTTTGCAAATTAGGAGTAGGTCGCAATTTTTATGGATATCGAAAAAACTTCCTTTTTTTCAGTGCTTTCATAACAAGCAGACGAACACTGAATTTCCGGATAAAGTATTTTTTCGCATCAGACTGCAGCAGGGGCTTTTGGAGTCCCTTCAGATAATGCGAAATTCGAGTCACACACTCTCTATCGTGCTCCACGCATTTCTGTTACATTTCTGTTGCTTTCGCGTGTCCGGCGTTGTTGTAACCAAGCACATGCGAAACAGTGTCACTGACTCACTGACGTCATGCTCGCTGCAGGCGATGGCACGCAATTGCGTACTGCCCTTCATTCTCCAAGAAATCGCACACGCAATTGAGGCTCGTACTTTGAAACGCTTGCTTCGTTTTTGCAATGCCGAACTGCGGATAACTAGAACGCTTCGAGCTGAAAGCTTTTACACTCGTAAATGGTTGCGTCCTGGAACTAATTACTGTGGACAGAGCTTGCGCGTAAAGAATGGGCTTAACCGACACGAAATTGTGAAGCCATCATGTCGTCCCTGTACTTATTGACGTGAAGATGCTGTAATTTTCCCTGGGTTTCAGTGTTCTGCCTAGGTAACATTTTAAATGACACTGAGGACAAACTAAAGTTGGAATGTAACGACAGACGTCGCCATTCCGACAAAAGAGGCATCACTTTCACTGAAAACGAAGTTTTTATGAGCTATATAGACAAGACAAAAACGAAATGAAGGCGTCACCACCACCGGTTGATTTTGGATGCGTCTACATCAAATTTAAACGCAAATCCTAGAGGCTATATTTACGGCCCCGTTCACTTCAAACGGTGATCACGGAGTCTTCGGTGTGGACTTCACGAGTTTACCTCGAGAGGCAAAAAAAAGTTGAAAGTCAATTTTCCAGCCTTAAATTGGGTTTTGCTGCTGGACAAACGGTAACATGCCCGGAAAGAGCCAAAAAATTAATTTCTACAGAGAGCAATAAGTGGACGCAGTTGTAATCAGCGTCCCTCCAAGTTCTTTCTTATTCGTCCACGTAATCAGAAGCATTTCAAACAAAAGTGCTGATTGTATGCACATAAGTGAAGATAATACAAATACTACTATAACTTTGACGGCCGCGAAAGAGAGTGGTATTATAAACAATTGCTAATCAAAATTATCGCAAGATGGTTGGCCATGGCGTAGCTGCTCAAGCGCTATTGTCGCAGGTTCTGTACATATTAGACGTACCGTATCAAACTCCCCATACATTTTACTTTTCATATCAGACTGCGTTTCTAAAAGTAACAAAATGGCCGCTTCTTGGATTTCCCGGCTTTCTTACCAGGAGGCACTGGACCTGTTCCGACTTCGTCCGCAGCGTCTTCAAATAGCATCGCTGAAAAAAGGCGGCACAATGTACATGTGCAAAGCAACGCAAAGAGAAATAAATGAACAAATGCAAGACGCTGAGGAGCTAGCACTAATCACTTGTCCTTTGAGCACGACACCGTGGAAGTCGCATACCCCACAAGGCAGTCAAGGTCAATAAAAATGCGGCTGCTTTAACAACGATTTCCTCCTGCCAGAGTGCACACATACAAATTTGTACGATTTATTATGAAGTGGTCAGTTTGGGAGTTCGCAGTCGCCTTAATGACAGAAATATATGATGTGTTCCATGGAAGATGTGCACTAATTTAAAAAAATAGGGTTTTTGTGGAAAAGAGTAGCTTTCTTCGGCATAGTAATATCAGTGTTGGCGGATAATAAAAAAATAGGGGAATCGTGTTAACTAGTAAAGCGACTAACCAAATTCTATTAGTCGACATTTCATTCTTACTAAGAGGCACCTGATTGAACCTAACGATTTGTAGCCGGCCGTTACTAACAGCCATTTCAGTTTTTAGAATTTGGAAAACGCGATTACCTCCGGCGCTGCGGCTCGAAAAAATTTGGCTATTTCGTCTAATTGCGTGCAGTAGATGGGTTGTTTTGCCTGGATGCTTCTCAAAAGCGCATGTACTTTGGCACGATGAAGCTAAAGTTAATTAGTTGAGGCATAGCGGCGAGAGAAATCGCAGTTTTGAATTTCTGAAAACTGATATGGCTATTACTAACGATTATTACTAACTATTATGGTTATCACCAACTCTAATTGCAACCAGGTGCCTATCGTTAATTGTTAAAATTTTAACTATTAGAATTTAGTTAATCACTTTACTAACTTAGTTAACATGATTCGCCTGTTTCTGGAGGTTATAGAACACTAGTATTACTATGCGGCAAAAAGCTTCTCTTTACGCTTGAAACCCTATTTTTTAAAATTACTTATCGCCTCCCTTAAACCTCTATATATAATATATTATGTTATTAGTAGACAAGGTGATGGAAATGAGGGGCTCGTTCGACAAGTGTATGAAGGAAGCCAACAGCCACCGAAACCAAGGTAAAAAGGGGAATATTTGTTTTTATTCGGATCCCACCTGCGTCATGATTGTTTTTTGTGCTGCTTTGTAAGTAGTTTTATTTACGTCACAGATTAATCGTAGTATTATTCGCCCACTATTCATTTCTATAAATAAAATAAAACATTCCCCTATGTGCCTTGGTTTCGGTGGCTGTTGGCTTCCTTCATACATTATATATATATATATATATATATATATATATATATATATATATATATATATATATATATATATATATATATATATATATATATATATATATATATATATAAAGATAAACGTATTTGGTTGCTAGAGGCAAAAATTAAAAGTTCGAAACCCTTCATTTAGCCATAGATTTATTTTGAGTTGACGTTTCGGACAGAGCCTGTCCTTTCTCAAGACTGCCTTGAGAAAGGACAGGCTCTGTCCGAAACGTCGACTCAAAATAAATCTATGGCTAAATGAAGCGTTTTAAACTATATATATATATATATATATATATATATATATATATATATATATATATATATATATATATATATATATATATATATATATATAAATATATATATATATATATATGACATTCCTTTCTCCCTCCTCTGCAGCTCACAAACTTAAAACGTCCATCTGATGCGAGACCACTACAGTCCTGAAGAAGACCGCACAGCTGTCGAAACGTTAATATATAAATGCGTCTCTGTAGAAGTGCCCACTTCTCTTAAACCTTTATCCTGCGGAGCCAACGCCTTGCATTTGCATTAGAAATGAATTTGTTCCCGGGTTCGAACCCGACCGGTGCGGCTGCGTTTTTATCGAGGCAAAACGCTAAGGTGCCCGTGTGCTGTGCGATTTCAGTGCGCGTTAAAGATCCCCAGGTGGTCGAAATTATTCCGGAGCTCTCCACTACGGCAACTCTTTCCGTTTCTTCTTTCACTCCCTTATCCCTTCCCTTAGCGCGAGGTTCAGGTGTCCAAAGATATATGAGACAGATACTGCGCCATTTCCTTTTCCCAAAAACCAATTATTTAAATAATGGAAGGAAGAAAACGTTCAAATAGGCGTCCGTAATTCATCCTTTTTTTATGAGTTCCACTAATAGTTGCAGTCACGTGAAACGCGTCGTAACTGAGCAGCTGTAAGCTGTGGCGCATAAAATAAATTTGGTGTCGGGAGTCACATACAAAAGAATTGTCCAAGGAGAATGCGCCTAATATTAACACATTTCTACCGCGTCCTGCTATAAATAGGGCCTCTGCTGCCAGGATATAACCCGCGAATTTGGGATCAGCAGCCAAACGCCAAATCCACTGTGCCACCATTGTCCGTCCCACATGGAGTTAAAATTGCATTAAATTGTTTGAAGATGCCGCAGGTATTACTTGAGTAGTCCCCGCTTCATAATTTCAACTGTATGTGGTTTAAGCGACGGACCACAAAAATTAGCCAGATAAACATCCTTCTGAGTGTCAGCGCTATTTCTTATATTTGCGCGCTTACCGGTGACCTGGACGCCCTCGGCGCTGGAACGCTGCATGTGTTGTCTTTCCGCAACCTCTTTTCGTCTTCCCTCCCTCTGCTTCTGTCCTCCGAAAGTGGAGAGCGGGATTTTCCTATTTTAACTCTGCCACCTGCCAACCATCGCTTCACAGAACACCGTCGACGGACAATTTTCCTCTCGAACTGGGGCCTCTAATGATAACGCATCAATACGACCGCATGCCATGCGAAGTCAGCACTCGTTTATGAACTCCAGGAGGTCGAAATTAATCCGGAGCACTCCACTACGGCGCCCTTCATAGCCCATGTGTCGCTTCGCGACGTTAAACCGCGAAATTTAAAATTTGATGAGAGCTGAAAAGACAGGTTAGGCGCGTAATGCTTAAACAAAGCACTGCTTATTGCGAAGCAGAATTCGGCAGCGAAAGCAAACTGCATCTTCACTCCCGTTTTCCTTGCTAACAAAAAGCAAATGAGCACTTGCCGAGTTTTAAAAACAACCATTCCGCGAGGCGAGATGATTGCGGACATTCCACAGTAAAAAAAAAAAATAATAATTGAGTAAAATCCTGAGCGTTTGCAAAGCCTTAAAGGTATATGCGCAAAAGGTATCAGTTGCCACGTTCCGAATCATGAAATTCAGCATATTTAGTAATAAACAGAAGTTTTGGAATATTTCGCTCAGTATTTAATTTTTTCAGTTTGAACTTTTTTTCAGCTTTCATACGTGACAGCGGCTGTACTCACTCTAGCGGTCATCATTAAAACATATCCGTTCGTTTGTCTCATAGACATCAACATTAAATGCCCTTTGCATGTAGCAGTTAGTTAATTATACAAAACAGAATAACTTGTTTGTGAAACTGCAAGTGCCGAAGCGCTTTATGTTGCCACTATATTGTCGACAAGAGGCCAATTGTGTGCCTTACCAAAACTCCCATTGCGTTGTCGCCCTGCGAGAACAAAGATAAAAAAATACGCATTACATCTTCTAGCAGTATTTAACTTAAATTTTATTCAGGCGCAGAAAGAATTCCACAATTTTTACTGGTTGTGTGAAGCTACTAAATGGCTCAAAAACAGCCCCACGACCATATATTTCATGACATGCATCACACAGATTTGATATTGTTGCCGCCCGTCTAGGGTGCTCGAGGGTGCAGTTAGTTATTTAATTTCCTCCTACTTTCTTTTCTCCTTCTTTATCCCCTCGCCCTTTTCCTTCCGTGCAGTGTAGCAAAACGGTGATTCTTACGGTTAACTTTCCTTCCTTTCCTCTTCCTAGAATTAGAATTTTCACCTGTCAAAATGCACTGGAAGAAAGCCACAAATGTGACGCGACTGCTGTCGCTCCATCGGGAATTCGTAAGTTTGCATTAGCTGTACAAAAATTGCAGACGTTGATCGAGCTCATGAACGTGGAGCGCGGATTGGAGGACGAATTTAGTGTTGGAAACGAGCAAGGTAACCAAAGTGACTTCGACAGTCGCTTCTTCGCTTCCTTTTGCACTGAAAGGTGACAAGAGAACAACAAAAAACAGGGCTGCCCATTAACAAATCAAAGCATAAAGTAAACAGAGGACGCAGAAAACGTTGGGCACGCTCAAAATGCGAGTTAAACACCATGGCGACGCTGGTGTGGAGTGATTTAATTCGGCGCGGCTTGTCTGCCTTAAATTACTGCGAGCAGTTAGACAAATTTAATTCATGCAAAATGCCGGCTACTTACGTATTCCAGTAAGTACTGTTCCTCTTTCATGCAGATTATCTTCCTCAGGTTTACCTGCAGTTGAATGAATCATATTGGCAATGCCTACTACAATGTGCAACACTACACACCACAGGTGTTGTTCCGAAGCAGTAATTCTAGGAAAAGACGTCTGTTTTCTCTATTATGCTGCGCTTAATGGGACAAGAAATGAAGGCCATCATGCGCCAAACGCAAGGTTTAGTATGTGTGCCTGGTGGGCGGCAGCTACGATGTTGTTCAAATACTTAAACTGGTTTTTAAAATTTGCTTGTTTTAAGAACGACAGCATACAGGAAATTTTTTTTGTTTTGTTGTTGTGTTGGTCTGGTTTGGGTTTAGTGGCGCATAAGCTTATAAGGCTATCATGTGCCAAACACAAGGTAAAGAAAATTGTTTTGTGCAGGATTTTATTAAAAAAAAGTAAAACAAAAGTGCTGTAAAGGCCTAATAAAATATTTTTTACAATCAAGCGATTATAAACGACAAAAATTTAGAAACGGCTAAAGGCAAAACTTTTAAAGAGAGTGAGGTATACTCAGCGGTCATCCTTGTCTGGGCAAGGATCTCGAGGTTCCAACCAGGCAGATGATAAGACCTCAGCCTTCTTCTCAGGAACAAGAAGGTGTCTGAGGTGTATCACCATATGTAGCAAGGCCGAGCGCCATAATTCAAAGTTTTTCAAGGATACATGCTTCCGTTAAAAGGCTAAAAGCACTAAGGATATCAATAAGTGCATCGTCACCTCAAATAAGTGCTGGGTGAAGAGGAATATGTTTTTTGTAGCGTAGAGAAAAATACTTTTTCCTCAGTGATTCAAGTACTGTGCATGAAAATAGGACATGGTGTACTGTAATTTCACCTCCGCATTTTTCATAAATAGGTTTGTCTTCTTTTTTAGTAAGAAGTGTTTTTAGTAAGAAGGTGTGCATGTCCAATACGGAGGCGGCATAAAATTACTATGAAACGTTCCTGGTGGCTACAGGTTTTCTTTTCACCCAGTACAGACTTTACAAAATGCAGTTTGTAATTTACTTAATTGTCGTAGGTTTCCTGTCATTTAGTCTTGAAATTACTGTGTATTAATTTTACGCAGTCTCCATGTAGTATGTTGACTTTCTTGATTTCATGACTGCGAGCTTGTGCAGCACATTTGTCGGCTCTTTCATTACCATATATTCCAGCATGGCACCCAGTCGAGTTTCATTATATGTCCCGGTGTTCTGACTTTTTCTGTGTTGTGTGATGTGTTTCCTACTAAGACATCAACTACATATCTTGAATGTAATGCAGTGAGCACGCTCAATGAATCCGTGTAGAATATGCTGTTCTGGATGCTGTTATTCATTGTTCTGCCTACAGCTGCAGACAGTGCATAACATTCGGCAGTGCAAATGGATGCACAGTTTTTCCAAGTTCCTAATTTTGCAAGTGTCCCTTTGTGCAAGTTCTCTTGTACAATACCGCTTCCTACATATTCTGCATTTTTTAGCCATCAGTGTAAAATTCTGTGTAGTTACACATTTTTCTTGCAGTGCTCAGTATTCCAATAATATGTACTCGTTTGCTGTTTTTTTTAAGCGTGTTAACGCCAAGTCACAAACAGTGGGAAGGCTGTACCATGGGGACAGTGGGTCGTGTCTTGAGGCGACACCAGGAAAGCTGTCCAGTACTTCCAAGTTATGGCAACTATCTTCGAAACGGAGAAGCAAATGTCTGATTGCGGTTTATTGTTGAACAGTGTTCTGGGGGTGAAATTTGCAACAATCAAAAATCAAATATGTTTCCGTAGAGATCTTATTTGCAGTTCATATGCACATGTGAGCATTCTACTTCTTTCTGCTAGGAATGGTTCATTTGTTTTCAAATAAAGCCTATTTATGGAAGATGCTCTGTTTACATCGGTTGAAGGGCGAAGACCTAAGTTGTGAACTTGGGCCAGTCGTTTCAAATATGACGAGCTGGCTGAACAATAAACTACGGATCCGTAATCTAAATAGGTGCGCACTAGAGAGTGATAAATCTGTTAAACGCAAGTTCTATCGGAACACCAGCGATTCCTTCAAAGCACGTTGAGTAGGTTGAACGTTCGAGATGTTTTCTTCTTTAAGTTGTTTATGTGAGGTATGAATGTGAGCTTTGGTCAATCAATAGTCATGCAGAAGAACCTGTTTGCCTGTTTTACTGGTAACACAAATTCATTCAGGTATAAGGTGAGGACGCACTATAAGCCTCGTCTGAGCGAGAACAGCACAGTCACTAATATTTGTGATGAAAATTTTAATCCATCTCTGTCTGCCCAATTGGCCAATTTATTTACAGTCACCTGTAACTGCCTCTCACGTGTTGATACGTTGGAGTACATACGTGCAATTTGCAGGTCATCTACATACATTGGATACATAATCGACTTGGGGATTATTTTTGCTATGGAGTTCATTTTTATTGTAAAAAGTGTAGTACATAGAATACACCACTGAAGTACACTATTCTCCTGGATGAAATTCACTGATAGGGTAGTACCTACACCTACTTGGAATGAAAGGTCTCCTAGAAAGTCGTTCAAGCAGTCCTGCATCCTGCCTCGTATGCCTAGATCTGCTAGGTCGCGGAGAATGCCGAACCTCCAAGTGGTGTCGTACGCCTCCTCCATGTCAAAGAAGACTGCAAGACAGTGCTGCTTGAGTATGATCGCTACTCGCACTGTGTTTTCAAGACGAACAAGATGATCTATGGTGGAGCATGCCTTCCTGAAAGCGCACTGGTGTATGTCGAGAAACTGACTAGTTTCTAGAACACAGGTTAGTCGGATGGTCATGACACTTTCATATGATTTTGACGATGATGCTAGGTTTTTATGGCGCAAGGGCAACTAAGGCCAAAGAGCACCAAACACGAGGTTCTTGGTCGACACGGGCTAAAATGTGTACAGATGATAGCATTAAAACCAGGTGTATAGGGCCTAAGAGTAGTGAGTATATGCATGATTATAGAGTCCAAACAGGGTGCCTAAAATTGGATGGAATGGCTTAAAATGATATATAATGCCTAAAATTGTTCTAACAGGAGTTATATATGAACGCCGAAGCCAGGTAGCTTCAACCCCAGTTCTTGCTTGAGCAAGAGGAGCGAGGCGTCTGGCAGCTATGGGTGAGCTCAGCACTCTCCTCAGCAATGAGGAGGTGCTCAGGTTACTTAGGATATGAAATCCCTTTTAAAAAACCTACGTCAGTTAAAAATTTAAAAACTCTATCCAATGAGAACATGCGGAGATAAACTAAAAATTATGAAGGGTGCATTGGTATGTTAAATGTGTAAAGTTCATGAAAGTGCCGTCGTCTTTGCATATCCTGTCTGGGGCATTTGATTAATGTGTGGACAACTGAGATGTGGACTCCACAACTCGCGCATAATGGTGCCTGAGTATCCTGTAAAAGATGCGAGTGTGTGATGTGTGTATGTCCTATCCTCACTCTGCAGAGAGCGACTTCTTTGAATCTATATTGTTTTTCTGTGGCATACCTCCCAATCCGTGGTTTTATTCTGTGCAGTTTGTTGTCTGTTTGTTGATCCCAATCCTGCTGCCACTCTTTGCGAAGTGCAGTCCTAATATATAGCCTGAGGTCCTGGTATGTAAGTTGTTTTATATGGATCCTACTCAGTCCGGCACCTGATGCTGCAAGCCTATCAGCCTTTTCATTTCCGTCTATTCCGCAGTGACCTGGTACCCAGCATACTGTAATTCTAAGGTTCAATGTGTGTGCAGACATAAAGCATTTCAAGAGGGAATTCATTAGACCGGTTTTACAGGGTTTCCCAGAAGACAGGGTCATAATCAGACTTAAGGAATCTGAGTATATAAGAGAGGTTGGGACTTTCTTTTCCAGGGTGAATCTAACAGCCAACAGAATACCATAGCATTCCGCAGTAAATATGCTTGTGTGTCTATTCATTGTTTTTATTTCAGAAAATTGAAACTTTGCACTGCACATGAAACTGAGGATGTCTTTGAGGCATCAGTGTAGAACTCTGTGCACTGATATTTTGCTTGTAGGCACAGGAAATGCTGTTTTATGCGAATTGGTGGCCCATTCTTACCAACCTATCGAAAAGATGTGTCGCAGTCAATTCGATACACTTGCCAGGGAGCAATTATGTCTTTGGAAAAAGTTACCAGAATGTGTGAGACAAGGTATGTCCATGTCTTGGACAAGTGTGGCGACTCTGATGGGTAAAGGTGGGGTTTCAGACGGTCGGTTTGAAAAGAGCAGTTTACTGGTTGGGTTTCGCAAAAGCGCATTGCATGGATGGTCAGCATGAGATAATTCCTTTGTAGCGTACGTCATACTTGTGTATTTCTGTCGTCGTTCAAGTGACCATCGGTCCGCCTCAACGTACAAACTTGCAATTGGGCTTGTACGGAAAGCACCAGTAGCCAACCGCAGGCCACGGTGGTACACAGCGTCAAGCATTTTTAACGAGCTTTTTCGTGCTGACTCGTACACTACTGAGCCGTAGTCTATACGTGATAGAAGTACACTATTTAGAAGACTCAGCAGGCAGTCTTGATTTGATCCCAAGACTGGTGGGAAATGATTTTTAAAGGGTTAATTGATTTTATGCATTTAAGTTTAAGGTGCCTAATGTGTTTGATGAATGTAAGCTTTTAGTCGACTATGACGCCAAGAAATTTTTGCTCTTTTTGGACAGCAATACTGTGCCCGTTAAGTGTGATGTCCGGTTTAGGTCTAATACCACGCTTTTTTGTGAAGACTACGCTTACAGTCTTTGATAAATTGAGTTTAAATCCGTTTTGGTCTGCCCACTTTGCTACTTTGTTTACTCCTATTTGAATCTGCCGCTCACAGATGGCCAAATTATATGACTTGTAACTTAATTGTACATCGTTTACATAAACGGAGTAGGATATACATCTAGGCAGGACGCTATTTAATGAATTCATTTTCACTATAAAACAGTGCAGCTAATAACGCCGCCTTGAGAGCCACGTTCTCTTGTATAAACTGCTTGGATAACGAGTTCCCTACACGTACCTTAAATGTTCGTTCAGAAAGATAACTTTGAATGGTGGACAGCGTATTTCCCGAGATACCAAAGACGAACAAGTCCCGGATGATACCATAGCGCCGTGTGGTATCGTAAACTTTCTCTAAACAAAGAAAACCGATAAACAGTGCTGTTTATGCACGAAGGCGTCCCTTACTTAAGATTCGAAGGCAACGAGCTGGTCAGTGGTTGACCGGTTAGCTCTAAATCCAGTTGGTGCTGGTCAGGAAGATCGTTGATTTCAAGAAAATGCACAAGGCGACGATTTACCATTTTTTCAAAGAGCTTACATAAGCAGCTGGTTAGGGCATTTGGCCGATAACTGGCCGCAAGTGTGGCTTCAGTGCCCTGCTTTAATACCGGGATAATTATCGCCTCTTTCTAGGTTTTTGGAAGAAGTTCAGCATACCATATCTTATTAAACAAACAAAGGATAGTTTCAAGGGTTTCTTCATGGAAGTGCGCTAGCATTCCATAAGTAACCCTGTCAGGGCCTGTTGCTGTTGAGTTCCCACAAGTACCTAAGGCAACTTTCAACTCTTGTAAAGTAAATGGGTTATTGTATCATCCTACTGATGGCCTTTTATTATTGTGAACAGGCTTGCGCTCCTTGGATAGTTTGTATCTCAAGAAGGAATCTGTATAATGTGCTGAGCTAAAAGTGTATTCGAAGTGTTTGCCTAATGCATCTGCTTTGTGCTCCAATGTATCACCAGCAGTGATAACAAGAGGCATTAGAAGTGAACTTTAGATGTGAACTATGCGCTTTAAGTGCTTTTAGTCTACTGTACATTTTATGTGTATCTGTGTAGGAATTTACAGACGAGAGAAACGAGTGCCAACTTTCCCGTTTAGATATACGGCGAGTACGCCTGCCATTTGTTTTAGCTCGCTTAAAGTTTATCAAGTTGTGAACTGTAGGATAACGGTAGAATATTGCCCATGCATTATTTTAGTCCTGACGAGCTTTCTTGCACTGCGCACTCTACTGTGGTCTTCGTTTGTTTCCTGGTTTACCTGATGTCTATGGGAGGGATTTCTGCGCAGCGTCTATTATATGCAGTGTGATCAGGGATTGAAATTCTTCTATACCTAGTTTTGTAATTGATGAACAGGGCAATGCTGATAGTTCCCGGAACATCTCCCAATCAGCAACCTGTTCTCTAAACTTTCATATGATTTTGCTGGAAAGCTAGTAAGTGCAACTGGTCTATAACAGCCAGGACTTGATGATGGTTTTCCAGGTTTCAAGAAAGGTACCATGATAGCTTTCTACCTTCCCTCAGGTATCTCCCCTAGAAGCCAGGTTTTGTTGAAGAATTTTAAGAGTGCCTCAACGGCGGCCTCAGAGAGATGTGCGAGCATGGTGTAGTGTCTACTTGCCTACATATAATACTCTACTTAGTTCCTGAATTGTAATTTTTCTGTTATAAACTCCATTAATGCCTGCTCCCGTGGGAAGTTTTTGTTTTTCAGCCATGGTTTGGATTTTTGAAACGTGTCTGTGTAGTTGGAAGAACTCGATACAGCAGCGAAGTTCTCACCTAATATGTTTGCCAGTTCTTGTAATGCTGTTTGTGTACCAGGAGCAGACAGAAGTTAAAAGGTGCAGGGAGAATGGTCGTCACTGAATTTGCGCACCTCATCCCACAATTCCTTAGACGTTAGTGAACTGTTTATCTTTGATGCATAATTTCTGCTGGGCGTTTTTTTTCGTCATTTCGGCGATTAGAACGCAATTTGGTCCTGGCCCTTTAAAATATTAACGAATTCTCCGCTGTGGAGTATTTTTGAAATATTCTCTATGCTTTGTTTTGCCCTTTTTTCGCTAGTCTGCCGTCCTCGTACCGCCAGAGCTTGTGATTTTTTCTTATTTGTCCTGAAGTTCATGGAATCACTATCTTCGCTGCAGAATTCTAAAGATGGTAAGATTTTCACTCATTTAATGTATGCTCAGTCCATCATCAAATTATTTATGTAATGCGGTATTTTTCGCAAACAGCGACCAGTCAGCTAGTTGGTGTTTCCGGCGCTGAGGTCGTGTTAGAATGATTTGGATTGAGGATGATAAATTTAAAACTGTGTATAAGTGGTCACTTCGTCGAGTATCATTTAAAATATCGTAATTAAAATGATTAAAAACTGATAGTGATTTCAAGGTTAAATCGAGGAAGCACATATCTCTTGAGGTGGGACAGAAATATGTTTTTTTTTACTGTATTCATTAGGCATATGTTATTTGTAAGTACAAGATATTCAATTGTTTGGTCTCTATAGGCGACGTTGATTCAAGTACTTATGTAAGGTTTGTGTAGTTTCTGAGTATTCTTCTACAGTTCTTTTGAATAAAAATAATAAGTAAAAATGCTAACTGCGGCTAAGGCGCCCGTGTGCTGTGCGATGTCAGTGCACGTTAAAGAACCCCAGATGTCGAAATTATTCCGGAGCCCTCCACTACGGAACCTGTCTCTTCCTTTCTTCTTTCACTCCCTCCTTTACCATTCCCTTACGGCGCGGTTCAGGTGTCCAACGATATATGAGACAGATACTGCGCCATTTCCTTCCCCTCAAAACCAATTATTATTATTATTATTATTATTAATATTATTATTATTAATATTATTATTATTCACCACGATTGCCGTTGAACCGCCTGTCACCCGAACGGCCCGGCCAGTGACTCCTTGTTAGAGCACTATAGAGGGTGTTTCAATTATAACTTTGCACAATTTTTAAAAATAGGAGTTTTTAGTTAGAAGAGCGCTTTTTCGGCCTAGCACTGCCACCTGGGCAGTAGGTGGCGGCGACAGAGAAGATGTGCGGCTCCATGCCTTACGTGTTGGCCTCGTATACCTCCATACTGCATAAACTACGTCTTCCTCGGGAACCTTCACCCTAGGAACTGGCGCTATAAAAGCGAAATTCCTAACGGGCTGCACAGACAAAAAACGTTAGCCCGGACTACGGTTCGAGCCATCAACTGCGCCCTCAGACAGTTTATCTTGCTCTCGCTCGCCCTCACCTTACCATGTCTTTCCTCCCTCCCCTTCGTCCTAACAAATTTTCATTCGGTCATGCTCCTTCACCCCCATCTCACCGAATGAAATCCTCATGAGGTGAGGGTGAGGACGCCCTCACGAGGGCTCGCCTTCGTCAGGATGCCCATCTCTGGTTGACAGTGACCAAGACCTACATGTTGCAGACGGCCCTACGAGAACAGGTAATTTCGACCAGATTTTTTTCTTCTTAGGAGTAAGCTAGGTTGGAAAGAGTTCTGTTTTCTTCCTATTGCGATGGACATGTGGACAGCTTCTTGCTTGACTTGCTTCACGACTGCTATTCCGACGTATTCTGCCATCATGAAAGTCAAACTTTGCGCTTTATATGCCAAAGCCCAAGTTGACGTCTCGCCGGAGGAAAGTTTCATTCCTGATGAGTCTTATTACAAGGACACGCGTCGCATCTGAATATTTTTAGCCTCAAATATTATTACTGCTCCTGCACTAAGTTTTGTACGACCAATTTCTCCGCTATAACACAAGCGCTTAAGAATATTTGATTTAATTTCTCATAGTCATCTGTTTTTCTTTTCCTCTCAAAACCTCACATAATGGAATTCAACAAAAATTGCCTAGAGTCTGCGGCGGACATAGATCACCATTTCGCTGTTATTTAGTTAAAGCTGTGTTTTAAGTTAAAGTTAAGGTTTAGTAAAGTTGTGTGATCAGCTAGGATAGCTACATGTATGTAAAACAAATTGTACTCGCGCCTTGAAAAGCCAAAAAAGATGATGGGAGAATGCAAGAAGATCTGTCAGACAGAAACCAGAAACCATGAGATTCTTTTAAACCAAAATTATTATGATCCCAGTAATACCCCTATTGCTTTGTTGCCTCAAGAACTGTGGTAGCTTGGTCACCCCAAAGTAGTAGGAGTAGTAGAGCAATACAGCACTACCATACAGCGCAACTGTAGACAGAGCACAAGCAACCAGTTGGTGTTGTGATTTGAGATACTATGCGCCTGCCATAAGGTGCTAAGAGACCTTGAGCAACGAGTGCCACTTTTGACAGGGAATGTCACTAATGGTATGCAAAGTGTTATCATAAAAAAGGCCAGAAACCTGGCGAAATTCATAGGTTGTGTACTTACACTTTTTGGTATGCACACTCTTGATTTCTCCAGGAGCGAAGGAGTCATGCCACACCTGCCTACGGTGAATATAAGGACAACAAAAATGCATGTGCAAGGCGTGTAGTTCGCTACGCTGAAAAAACAGCCAAAACCATAATTAATAAAACAAGCCACATACAGATTTTTTTTAGAAAAGCACATATGTATAAAATTATCCTGACTGGAAGGTTAAAAACATATGCCAATTATAGTATCTCATTGTTTCAGGAGGCTCTGCGTCATTCTTCTAAAATAACCAGTCTGTTAATTTCGCTCCAACGCGCATTTGGTCCGTGCTAAGCACCCATAGTGGTGTTCTGACAAGGTTTAGGAGCCTGCCACTTGTAGCCGGCCACAGCCAAAGATAATGAATCGTTTTCAATTTCTCCCTTCTGCACATCTGAATAAAAGGAACAGGCTACTCCACCTTCCAGAAAAACGTATTAACCAATCTCGTCTACATGAGAAAGGTTAGTATAGTGTCTTCATTACGCTAACCTTATTTTATACCGTAGTTGTCACAGCAACAAAAACATGCCAAAGCGTGTTTTCGCGCGGCGAGAGACATGAATGGGAGCCCACCCAGAGCCATCTTGTGACTGAAACCAGTATTAGCAAGGGCCGCTCCAAGCCAGTCCAAGCCGATCTAAGTCGATCCAAGCGGCCAAGAGAAAAGAGAAGAATGCAAGAGGTAGAATAGAAGAAGGGGATAAAATGGAGGGATACCGTCCTGGAGAGAGAAATGGCTATGACGACTATCGCCAGGCGTTTTGCATCTAAGAAAGCTTCGTAGTTTAATGACCGAGTCATCCGTAAGGAGTTAAATGTACCGTAAGGCGGAAGACATACAATGCGGCCGTGTTTGGGCTACATTGTTTTTCTTATATTGCATACGAAGCGTTCAGCTCTTAGCAATGTTGATGCAAGCAGTGTATTTGCTATATGAACCAGGTCGACGCTTCAAAGCGCGAGAATATAGGCGCCGCCATATTTTCTAGCCGACGTTAAAATTGGAAATTTATTTGGGTCATTCTGCCAATTCTAGCGATCATAACCTGTCTTAGGAATTGGACCCAGTGTATCCATGTGAACATTTACACATTGGACAGAAAAGGCAGAACTAGTATGGTGCTGATAATAAGTTATCAGGAGCATAACATACAAAACTGCATTCATCACTTGAGCTATCACAGCAGGCAAAATTAAATGAGATACCTAGGATCAACGAGGAAGTGCCTTTGGCCCCAGCATGACAGTCCCAGAAATAGGTTAAATGAGAACAGCCACGTATGAATAACATACTATAATTTATTTAATTATGGACGAAGGAATTAGGCATTCCGCGGCTGATGATGTTGCTACTGCGTTTGTATGCTGTAATTGTTTGTATGCTTGGATCTTAGTGCATCATGCTCCTTTCCCAAAGCCACGCAAAACAAAAATTAGAATTAAGGGACAGCTGCTTTCAAAACATTTCTCCGTATTTCTTCTACGGAGTGCGTATTATTTTATGACATGTCTTCGCATTACATTTTACGTAGCTTGCATTATTCGTACATCTCTCCGTATTACTTTCTACAGGGTTTGATTCATTATTTACACCTCGTACATTATGCAGTTTGCGCAAAGCCTACGATAACTACTGACCAGCAGCTTTTGCAATAAACAGACTTTTTTTGCAGTTCTTTAGCCAGTATATTTTTTATTGGCACACCGCATGGTATGCCCCAAAACGCGCAACGTTACTCGTAGGAATAAAAATCACGCCCTGCTTGCCAACCATGCTTACTAGCATACCTTCGGTTTAAAAAAAAAATTCCCCCGAAGCTCGGCCACAAGATACGTCTTGTTTATAATGGCGTTGAATTACTCCTTCGATGGGCTCTGTTGGCTGCCAAAACAGCTTTAGTTTCGTACCTAACTTGCCAACGTTAAGCAAGCTGTCGAAATGAGAGAAAGCAATTATGAATCACGGCTTACCGCAGGCGACGTTATTGATGAGGGCGTAGACGGCGTACTTTGGTCGCTGTCGGAGTATCTTCATGTACTCGGCCGGCAAGTCGAACTCAGCCTTTGACCCAGCGGTGCTGGGGGATGCAAGGAGGACTCTCGACGGAAGTACGGCGACCATGAGGACACGAAGCAACTTGAGCCACATTATAGGCGCCTCGGTTCCGAGACTCGCCACGGACTGGTTTCACTTTGTCGTGTGCGCTGGCTATAGCCCCTGCAAGGTACGAATAAGAAGGGATGCGCGCTATCGCAGTTAAGGCTTTTGAGATCGGCTACCGTACGGCTAAGTGGAAACTGAATTACTTGCGCTTAGCACAAAAGTGCTGTTTTGTGATCATGTTTTTTGCCTTTTCCAGACTACCAAAAGACGGCCGCAGCATTACACTATCATGAATAGACCATAAGCAAGAAACCTTAATTTTTGCTTTAGCTTTTTTTCTGTCTTTAATCCTGCTCTAACGTAACGCCGCCGAACAGGAAAAAATTGATGGTCTAGCCCTGCTAGGCAAGGATATACGTAGCGTAAGCGCCGCGACATCTAGTTCGGAAGAGTTAATATATAAAAGGCGCGCATTCACTCATCATCATCATTTCATCATCAGCCTGACTACACCACTGCAGGGCACAGGCCTCTCCCATGTTTCTCCAATTAACCCTGTCCTTTTCCAGCTGCGTCCACCCTGTGCCTACAAACTTCTTAATCTCATCCGCTCACCTAACCTTCTGCCGCCCCCTGCTACGCTTGCCTTCTCTTGGAATCCACTCCGTTACCCTTAAGGACCAGCGGTTATCTTTCATTCTCAGTACATGCCCTGCCCAAGCCCATTTCTTTCTCTTGATTTCGACTAGGCTGACATAACACGCGTTCCTTTTCTCATCCACTCTGCCCGCTTCCGGTCTCTTAACGTTACACGTATCATTTTTCTTTCCATGGCTCGCTGCGTTGTGTTCGTTAGCCTTCACGTTTCTGTCCCGTAGTAAGTACCACTAAGATACAGCTGTTTTACACTTTTCTCTTGAGGCATATTGGTAGACTTCCATTCATAATCTGAAAGAACAGAACCTGTCATATGCGCTGCGCCCCATTCTTATCCTTTTATTTCCCTTTCATGATCCGGACCAGCTGTCACTACCTGACCTAAGCAGACGTATTCCTTTACCACTTCAAGCACCTGGCTGCCAATTTTGAACTGCTGTTCCTTTGCTAGACTCTTTAACAATAATTTGGTTTTCTGCATGCTAATTTTTAGACCGACAGTTCTGCTCTGCCTGTCTAAATCATTGATCATGCTTTGCTGTTGACCTTTTGAGTGACTCACCAAGGCAATGTCATCAGCGCTTCGTAGATTATATCGGTATTCTGTATTAACTATTGTCCCCAAATGTTCCCTATTCAGGCCTCGGAATACATTCTGTAAACAGGCCGTGAATACCATTGGCGAGATCGTATCTCCTTGTCGGACGCCCTTCTTTATTGGAATTTTATTGCTGACTTTGCTGCTGGCCTAAAGATGCTGAATCATCCATTTATTTGGTTCTAGGGAAGTGGTAACCTGATTTCGTATCAGCGATGATATCACGGACAACCTCACGTGTTCTTTTCGCGCATATTCGCGCGTGTGATCCATACTTGGTATTCTAAACGTATGGCGTCAAATAAAAAAGTATGACGAAGTGGATTTTTCTCCTAAAAGCTTCGCCCGCGATGCTAACTTAAAACTTTCAGTGGCTATGGTGCTCGCCTCATGACCGGAAAGACGCGGTTTTGATCCCGGCCGCGGCAGTCGCATTTCGATTAAGGTAAAATTTTAGAGGCGCGTGTACTGTGAGATGCCAGCGCACGTTAGAGACCCCAGGCGGTGAGAATTATCTGGAGCCCTCCACTACAGCCTCCCTCATAGCATGTCTCGCTCTAAGACGTTAAACCCTCATAAATCAAACAAAACTAACTTAAAACTCTCGTCAGGTGCTGTTTACCTCATGTAATGATTTTAAGCTTTCGACAAAACGGTCAGTCACCGCGTTGCATTACAGGTCTTCAGTATTTTTCGTGGCATTCTATTTCGTCCACACTAGAGATGAATTTTTCCAGTACTCACTTCAACGAACTCCCTCCGATCAAAAAAAGGTACCCAATGACCGCCGCTGCTGTGGAAGTACGGTAGGGTTGAGCAGTACTTCCACCAGAAAATCACTGCCTCGCTCGGCGACTTCGTGGCTCGCATACATAGTGTGAAACCTGCTGGCGGCTTTAGCGACTCGCCAAATTGTAAAGCTCCCGAGCCGTGAAAGCGAGTGAAAGAGCACTTGCGCTCGCATTCCGTCGTGAAAAGGCAGCAACGTCTGTTGCCGCGCCTTTTCAACTTGCTGCAACGGCGTCAGGAGGAGACAAAAGGGGCGACCACCGCGTTTTTTTCGCGCCAATACCCGCCTCTTTTCAGAAGACACCTCACGCCAATAGTGTACACATATTGACCGATCCAACCAGACATTATCCTGGCCGCATAAAGTCTATAGCAATCAACAAAAGTGCCTTGTGCTTTTTCGTCTTGCTCCGACAAGTCGAAACCTGGACTCAGAAGAAAATTTTAAAAAATACTCGTGCTGACATGACTAGCTGGCTTGAAGCCGGCACCTAGGGTATGCGTCGAAGGAACACTCCAAGGTCTTTTTTCCGAGATGAGAGGGAACAAAGAATTGATATTTGACTATGTACAAATACAAGACGTTCAAAGCGACGTGCACAGACAGACGAGTCTGAACACACGAGAGTTCCGCATCGTGAGACCACACGAGTCCGCAGCCAAGAGTCCGTCCCCACGAGCCCACACGCCTGCGCAAGGCACGGACCTTATGAAGCGATGGCACTCACCAGTGTCCCCAGGTCGTGGCCAGTTCGTAGGCGCATACCTTGGCACCATGAGAGCTGGCACAACTAAACTTACACTCACGGCCCTCAGCAGTAAATATTTGCTTCCCTCAGCGCTGTCAACAACATGAAAATAAATAAGCTACTATTGTAGTCGCCGAAACTCACTCAAAAAATTTCGCTGTTGCGTCCAGCCACAACTCAGACCCACTCCATGCCTGGTTGCAGTTGTTGCAAGCTATACTAGCGGTTAGCCTTGCGAAGTCCGCTGGGAATTGCTGCACCGTAGGGACACTTAAATGATAAATGAGGTCCACAAATCAAGCACATATATCTGAGTCCTGACTGATCTATATATTTATAAGCGCAATCACGCATAGCAGTTTGAAGTCAAATTCTGCTGTCACATGTTGGAGTAGAGATCCGAGTCCTAGAGGAACTTTAATAAAAGCGTGCAGCATTCTTTCTACACTTTTGCGCGCGGGTAGAAAATGTCCTGAAAGGAACTCTGGGGGGGGGGGGGAATCCTGTCTCCTTGAGGGAAGACAGGGCTCACGTTACGTCGACTCACATCCACTCACCACTCATCACCACCCACAGTCATGTCCACTCACTCGTCCTCACACTCACGTCTCCTCAGACTCACAATAATGACCGTCTGCACTCGCATCCATTCACTAAGGCTCACAGACGTGAGAGTGAGTGAGGCGATGAGTGCACTCATGAGTGAGTGTGCCGACCTATGCGTGGGCATGCTGGCCATGATGTCAAGTTGTAGAGGTGGCGAGTCGCAGGTGAAGCCTTCCATTTCACGCCAGAGGCACGCGCACCGCCCTATTGTTCTTCGCGCGATTTCAGTGCGGCGCTGTAATGGATCGTGCTCAACGGCGGCGCTCGTGCAGCGCGGCGCTGTCAACATTGCAAGGCTTCGAATCCAGCGACAACCACAGGCCCGGTCATAACAGCTCGTCCACCACCCAAACAGGTCACAAAAGGGCTGCATGGCGCTTCTCCCTGAAGTGGCCATTGAACGCTTTCGTCCTTGTTACATTTGCTGACCAGAAAAGTACACAAAACCGCACACCATCGCTGATTGTATCACATGGACTCCTTGACGTCGCAACGGCTGACACCAATGACATACGTGTGAATAGGCTCGGTCATAGCAGCCTGCCAACTCGCTGCCCAAAGGGGTCACGAAGGCTGTAGTAATGCTGCCGCCCGCAGTGGTCGCACTGCCATTTCAGTAGTGCGAAAGCACTCATCCGGTGCCTCTGGTACGACAGAAATCGTCTCTTGCCGATTGTATGTCCAAGAAGTGCGAGCGCTCTGTCCCGCTGCACTGCTCGCTCGAGAACCTCCCTGAACAGACAAAGAAAATCGAGAACATCCCAGAACAGACGTTTGCTCCTAGCCAATAGAAAGACCAGACCGGACCGGGAGAAGGAGTGAGTTTGTACGGAGAAGGAGGGAATTTTTACAAGGAACTGCAAGCGTATGTGTACGCCAGCTTTGGCGCTAGAACAGACAGACGCGGCGCTCGTTTATGAAAGGAAGTTGATCGCGGGCTGCGATTCAGCCCCGAGCCGCTGATTAAGCTTGCATAAGCCCGCCCGCTGAGGAGCTCCCGGTGCACGCGCCACTCTCGGCCAGCCACGGACCAACCAGACAGCATGCGCCAGTCATCAGGACGGCCACCGTTGGACACCTGCGGTCGCGTCGGACTGACGAAGTGCCCGGTGAGGTGAACAATTAGCATCCATTCATGCGAAAATGCTCGGTCTGAAGCATCGAAGTGGTGCGTCTAAACGAAAAGCGAAGTTATAAAGAGCAGAGCGTGAAAAGAAGCTACCAAAGATGTCAAAGTACCTACTGAATGCAGCTTCCGCGCAGGGGTATGATCGCTCTACCCAGAGTCCGTGTCGAACTCCCAGTAGTACCGACTGTTCTTCTGTGGAGGACTTGCCAACTCCATCATCACGGTTTCCTGGCAAGAAACAAAGATTGACTCATCTTGGTTGTCTGGATCCTGTGAAAACGGTGAAAACCGACGCTAACCGAGCCCTGTCCTGTTATTGAGTCAACAACGTCTATGCTACTCGGCCGGGCCCCTGCCACAGAGATACAGGTGGGCGGTCCACCACGCTCGATTTCTACTACTGCTGATCAACCGGTGCCAAACCTCCCCGATTAGCCTTCTTCAACTGACGAGCGCCAGGAAACATCACTCCAACAACCGAATCATTTGTTTTCTGTTAGTTTGGCTTGAAATAATCATGTTCCCACCCACAAAGTGTGCCTCGAGAGGACGAATCAGTCGACTTCCCGTTCCGGCAACAGAGAAGTACAGGCAGCCCTGCATCAAGAAGTACGTTGCGAGATCCTCCGAAGTGACCCTGCTAAGTTGCCGCACGTTAATAGACAGATTTCGGAGTGTATGCCTTGAGAAAAGGTCATTGTATTTACAAAATCAGGCAGAAAATTTTCGGTCTTCCTAAAGGCAATGCAAAACTCAGAAACGCTATATATCCCCAAATCTTTTCGTCCGAAAGGCTGTACATGGGGAGGCGTACGAGCGACACTGGTTATTGTACTCGGAGTCCAAAGCTTCCGTTTACTCTTTCATGTGCAAACTATTTTCAGTTTCAAACAACCGCAGTGCTTTCACCACGCACGGCTTTTCTGACTGGAAAACAGGAGAAGAAAAGGTTTGCGCTCATGAAAATAGCGTCAAGCACCGGAACTGCGTGGCAGCATGGCTCGCCCGCTCTACATAAAGCAGCACAATTGACAAGGAGCTGGTTAAGCATCTTTTCACTGAGAGTGGTTACTGGACAGAGGTGTTGAAGCGCGTAGTCGTTGTAGCTAAGCTTCAAGCTTAGCGCAACCTAGCGTTCAGGGGTAGTGAGGAGATTTTTGGTTCATCGGGAAATGGCAATTATATGGGAGTGCTTGAGGCCATTGCCAAGTTTGATCCCCTTCTAGAGGAGCACATCAAACGTTACGGAAACAAAAGAAAAAGCCACCAGTCGTGTCTGTCAAAACCCATTGGTGATGAATTTATCGAGTATATGGCAAAGGCTGCCAAGGAACGTCTCGTTGACGAAGTGAAACGCACCAAATAGTTCTCTTTAATTGTTGATTCGACTCGAGACCTCACTCACGTTGATCAGCTGTCACTTGTTTAAGATACTATTTAAATGGGAAAGTGTACGAAAGCTTTCTTGGATTTGTGACAATCGAATCGCATACCGGCTTGTATCTTTTTGATACGTGATGTCCCGCTTGACAACCAATGGCATCTCAATTGATGATTGTAGGAGCCAAGCTTATGATAATGAGAGTAATATGTCAGGAAAATACAAAGAACTGCAAGCTCAAATCAAACTCCTGAACGAATTGGCAGTCTACTTCCCGTGTGCTGGTCATCCACTGAACTTAGCTGGCGTGTGTAGCTTTGACAGTTGCCTTGAGGCAGTCACATTTTTCCCTGTAATTTTTTACTCAACTCTGCGGCTTTGCATTGTGATTTTAATTTCCTGTAACTGCCTTTTCTCCTTCATCTTTTTCTGCTCTCACCCCTTTCCCCCCGTGCAAGGTAGCAAACCGGCTATTAGTCTGGTTAACCTCCCTGCCTTTCCTCTTCCTCCTCCTCGTCCTCCTCCTTCTTCACTGTAGTTCAGAGACTCTATGTGTTCTTTGCTGCCTCACATAAGCGATGGAGGTATATTTTGGACAGCATGGGCGAAACTGGCCAGCAGCTTGTTTTCAAAAATTCTCTCTGAGACCAGGTGGTCAAGGCACGCTTAATCATGTAAGGTAATTTTGATAATTTTCAATGCAGTCTTGTGTTGCCTTGAAGCTATATCAAAGAACGAGGAAAAAAACGGTGACACTAGGAACGAAGCGCAAACTCTATCCAAGAAAATGACAAAACGAGAGGCTGCATTCATGGCGAACTTCTGTTGTGAAATCTTGCAGCGCTTTCACAAAACGATCGTAGCACTTTAGAAACCAGGCCTAGATATTTTAACTGCTGTAGACCTGCTGAGCTCTATAAAAGACTTTGATAATTCTTTGCGACCTCTCTTTTATACCTTCCAAGGGAGAGCACGCACGCTAAGTACCAATCAATGTTAACAGGATGAGGGCAAACGTATCATTTTGAGTAAGCACCCGGACGTAAAAAGCGACAGCGCGCTACAAGGTAGAAAAAAGTTTATCGTAGAGACCTACAATGTTGTACTTGACAGTCTAGGCTCTGCTTTGCGAGTGCGAAAGGCTGCCTACACTGAACTCTGCGAAAAGTTCGGATTCTTAAAATTGCTGGCAGGAGTTTGGAGCGAGGCCTCTCTGGCACAGCAGGTTGAGAAGTTGGTGAAAACCTACAAAAATGATTTGGATCCGGCATTTTCCGCTCAAATCGTTCATTTTGCGAACTTTGTGCTCAACTCTGTGTGCCAGGACACGAGTCCCCTGGGAAAAATGAAGTTGCTGCACGAAAGAAAGCTTATTGATGGGTTTCCGAATCTTTCTATTGATTTGCGAATGCACTTAAGCATACTCAGGGCAATCTGTGAGACCGAACGACAGCTTTCTAAGTTGTCGCTGATAAAAAATCGCCTTCCTTCGAGTCTCTTTGACGACAAGATGAACTCGCTTGCTATCATGTCGAGTGAAGGTGACCTACTCCGCGATCTATGTTTCGAACAGACTATATCTGATTTCGCCAAAGCGAATGCGCGAAAGATGACATTTTAAAATAGGACTGTTTGCACTATACATGAATAGTTCCAATAAATTCGTTGTGTCGCCTCCCAGCCTCCACACTGCCGATGAAACGCTGAGCAGTGTAATTCAAGTTATGTAAATTTTCGTTGTTAGTCTGTTGTTTGTTCTCGTAATGTTTAGCGCGCTTATAAAAACCTGTATTTTTGTTGTTTTTGATAGTGCCACGTTTATTTGGTGACGCCTTTGCTTGTCCTATCTTTAACGAAAATATTTTCAAATAATGTTTTGTATTTACAGTTGGTAATTTTCTTCTGTATTCTAGTGCATTTTTATGGTGTTTGTATTGCCTTAAGTATTGTATATATCTATTGCATATTTATAGAGTAACGTGTATATTGATTACTGCAGTCTTGTGCTTGAAGTTTAATAAAGAATGTTTTAGATACAATCATGCGTCTCCTCACGGGATTAGACTTAGTGATGTAAACAAAGCCTAGCTTCAGAAGGATCGACATCTGAGCTGTGTTGTTTTTTCTACGTTCTTGTTCGTCTTGAGCGCACTAAACTCTTCCTTAAACCCTAGCTTTTGCTGAAAACAGAATGCATTTTAATCAACATATGTGTTGGTGTTTACAACAGGACGCGCTTCAAGCAAGTTTTGTTGTTTTCCTTATAATAATAACAATAATAATAATAATCCCGTTGATCGCACTTCATTCTTTTTAATTTGGTGGAATTAAAATTAAACATGGAATATTTCCAGTGGCGTAGCAGGCAGCAGAAGTTGGGGTCAATATAGGTAAAGGGGCCTGCATGCGCATTAGCTCAAGGCCCCCATTTCTCTTAATCCGGCCCTGAGTCAAGTCTCTCCGCGCGCAAGCAGACGACCCGCGCGCACTGACGGCGCCCCTGACAACAGGGCCGCCGCGCGGCATTCCCACAAAAGGGCACCAGTTCTTCCCAGCCGGTTTTCACACCTCCCATTCTAGACACCCTAGCTACACTGTCCGTTGTCTTTTCATGCTTGCAAGCTCGCGAGTCAAGCCAAGCCGGGCCAATTTTCTCCCGCGCAAAGCACAGTCATTTCATGTTCGTTTCAGTCGTTTCTTCCTGGTGTACATTCTACACGTTGTAGTTGCCATACTATTATTGCTTTTATTACGCGGCTCTGGACGCTTGTGAGCAGAAGACACCCTTCTGCGACGATGTCCTTGTTTGAGAAGCCAGAAACCGGCACAGAACAAGACGAGTGACATAGTTTAATTTTCACACAATAAGCACATTTGTCTGTGCGAGTTGGTTCATAACAGCAATTAAAGGAATAAAATTGCGCAAAGGGATTGAAGAAAAAAGAGGCTGTCTTGTCCTCACGCCTTTTCTTCTTCAATCCCTTTGCGCACGTTTATTGTTAATTAATTTTTTACACACATCATTGTTTAGTTCGGTTCAGCCATGGCGGCTTGTTCAGAGCGGAAGTTTCGGCGCTCTAGAAATCGACGGACGAACGAGTGTCTCGAACTCTTGGAATTGTCTAGTAGTGAGGCATGCTGTTCTTTCATTATGAACGAATTGGAAGAGATGGAAGAGACCGTGCTGAATGTGTCCACATGTTCTCAATACGCCGAGCTTGTTGCGGTCTCAAGCAGCCGACTGCATAGCAGTGCCGTTAAACAATTCCCAATGGACGATAATTGCGGCGATGCAGAGGGCGCGTCACTTCGAAGAAACGACTACAGCATGTCGTCAAGTGAAGAGCTGCCTGGCACTGAAGACGATTTGCCATTCTGCAGGCGACTGCAGATGTGGGCGGTTGAATCAGGCCTGATCCATGCATCACTTAACTCACTTCTGGCGCTGCTGCGCAGCCATTTGTGTTTTTTTTTCCTTGCTAAGGTGTGCAAGGGCATTGCTAGAAACTCCCAGGAGATCAGTCGGCATCTTGCATCTAACTGGTGAAAAGTACTGCCATTTAAACATTGGAGAAGGCGTCCGTAGTGCTGTATTGCGCGAAAGAGGTGTACCCCAGGAGCTAGTCTGAATGATGATGATGAATTTTTATGGCGCAAGGGCATCAGGAGTTAGTCCTGAACTTGAACATCGGCGGGATCCCAATTGCAAAAAGCTCTAGGAGCCAGTTCTGGCCGATTCTCGGACAAATCAAAAACTTGAAACGCAGTGATACTTTCGTAGTTGGCGTTTTCTTTGGTGACAGAAATCCCGACGGTGCAGACGAGTTTCTTCGTACCTTTATTTATGAGTTGGAAGAGGTTTTGACTACAGGGATCAGTTTTTGTGGACATGCTCTCCCTGTAAGATTTAATGCACTGTCTGTGATGCACCATCCAAGGCATTTATTCTGGGCCTCAGAAGCCACCCAGGGTACTATAGTTGCACAAAGTGTACAGTGAAGGTCATGTATGAACAGTGCACAGTAAGTTTCCCACAGATCAATAGAAGTCCCAGAACTAATAGCAGTTTTCGGGGACAGTTTCAGAAGCAGCACCATGTTGGTGACACAACTCTTGAAAGGCTGCTGATAGATATGATCAAGGATTTTCCACTGGATTACATGCATCTTGTGTGTTAAGGAGTTGTGCGCAAGATTCTGCTTTTGTGGGTTCGTGGCCCAAGACATGCCAGGCAGGGAGCTGGCATTTTGGATCGGTTTTCGTCCAAATTGACGGGTCTAGCTCAGTATGTCCCCTCGGATTTCAACTCAGAGACAAGAGGTTTACCTGACTTAGATCGATGGAAGGCAACAGAATTTCGATTCTTCGATTCTTTCTGCTCTATGGTGGTCCTGTGCTGTTGGCGTTTAAATTTCCAGAGAAAATATATGAGAACTTTTTGTTTCTTCATGTGGCAGTCACCATTCTTGCATCCCAAAACACAGGTTCAGGTGACTAATAATGTCGACGAGTTGCTAGGCGAGTTTATCGACAGTTTTGGTCGAATATATCGGGCACAGTATGTGTCGCATAACGTCCATGCACTGTGCCATCTTGCTGCCAATGCGCGGTACCTCGGACCTCTTTCTTCATGGAGTGCTTTCCCAATTTAAAACAATATGGGCACCATCAAGAAACTTTTGCGAAAGGCACAGTTTTCATTAGAACAGCTTTCAAAGATACTTACTGAGAAACTCAACGTGGACAACAAAACTTATGCTGGTGCAAGGCCATGTCCTGCATTTAGCTGCGATCACCAGTGAACACTTTCGTTGCTATGCGGGGGGCCACAATTTAGGAAGGTGATGCTCCCAAACGCCTCTAAGTTTCGCACTTTAGGATGTTAGGATATTAAACTTTAGGATGTTAAACCTTGCAATTTACAGTTTAGGTTGTAGTCTGTTATTCTTGTTTTTTTCTCTGTGTTAAAATATCCACCAAGCTGTGGCATAGTTTCTATGCAATAATCACAACAGAGTTGATTGTTCTTGGTGTGAATACTTACTTGAAGTCTACATCCCTAAAGCGCTAATGCTGTACTTGTGCTGCATTCCTTTATTTGTTCGAAATGTATTTTTTACTTCCTGCCTGACAGCAGCGGGTTGTTGCCATTATCATAACAGTAAAACGCCAGTAAATGCAGGAACTGCTTCACTCCTTGTGTGGCTTGCAAATCCAATCAAAGGGACAGTAAGAAAACGCGAAGTGTGCATTGCTTTCTTGTGCCATGTATTGTCCTTCAGTAAATGTGTAGCAAATGTGTATAGTACTCCACAACCTAGTACTTTAATTAATACGAACTAGTATTTGTATAATGTGCAACCTTCATGCTAAGTGTTAACATCAGTTTACTCCTTCTTTAGGCAGCTTTTTATTTCTAAAAAGGGGCATGTTGCACGTTGTACCCATTGTTTACAGTGGTGATTTGGTTACGTAAAAATACAATTTTAGCTCAAAAATGATTAGTAACTATATTGTTTTTTAGTTGATATTGGAATGAAGGCTCTCCTACATACCCTCGTGCAAGCTGTTGCTCCTCCGCCTTCCAGACTGCTGATTTCAAAGTTTTGTTTGACTACTATAAACATATTCTAATAGAAGCAAGTGATGCGATTATGCTTCAGCAGTGTGTGGAACAGTGGATGTGTTTAACTTAATGCCTGATGTGTTTCAAGTGTATTAATAAGTTTGTGTTAAATATTTGCTGTTGTAGGGAAAGATTGCCATTCATGTGCTTAGTGTAAAACTCATCTTTGAAACTTGCTTGAATCTTTCTGTGCTGTTTATTTAAGAATTAACTACCTTTCAACTATGTTTTAAATATAGACACCATCAGTTTCACAGGCAAATGCGATTGCTGCAGACAATCCTTCTGAGGGTGGAGCATCTGGGAATTCAAATGGATACCATAAAAACTAGACTTAGTGCTAGTGGTACAGATGGACTGCAGCAGGTTCTACTGCAAGAGCCGTTTTCTACATAGGAAGGCCTCGAAAACTTTGACAAGGAGTTGGCACAAAGCAGCGACATGAAATTGAAACTGGTAAGGGTTACACCGTAGCCATATAACTGTTCCGGTTGGCGCTAATGTTTAATGGCTCTCTTAATTGAAGATTTGCATTCAGTGACAACTTCCTGTTATGATCAAAGTACATGCACAACAGAATGCAGTGAAATCTATGCGCGCAGAAAGCAGCTCATTGATGCATAAATATTGCATTTTTGTTTGTATTGTTGTCTTCAACTGTGTTCAAGGGATAAAAATTGTTGTTGTGATAATTACCGCAGCGGTGGCCTAGTAGTTTCAGCATCTGCTTCGCATGCGGCAGGTGAGCGGTTCGATCCACAGTTCAGCCGGGTACCCACCAGTGATACAATGAGTACAAGGTTCACCGGACTTGGTGCTCCGCTTATTCAGGGTGAAATGCTTGGGAAATGCGTCTTTGACCCACCTTGAGCAAACGAAAATACCTTTCGCTATGGCGCTGCTTGGCCGCAGACTCCCTTGTGCATAAAAAATCATCATCAAAAATTCATAAATACTTGCTTTTGAAACCACGCTGAAGGCAACTCCATTCAATTATTGTTCTCGTTAAAGATTTATTCTCTGACTGTTTCTAGCTATGCTGACATTTGTTTGCGAAAGGAAATATAAATAGATCCGAAAATCTTCCTGCCAATCTGTTCAAACCCGTAATGTCCTTCCCAAAAAGGATAAATTTCAAGCATTTGGAAGCGAATGCACTACGAAATTGTGCTGACACATGCATTTTGTTATCAAACCCAGTCGGTTATGGCAGCACCTGACTTTTGTTTTGTTTCTTTTCTAGCTTCTAAAGGCTACATTCTTGCTGAGAGTGGTCTGTTTGTGATTAGAACTTCGTGCTGTGTCTATACAGGCCAACTTGTACTTGTCATCAGTGTCCCTTTTTACCTTGGTCTGTCTTTAGCAAATGCACGTGCTAAGGAATTAAATCAGAGATGCTAAAATCTGCTGGATTTGTTCAACATGACTGACACTTAACCAGGAATTCATTCCTTTTTCTCAGCCACTTTGAAAGAGTTTATTTGTATTTCCTTTCAAATAAGCATTCAACATATTAAAAGGTCAAAATGCTAAGCTGTGAGGGTAAAAAGCACATATGTGTGCCTTAACGAAAGAAATGTGCAGCCATGGAAGACAGGAAAGCAAAAGTGAAGTGTATATTTTTGCCACCCTCAGGATCCCAGTGTGTACTTATTTGCAAAGGAGCCGCCGCGGTGGCTCAGTGGTTACGGTGTTCGGCTGCTGGCCCGTAAGACGCTGGTGCGATCCCGGCCGCGGCGGTCGAATTTCGATGGAGGCGAAATTCTAGAGGCCCGTGTACTGTGCGATGTCAGTGCACGTTAAAGAACCCCAGGTGGTCGAAATTTCCGGAGCCCTTCACTACGGCGTCTCTCATAGCCTGAGTCGCTTTGGGACGTTAAACCCCCATAAACCAAACCAAACCAAACTTATTTGCAAAGCGAGAGAGAGAGAATAAAACTCTTATTTGTCCCAAAAATTTTCATCGCGAATGCGTGGAGCAAGAATACTTAGTCCACGGCACCTGCGGCTGCTACGGTGATCTTAGTTTAGTCCAGTCTTAGCGCATGGTATAAGGTCGGTTTGTCCGCTCATCAGGGGCATATCTTCTGATATTGTGTGAAGTATCATACATTCTTGCATTATACTCACCATCTCAAGAAGCAAAATTTAATTGATTCATCCTGACTTTCTTCACGGTTGCATTCTTTCACTTATGGCTAAACAGACCCTTGCACTTAAGTTGTGTGTTATGCAATAATTTCAACTGAGTGCAGCCGCCACGGTGGCTGAGTGGTTATGGCACTCGGCTGCTGGCCCGAAAGACGCGGATTCTATCCCGGCCGCGGCGGTCGAATTTCGATGGAGGCGAAATTCTAGAGGCCCGTGTACTGTGCGATGTCAGTGCACGTTAAAGAGCACCAAGTGGTCGAAATTTCCGGAGCCCTTCACTACGGTGTCCCTCATAGCCTCAGTCGCTTTGGGACGTTAAAACCTCATAAACCAAACCAAACCAATCAACTGAGTGGATCAGGTACGTGGAATCACATGCAGATTTCCGCCCATAGCTAGCATCATGGGCATCTCGCCAATGCATTCCTCTGATCGCTATCTCAGAACTTCTTGGACCGCTTAAGAATATCTATGACATAGATCTTCCTCTCTACCCAAGGAGACTGCTCAGTACTCCCCGGTCGACTCGAACGAGGAGTGTTCCCCCCGGACACTACTAGCACTTTTCCTCGCTCGCTATCTCAGAACTTGTTGGACCGCTTAAGAATATCTATGACATAGATCTTCCTCTTTACCCAAGGACACTGCTCAGTACCCTACGGTCGAATCGAACGAGGAGTGTTCCCCCCGGACACTACTTGCACTTTTCCTTGAGGCAAACGCAGGAAAACTTAGTTCATAAAGAGGCAAATGAAATTACTGCGACGGTGCTTCAGCACTTTTTTTACACTGATGGGATGCGCCTGGGCAACAGCACCACAGATCAGCTGTGGCCACTTTTGGGAAGATGCGTTCAACTAGACGAACTGCGACCGTTCCTTATCGGTTGTTACGAAGGAAAAGGAAATTTAAGCCCCTTTCTGCGCAGACTTTCCTAGAAGAATTTGCACAAGAACTGAGTATCGTGATCACAACCGGCTTCACAGCGAATGGTACCCACTTCGACATTTGTGTGAAAGGCTTCATCAGTGATGCTCCTCCGGCAAGGACCTTTGTTCTCGGGATAAAATATCATGGCGGGTACTATGGCTGCTCTAAATGCAAACAGAAAGGGCGCTACTGCATAGGCAAAGTAGTTTTTCCTTGACACGAATGCACCCGTGTATACTGATGAGGACTTTGCTGCAAGGACGAACCAGGATCACCACGTGAGTGACACGCTGCTGTCAGCTCTACCCCTGGGCTTGGTCAGTGGATTTCCATACGAATATATGAATATTGTGTGCTCGAGCATGCAACGGAAACTCCTACAGGTTTGGAAACGAGGAAAACGGTCTGCGTTCATGCTGCAAGTGCAAATAACTACTCTTTTGGCAAAGCTGGCGTCAGTGGGCAGTTATACCTGCCTAGATCTTTCTCGCAAACCACAACCGTTTTCACAACTTCGCGCATGGAAAGCCCGGCGTATCGCCAATTTCTTCTTTACCCTGGTGCCGCGATCCTTCGAGATTATGTAGTTGTTGTTGTTAGCCTATCAAAAGATGGCACATACCCACACTGGGGGTCGGCCAAGAATCGGGTGGCTATTCACCTGAACGCAGTTAACAAAAAGGAAAAGCACGTGGGATCGCAACACCGGTGAATTTTTCGTCATGAACAGAAAAGGGATGAGAGTTTTGATTTTAAAATTTTAAGAATAATAATAAAGAGAGGGATTAAATAATAATGATTAAGTCAAAATGTAATAATTGATAGAAAAGAAAAGTTTGAACACTTAGCAAGGCAATCAGTGAGATTCTATCAGGAAATTTAGAACAGCGGTACAAACAGATCTGTGGCTGAACACAAATGTCGTGGCGCCAAATGATAGCAAGAGCGGGCTGCTCAAACTAAGGCCAAGATGCTGCAAGGGCTCCTCCAGCAACCTTTTTCTCAGAGAGTTGAATCGGCGACAATACAGTCAAAAATGTTCTATAGATTCAGGCTCACGGCAAAATGCACAAAGGGGAGACAGCGACAAACCCGACTTGTGCAAACAGAAATTCAGAGGGGGGATGCGGCAGCGCAGCCTCGTCAGTGATACTTCAAGCTGCCGAGAGCAACAAATTTTCCTGTTCCAATAATATATAAGGTGCTCATAATCCGCCGATGTTAAAATTGATGTGTCTTGCGTGCTTAAAAACGCACGTCGCCGAAATCTAGATGCTGTAAAATAGGCTGTAGCCGGGATGATTGGCAACACGGGGCCGCTGAGGGAAGCCTTTGCGAGATTATCAGCAATCTCATTTACTGTCACACTGCTGTGACCGGGAACCCATACTAAATGAACAAGGCTCAAATGCGGAGGAAGTAGGGATAAGAAAGTTGTTGAAATGGGACCGTAACATGTGCAGCGAGGGACGAACACAAAGATAAAGAATCAGTAATTACTCCAACAGCTGTAATAGAGGGGTCTAGCTTGCGTAGAGCAAGTACAACTGCTAGAAACTCTGCTTAAAAAATAGGGGTGAAATCTGGAAGGCGCAGTGAAAAGGACCAGTCTGAATGCGAGCAAAATATTCCCACACCTGCTTTTTCATTGTATTGCGATGCGTCAGTGGCTATTGCTATATCTGTAGGTGGGGTCCTCAGATGATCTTCTAGAAGACCATTTAGAATACTCGGTGGCAAAAGTTTTGCATTTTTTTGGGAATATGTCGTCGAAAACAATGTGGATAGCGGGCCCATTGCGAAGTGCAGGAAGGATATCAAAAATGTTTACATCTAAAGGCTGAAGTAATCTTTGCACAAACACTACCTTAGGGGAATTGAAACGAGACCAGGGGACATCAAAAAAGGATGTCGGCTGAGAACAGAAAATGCTTTGGGAACGGTGGAAATGGGGTTCATAGATCCTGAGGTAAGTTTGCACAGTTAAGAATTGAAGTCGTGATAAGAGAGACGGAATGCGGGCTTCAAGGTACAGCACATTGATAGCAACAAATTTTGGAAGGCCGAGGCACATGCGAAGTGCTTCCCTCTCTAAATGACGAGCGGGCGAAGTTTATATTTAGCCGAGCCTGAAAACAACACTGATCCAAATTCTAAAATTGGCCTGGCATACACAGTGTAGATCATTAATAGCGCATCTCTGCGCATGCCGTACCGGTGATGGCACAATCTCCGTAACATGCCCACGGCACGAGCCCCTTTCGCCGCGACATGGTCAATGTGAGGTCGCCAGGTGAGTTTGTTGTCATAAATGACCCCTAGGTATTTTAGGGATTGAACCTGCGGTATTATTTTTAACTGGCAAGTGAGAGAGACCGCTACAGGAGTGAATGGAGGGAAAACAAGGGTGGCGCACTTTCCAACATTTAACTTCAGGTGTTATGCGCTCAACCAGTGCTCGAGTGTATTCAAATATGACTGCAACAGACCATACAGGGAATGCATATCCGGCGCAGCAGCAAAAAACGCAATGTCGTCCGCATAGACGTAAGTGCGTACATGGCGGTGGAGAGGAATTGAGCTCAACAGAATATTAAAGAACACAGGAGAAAGAACAGCTCCTTGCGGTACACCTGGCGTTTGTCTGTACCTCTCTGAATGAACACCATTATGGACGCAAAAAAATTCCCTGTTATAAAGAAATGCAGATATCTATGCAACTATATAATCTGGAAATTGAAGAGACTGTAGCCTATATATCAGGATGGAGTGTTCTACACTGTCGTAAGCTTTGGCGACGTCTAACGTAACCAAAGCCGCGACCAGGCGTTGACGACGAGCAAGGAGAATTCTGCTCTCAAGATCAGCATGTACATTCCATATCGAACACCGTGGCCGGAAACCGAGTTGGCACGGGCTGAGTATAGTTTTGCGGTCCGCAATGGCTGACGCCCGAATTAGTAACACCCCTTCTATAAATTTTACCACGTTTTATGTTAAAGAAATTGGCCTAATATTATCCAATTCATAGCCTCCACCCTGATTTTTAAGTAAACCCATACAAAAATGTCCTATGGCCGGCTATAGAATTTTGGCCCAAATAGCTATAGACCTTTCCTATTTCTGTCTATAGCTGTCTATACAGGCTGATATGTTTTTCTATAGACAGCTTAAGACAATTGTATGGTTCCAAAGCTATAGCTTTAGTGGCATAGATTTTTCAATAGCTGGCAATAATCACCTCTATAGGTGCTTATAGACGTTCATAAAAGGCCATAGACGGACATAGCTTTTTCCATTGACGCCCATAGGACTTTTTTGTATGGGAAGGGATCATCTTGGACAGCTTCCACTCAGAAGGTCTCCAAGCGTGTTTGAGAGAGTAGTTTATTAGGTGCAATAGGGAGTTGGGAGACTCTTAAAATAGAATCTTGAGCATCTTTGTAGTAACACCATCAGGAGCAGGAGCAGCAGCTGGCAATCTCTGGACAACTTGTGAAAGCTCTGATAGATTTACTTGTGAGGCATTATCATTTGTCACGACTGGTGCAAACAACAATGGGCGCAAAGGTAGTAAAGACGAGAACCGCTTTTGCAGGCCGGTGGCAATTAATTCAACCGCCTGGATAGCTTCTACAGGTAACATAACTAATGACTGAAAATGATGAGAGGACATGAGCTGTTTCGTAGACCGTAGAAAACCGAATAGGGCACGTCGGTTGCCCGCCTTTGAAAGATAATCGAAGTGTTTTGAGCCATATTTTTCCTTCACGCGAGAAACTGTGCGTTTAAAGGTGGCTGCAATAAATTTATAATCACTCAAGTTATTCGGGCATTGGTTATGAAGAAGCTTTTCCCATGCTGCCTTCCTCCGCCTGTAATCTCTTGTACAGTCCGCATTCCACCAGTTAGAAGAAATCCCTTTTGTTGTTACGGCTTTCCTCTATAGCCAGACATATGCTTGCTGACTGGTGGACCTCGGCGATGTTAGACACTGAAGCAAGGGCAGAGCGCAACGCCGTCTGAAATCTGTCATAATTTACATGTGACGGCAACTGAAAAGACGCCGGAGTAACACGACATATGATATCAAAATGAATAGGTATATGGTCACTTGAGGTGCCGCTATCAACAGTCGACCAATTCGTTACGCCAATTCCCGGGCTAATGAACGTGAGATCCAAAACATATTGAGTGTGTGAGCGAAGATAAGTGGCCGATCCTGTATTTAAGCACATCAATTTGTGATGAGAAACCCAGTCCCAAAGGCGCTTGCCGCATGTATTAGTCCTAAACCCCACTAAACATGGTGAGAATTGAAGTCCCCAGCCACGAGAACTGGGTTTTTACAGTTAGCGAGTAACAAGTCCAGAGGTCTAACATCCTGGACTCTATTGGGGAAATAATAATTTGCTATTGAAAATGGAGAGCACCGAGGAAGTACAAAGACTGGTGCCAAAATCTCACAGTAAGGAGACATTTGTTGAAAAGATACCATAGCCCTGTGGCAAAATTTTGAAGAGACTAGATACTTCGGTGGATGAAGGAAGACGAAGTGCTTCTCCTGTGGAACACATCTCGCCCGTCTCTGTGTTTTTCTGGACTTCTTACTGCACCTGTGGGGTCTACCACCCCCTCCATCGCGGTGATGGATGTACAACACCCCGAGGATCCTCCCGGTCGCCGTTCACCCGCGGACATCGGTTCGCGGAAGCGAGGAAATACGTCGAGTGGTAGCGAGGACACAGAGCTGTACTGCGCATCAAGTGACGAGTCCTCGGAAGACAGCTTACGATATGTCCAGTACCGCAAGGCCAAACGAAGAATTATCAACTCATCTTCGGCGTCCAGCTCGGACACTGTGAAAACAGCTCCTCAGCGATGGCCTCACTCCATCCTGTTTGTGCCACAGAACGCTACCGACAACCTGCGCGTCCTCAACAGGCAAGCACTCTCCGTTTATTTAGAAAACACCGTGCCAAATGAGATCAAGGATGTTAGGCTAAACACTAGGCGAAACATCCTGGCACTCGATGTGATGAACCCGAGCGCACTGACCATTCTACAACATGTCACGCAGCTGGGAAACATCAAGGTCCGATCCATCGTGCCAACGAATGGTGCCACAATAACAGGAGTCATATATGACATTGACAATAAAATATCTAATGCAGACCTACCAATTCGCATAAAACCAGCAAGCGAACACAGCGTGATTGTGCATGTTGGTCGCCTCGGCAACTCACGTTGTGTGAGGATAACCTTCAAAGGTCTTCTACCCTAAGTGAAGCTTGGCCACTTTCGCCACCAGGTTCGACCATTTATTTCAAGACCTATGTAATGCTTCAATTGTCAGAAGATTGGACATGTGAAGGGTGTTTGCAGAAATTCGGCCGTGTGCCCTCGATGTGCCGAACCCCACTCAGAAGACAACTGCAGCGCAACCACGTTGAAGTGTCCTAACTGTCAAGGTTATCACTGCGCCTCTTCCAAAGACTGTCCCCAGATCAAGAAAGAGATCACCATTCTTAAACAAATGGTGAGAGACAACTCTACCCACAAAGAGGCCACTGTGAAAGTATGGCGACGACGTCACGGACGAAGGTCTTCACAGCGGAAAACATCAAGCTTTCAGGAAAAGTCACCTCGTCAAGCATCATCATCAGCGGACGTTTCCAGGACTCCGAACACCGATGTTGGAAGAGAGAAAACTGCCAGATCTCTTTCCACAAAGGAATGGCCGCCACTTCCGTGTACACGACCGCCAAAGAGCCGCAGAAGAAGCCGCCCCCAGTACAGCAATGTGCTGTATCCGAGGAGCCGCGGAATATAGATGAGGAAGTGATAGCACTTATTAGGCCTTTAATGAATACCATTCGCGTGCTGCTAAGCAACATGCACACACCGTCTGCCAGAAGTGCGCTTCAAGTACTGGACGCTCTGAGTCAGGTGCTTGCAACCCTTGAGTAGATCATGGCTTCACAGCCTTGGTCTTTTACGGAAGAGGTCCGACAAGCAGCTATTTTTCAGTGGAATGCCCGCGGACTCAAAACGCGCCTTTCGGATTTCCGTCGCTTCGTGTACGCCAATGTTTCCCATTATTGTCATTTGCGAGCCGAACTTATCGAACAAAATCAGGCTTTCTGGATATGAATCATTTATGTCGTCAGCTGTTTATGAAAACAGTAAGGTTTTGGTGTTTATTCGCCGTGACCTCACCTACACTCATCAGCCTGTACCACCTAATGACAGTAATCAATATATATGCCTAAACGTACGGAAAAACATCTGGCCTTTACTTTTGTTGGCGCCTACCTATTTCCGTCAAGTCGATTTGATTACAAAAGATTACAAGACATCTTTTCCTCAACTTCCAATCCCTGGGTAATCATTGGAGATTTCAACGCCCATCAAACACTCTGGGGAAGTCGGATCATCAACGCAAGAGGCAGAGCTCTAGTATCTTTCGCCTCCAGTAATGAACTTTGGCTGCTGAATGATGGAAGTCCTACGTTCTTACGTGGCTCCACGTACAGCAGCTGTCTTGACTTGGCTTTTGTCTCACGAAGCCTAATCAGACGTACAGGGTGGTTTGCGGACATCGAGACGCACGTAAGCGACCATATCCCCACGTACATGAAGATCAGAGGATTGACCGCTTCCAAAACACCGGATACGATCCAAAGAGTGGACTGGCCTAAATTTCAGTCTATTATGGAAGCACACTGCGACGCCAATTCATCTTTCGACTTGGAAGAGGCAAACAAGAGCGTGGTGCAAGACACTATGTGTACTCTAACATGCTCCTCGAAACTTAATGATTTTGATGTGGAACTATAACGACTACGAGCAATCCGACGACGTGCTGAACGAAGGTACCGACGTACGAAAACTATGGACGATCTACGGACCGCCAGGTGCACGCAAAAGAAGATACAGCGCCGGTTAAACAAGCTCGAATCGCAGCGCTGGGCTGCCTTCTGTGAGTCGCTAGATCCACGCAAGCCTTTATCGCAACTATGGAGAACAGTGCGCGGGCTGCGGACACTTCCCGTACAGCGATTCCCATTCAAGGCGCTTGCCCTCGCTCAAAAGAGATCGGAGATTGACGTGGCAGAGGATTTCTGCGCCAGATTATCCGGCCAACTCACAGCTACCAACATTCCATCGCCTTCGAGCAGCTACCCGCCACCACGTGATTTCCGGTTGGATCTACCATTCTCGATCCACGAACTTAAGGCAGCATTAGCTTTGTGTAGCCGCACATCAGCGCCAGGACCTGACGGAATTTCCTACCGAGCTCTGTGTCACCTGGGTGAGCGAGCGAGAGGAGTTCTTGTTGAGGTGTACAATGAATCTTGGAGAAATGGCACGCTACCAACAACCTGGAAGACAAGTCGCCTTGTTCCACTGCTGAAGCCTGGCAAGTCGCCGTTGGAGCTCTCGTCATATCGCCCGATCGCTTTGACGAGCTGTGTGGGCAAAGTAATGGAGAGGATGGTCCTAGGACGCCTGGAGTGGTACTTGGAGTACCACAACACCTACCCAGATGCTATGGCGGGCTTCCGACGCGGTCGATCATCGATCGATAACGTCGTCGACCTGGTGACCTACATTCAACATGAGAAATGCCGTAAGCGTCTCTGCGCATTCTTATTCCTCGACGTTAAAGGGGCGTATGACCGTTACGCATGAAGCCATTCTCTCTGCTCTCGCAGAGGTAGGAGTGGGTGGTCGGATGTTTCAATGGATACGGAGCTATCTATCCATGCGATCCTTCTTTGTAAGCACTGAGGAAGGCCATACTTCTCTTCAACATAGCTACCGCGGCGTCCCCCAGGGCGGTGTACCTAGCCCCGTGTTATTTAATCTAACACTAATTGCTCTCCTTGACCACGTGCCAACCACAGTCAGGCTATCAATGTACGCGGATGACATCTGCATATGGACATCTGCAGTAACACGCCTACAGTTGCGAGCGAGAATTCAGAGAGCCGCCACACAAACTGTTATCTACCTCCGTAATCGAGGTCTGAAAATTTCCTCCGAGAAATGCGCACTAGTGCCATTTACGCGCAAACCCATGGCAAACTACAGTGCAATGATAAATGAACAAATAATACGATGTGTCCGATCGTATAAGTTTCTAGGTGCATAATCGACAGGGACTTGTCATGGAGCCCACACATATCATACGTGAAAAAACGGTTGACAGGCATCTGCCACCTGTTCAAGTTTTTCGCTGGCAAGACCTGGGGAATGTCGCCTAGTGCCATGTTACAACTGTACAGGGTGGTTTTTCTAGGATTTCTGCGATACAGCTTGCCAGCAATAAACAACACAGGCAAAACAAATCTACGCACAATACAAAGTCTCCAGGGTCAAGTGCTCCGGATCTGTCTAGGCCTGCCTCAGAGTGCTTCAACAGTGGCCACGATAGCAATCGCTAGAGACCACCTTGACAAGACCCACATTGAAATTGAAGAACTCAGGACCCATATAAGGCATCTAGCCTGGAATCCTCGTCACCATTTAGCCTCTCTACCAGCGGACAGGCCACACACATCTTTCAGCCAAACGATAACTGCATATGATGAATCATTGCCAGCTTGTTTCACTCCAGCTGCGAGACCTTCGATCCCTTTATGGTGCCTCGCTCAGCCAAAAATCAACCTCGCAATACCTGGTATTTCGAAAAAATCTGATCTGTCATCACCAGCCCTTAGACAGCTCACGCTACTACATTTGTACGAGAGTTACCGTCCCTCAACGCATATTTACACTGATGGATCTGTCCTTCCAAGCAGCTCCGCAGCAGCAATCGTCATTCCAGCGAAAACTACAAAAATCAAATTTAAGACGACCCACGCGACAACATCGACGGCAGCAGAGCTCGCAGCGCTCTTAACTGCCCTTCATCACATTGGTGATGAACCGCCACACAAATGGACAATATTCTGCAATTCGAAGCCGGCACTGCAGTCTCTACTGTCACCTCTACGACGCGGACCGCACGAACAACTAATTTTTCATATTACAGAGACGTTACACCATATAAGTAATGCCGGCCATGAAATAACGTTCCAGTGGCTTCCAAGTCACTGCGGGATTATCGGCAATGAACGGGCGGATCACGCTGCCCGCTCAGCCCATACTGAGGAGCGCCACGTCCCAATTCCTCTTTCTAGAACTGACGTGGCACGGAAGCTCCGCCTAGTTGCTCGGCAGTGCACCGAGTTGCAATGGAATGAGCCACATTTAAGAAATACGCGACTGTACTCACTTGATCCAACATTAAGTCTTCGAGCGCCATCACAGCTTCGCCGTTGAGACGCCACGCTTTTATATCGACTTTGGTTGGGTGTTGCCTTTACTAAAGCCTATGCCTTCCGCATAGGGATGACCGACACCCCAACCTGTGACCACTGCGGCCATGAAGAATCAATTGGCCATATCTTGTGCTCCTGCCCGCAGTACAGTCCACAGAGGGCACGCCTTAGCCACGAACTTGACCAACTGGACGACCAACCGCTATCCGAAAAACGAATTCTACAACATCGCAAGGACCTACCGTCGCAGAAGAAGGCCGTGCAAGCGCTTTTGCGCTTCTTACAATCTACCGGCCTGTGTGAAAGACATTAACTGGAACGCCTTGTGTGTGTGTGTCTCCATGTGTGCACGTTCCTTTTTGTTGCGTTTTCCTCTCTGTCACCTTTCTAACCCCTATCCCCCATCCCCAGTGTAGGGAGACTCACATCTGGTTAGCCTCCCTGCGTTTCCTTTTCCTTCTCTCTCTCTCTCTCTCTCTCTTGAAGAGACTAAAGTTAGTAATCCCCCGCCTCTTGACTGGCGGTCTAGGCGAAATGAACGGTAATTTTTTATATAAAAATGTTTGTCGGTTGAAAGCCACGTTCCTTGCAGAATTATGACATCCGGATTAAGCTGGGTAGAAATGCAGTGTAAATCTGTGGAAGCGGAAAGAATAGAGCGACAGTTCAACTGCAGAACTCGCAACGACGCTATGGTTGTGAAAGTCTAGCAGCAGCAACTGCCTGCTCCAAAATGGTATCCTTGGGTTTTGTGCCAAGCTGCTGCTTCTTTGATTTGGGCTGGGTGCCCAGAGAAGACAACGAATGAGACATGGGGGACCCGCTGCGCTTAAGAAGCCGCGCATCAGGCTCCGCCATCTCGGAATCATACATTATACCAACATCCCTAGAAGTACCCGAAGTAGGTACAGCGGAAGGTACAGAAGTTTGTTCCTGGGGTTGTGATGCTACTGTAATTGGAGACCGGATAAGAGGAGAGGGAATTGCTGTCGAAAGAGGTGCCAAACTGGCCAGCACGGCATGTGTAAGCTGAGTCGCTAGAACGTTTGTAAGGCACTCCGACACACTTGCGACAATCTTTTCTACCATTTTAGACATCGAAGCCTCCACAGCAGCCGCAATTGCCTGGGACAGCGTTGAGTGCAACATGGTACCTTGCCGAGCGGTCACACCGAATAACCGTGGGCCCGTTCTTTCACCTCTGTAATAGCGTCACGGCGCGAACAGCGTTTCCTGTCAATTATCTGCAGAATTTGGATTTCCTGAGCTCGAGATGGACAATTTGAGTAGTTTGCAGAGTGAGCACCACCGCAAAGGCAACACTTCTCATTCTTCTCACTGCAGGTGCTCCTTGAATGACCATCCCCACAGTTCCAACACATATAGTTGGATTTGCAACCGCCGGCGCTATGTCCATAGCGCTAGCAGTTGTTACACTGCAGAGGCCGAGATGATAACGGGTCTACCCGAAACATTAGAGGCCATGCCTTGATTTCAGAAGGGCAGGAAGTGCCGGCAAAGGTAGCAATAACTGATTCAGTGGGCATCCGCAAGTTGTTTACATCCCGGATACAGCGGTGCACAGCAGCAACACCTGCAGCCGACAGAAGCTCAAGAGTTTCTGCCGGAGACAGGGAAGAGTCTACGCCTCGTACAATACCTTTCGTGCACGCCAAATGTGAAGGGATGAAGGAACTTACCCGAAGGGAGGCAAAGGATGAGGAGTTTAGCAAATCTCTTACACAGGCGAGGTCTGGCGATCTGCACAGAATCCCGCCGCGTCCAAACTGGCGTACCTCTGAGATTGACTCATAATGAGAAGTCGCCGACTGGAGAGCAGCCCGAACAGCACCAGGGTTGTTCATCTTGATTGCACCACCATCTTTAGGCACCAGCACGACAGGGAATACTGGCGAAACCACTGCGCAAAAAAGCTTCCAACGGTAGGAGATCAGTGGACAGAGAAGCCGACCGGAGGGAGCTCCCCTGGCCGGGAGACTGGGTGGACATAGCCCGGGCTTACTGCCTTACCGCGCAAAGACGAAGAGAGAAAATGCCCCAACCAGCCACCCGAAACTCAGCCGATCGTTCCCAGCAGAGCTGATCTTACGGGAGATAACGGCTCCGCAGAACAAGGAGCGCAGGCTGGCTGGCTACGCGTCGTCGGCAATGGCAGCAATGGCCTCAAATCGATCGGTGGCTGCAGGCCCAGGACTATGTTTAGAAATGAACGACTACGCACATGAGTTATTGGTGTACTTTGCCAATACATTGGCCATGCTTTACGGAACCCCACACGTGACCTGCAACATTCACGGCCTCGTGCACCACGCTCAAGACGTCCGACAGTTCGGACCACTCGATTGCTTTAGTGCATTTCCTGCGGAAAGCTTCATGGGCCAAATAAAGAGGTTAATACAGCCAGGAAAGCAGCAGCTTCACTAGCTGCACCGACTCGTGCATGAAATAACCCAAGCCAGGCCTGCGTTTGCTTCTCCTGCGGCGAAGAAAAATGTGCACTTCAGCTTGGGGCACTACAGTGTGCTCCTACCTGCAGGCTGCTCTGGAACGCAGTACTCCGCAGCATACATCGGCGACACTGTTCTGAAAACAGACAAGGCCAACAGCTGCGGTCTCCTTGTGGACAATACGGTCGTGATAACGGAGACTTTTGTGTTGACTTCAGATGGTAGCATACCAATGGTAATTGGTCGCGCTTTTACAGAGAGGATGCCCCTTTGCACGTTCCCTACCTCATCAACATTTAACACGTGGAAAGTCTCGGCACTGACCTCAGCGCAAACTGCCTGGAAAATCAGCGGTGTCAAGACAAAGTGCTATAGGTTTCCGAGTGAACCCTGTGGGTTTGCTGTGTTTCCATTTGTTCACGCTGCGGTCATGTAACATGATTACTCCCGCACGCACCCTTCATGTTCAAGCTATGAAATTGACATCAAAGGCTTCGCATTCCCTACCAAACTGTGTTGCAGTAGTCTAGAAGTTTTGCTGAGAACTGGAATTAATTTTAGGAAGGGTGCCTTTATTCCGAATGCCTGGCGACCCCTAGCGACTGTGGAAGTACTTCACTGATCACCATGAATATAGGGAAACGTTTATGCTGTGCTATAAAAAAAAGTAGTTATTTAAGACGTGCTCTTAATGTCAATCATAAATATGTACAGCCGTAAATATCCGGTTAACAAGTGATTTCTGAGTTTGCGAAAGCGTGTAAAAAAAGTTCCGCCTCTGTCTTGTGGTTTACAAGGCAATATAACGACAAGCATGCGAACATGAAGGGGATGAGAGTGTACGCTTTATGCGCAGCGATTGATAAAAGCTACGTCGGCCACCTATATAGCGGCACACACACAAAAAAAATAATTTCTCGTAAAGTTTGGAGAATCCGCCTTTCTTTTTTACTTGGTTTCAAAAATACACATGATAAAAAATGAAGTTAGCATGCATCGACATATAGATTACGGCATTCTAATTACAAAAACACGAGTTTCACCGGGAATTAAAGAACGTTTAATAGGACAAAAAAGATAAAATTTACATGCACATGTCGCCGCCCAGTTCGTTTCGCAATCAAGCTGCGGTGCTTCTAGAAAGATATTTGAGGCGGATCGTTGGGCGCGACACCCACACACGCACAATGAAGGTAGACGGAGCTGAGCGCATTGTGTCTGTTTTGCGCCTGTAGCCAGATAATAACAGTCAGCCCAACAAGACGTTCTTTTAAGGATCGCTAACCTAGGCAACACCGCCATTCGCTTAAAGTCACGACATTCAAATTAAGTAACGCGAAAATTTTGAAATGCAATTTTTTCGCCGATAGCAGTTCATCGCCGAAGCAAGTCCACATTTTATTTTCAGAGCACTCGTCGACACAGCTGTTGATAATAATATTAATAATTTTGGGGGGGAAAAGGAAATAGCGCAGTATCTGTCTCATATATCGTTCAACACGTGAAGCGCGCCGTAGCTTCCTGTAGCTTGGATTTCAAGTTCGGTCGGCATGAACCCATAGGTTGAGTTTGCCAGCTGACACTACCACAGCTAGCCACAAAAACATTGCACATCCCCAGTGTGCGCACAGTTCTTCTGCACTGTGCAATGTATGGTACTGCACAAATCCCAGATCCAAAGATATGTATCTTAGAAAATGCTGGTCTCAAGCTACGCATTTTTAATGCTTACACGCGGTCGGGGTTGGTGCATTCATCTAATTTAAATCGGTGTTGCTACACACTACTTAGGTGTAACCTGAAGCCTCAGTGAACATTGGTGAACTTTGCTGGATCGAAAATTTTGCAGAGACCGAGCACCAGAACCCCAAAACACTGACAAGTTTTACACACTATCATCATCATTCTCCTGGTGACGCCCACTGCAGGTAAAAAATTTGGAGGACGCTTAAGCTTTGTCTTTAAGAGTGAGACGTGACAACGTGTTGCAGCGTTGCCAAGGAGTCCACGGAACCCCATCGCTCGTTCGGCGCGGCGCGTGGCCCGGTGGAAAATCTAAGGAAAGGACGACTGTCTCACATATCTCTCTGGACACCCGTACCGTGCCGTAAGGGAACGAAAATCCCTTTCCTTACGGCGCGGTTCAGGTGTCCCGAGATGTGACATATACGGCGCCATTTTTCGCTCACGGCCAATGCCGCCGACGACACCGGCTTTTCTGCGACACATGGCCCTTAACGCTGCCGCGTTAAAATCTCTCCCACAACCCTCCTGCGCTCTGCACTTTAATAATTTGCAACCGTTGTCGCACATCACGTGCCAAGCCGAAAAACAAGAGTGCGCGACATCGACCAGTCAGTTAACGAATCTCTTTCAGAGCACTCCAGCGACCAGCCGAAAACACCGAAAGCAGCGGCTCAATGGTTAAGGCGCTCGTCTGCTGACCCGGAGTACCCGGGTTCGACCTCGACCGCGGCGGCCCCGTTTCGATGGAGGCGAAACGCAAAAGGCACCCGTGTGCTGTCAGTGCACGTTAAAGACCCCCAGGTGGTCGAAATTATTCCGCAGGCCTCCACTACGGCACCTCAAGACCCCCTGGTGGTCGAAATTATTCCGCAGGCCTCCACTACGGCACCTCTTTCTTCCTTTCTTCTTTCACTCCCTCCTTTATCCCTTCCCTTAGGGCGCGGTGCAGGTGTTCGTTGAGATATATGAGACAGTTACTGCGTCATTTCCTTTCCAAACAAACCAATTTTCTCGCATCGAAAATCTTGACTGCGCCGTAAAGTCGCGCACCCCCGTCTACTAGAGATAATTTCTATGAGATAACTGCAGTTTTCCGACAAAAGTATTGTTTAGAGATATATATTACGAAATTAAGACCTCCCCTCAACCGTCTCGTTCAAGAGGGATCCATAAATTAGGCTGACTCTGACAGCTTATTCCTGCCCGCAACTGTGCATGCATGTACAGGCGCGGCCAGAATAATACGGAGCACGCGAGAAGCGATGCATCAAGGAGAAACTGCATCTAAGCGCCCGCTATTCAAGACAGAAAGAAACACTTGGCTCTCCACGCGGGGAAAGAGTACCTGCCACCGAGCCACACTCTTTGCTTTAACCCTTGCGTTATCTTTGCTGGAAATTTTCTGAACTTTTCCGAGCAATTCCGCCTGGTGATGCCTTCCTCCAAGCGGGCTGAGTTTATCGTCGACGTCGCGCGCCCAGCGCCAAGCTGGGTTACGCTACGAAGCACGCAGACTTTCCTTTGCTACACGCTGTATACATAAATGAGCCCTTTTAGGCGTATAAATGCCTACCATCCGCTTTTAAAATCTTCATCGAAAATAGCGAGACCGGATTTAAATGCGAAAATGAGAAAAACTCTTTTTTTTACGGCTGTCACGAAATCAAGGAGTAAAATAAAGCATTCAGATGATTTTACTACTTTTCAAAAAAAGATTACGTCACTTCAATACTCCTTCGGCCCTTTTAAACACTGGATGGATGGATGGATGGATGGATGGATGGATGGATGGATGGATGGATGGATGGATGGATGGATGGACGGACGGACGGACGGACGGACGGACGGATGGACGGACGGACGGACGAACGGACGGACGGACGGACGGACGGACGGACGGATGGATGGATGGATGGATGGATGGATGGATGGATGGAGAGATGGACGGACGGACGGACGGACGGACGGATGGACGGACGGATGGACGGACGGACGGACGGACGGACGGATGGATGGATGGACGGACGGATGGATAAGGCTGCACCATTTAAATCGGGCGATGGTTTAAGCCACCTAGCCATGACTTGTGAAATTTTGCTCTTGTCTTGATTTAAGCCACCAATCAGATAAGCTTCGTTTGGTTACTTCTACCCGCTTCAAATCTACGTTTCCTTCACAATCTTTTAACAGCAATACTTTGAATAAATTAGCCCAGCTGCTTTCCGCTGTAGGGTAAAGCCCTTTACAGAAAAGTGTTCAGCCGTTTCCTCCTCCTCTCCGCACACAACGAACAACGTGTCATCTCGTGGTACTTGACTCTATATGACTTAGTCCGCAAAACGCCCGTCCTGGCCTCAATCAACAAAGAGCTTCCCCTGCACTTATCATAGATATTTTCTTTGGCAATATTCTGCTTAAAGATCCTCTATGTTCCCAGTGCCGATTTCGTCAGCATCCCTGTTTTCCACAGAGCTCTTTCTGTTTCTTTAACCTTTTTCTTAACCGATAATTCCTGATTTGCCTCCCTACTCCTGTCCAGATATTTGCTTTTCAATTTTCTAGTTCGCTTTCACCATTTCGTGTCAACATTCCTTATGTACAGGTATCTGGAAACATTCCTAGCCCACTGATTTTCTCCCATTTTTCTCAATCGCTCCTCAAATGCTATCTTACTGATAGCTTCTCTGCTCTCAAGCGACGCCCATCCCATATCACCCTGTACCCCCTGATATGGTGTATTGCCATGTGCTCCCCAAGCTAGCCTTCCTACACCGCGTTGTTTGATTTCTAACCTTGCTTGAACATCTGGTCTCATGCACAGGACCGCATTGCCGAAAATCGGGCTAGGAACCATCACCTTTTTCTGTATCCCTCACACCACTTCATATCTATTGTTATTCCACAGTGCCCTATTTTTCATGACAGCTGCATCCCTACTAGCTTTATTCATTACGTATTTTTCATGCTCTGTCAGATACTCAGCACCGTTATTTATCCACACACCAAGGTACTTGTACTCACCCACTACTTCTAGCGTGAACTCCTGTATTGTATGCTCGCCGCTTTCATCATTAAATATCATGACTGCAGATTTTCTCTTACTAAACCTGGAACCTAATCTACCTCCCTCTGTACCAGAAATGTCTATCAACTTCTGCAAATCTTCCTTGTTGTCAGCCATTAGCACTATATCATCCGCGTATATTAGTAATGACTGTTTAATCCATTCCCCTTGCTTGAAAAAAGAAAGGTTGAAGCTTAGTCCGCTCCTCTCTAGCTTGGCCTCTAACCCTTGAAGGTACAGCATGAACAACAAAGGAAACCGAGGACATCCTTGCCAAAACCAACGCCGTATCTCTGTAGGCCCTGATAAATTTTTCCCCCCATTTTAAAGCACTCTCCTTAGCGTCTGTCCGTCCGCTAATGGCAGCTTCCTGTTCCCTGCACTTGCAGGTGACGACGCCGGGTGCACAGCAATGTGCTGCACAGGCCCTGCCTCTGAAGCCTCCAGCGTATTCGCAGAACGCTTGGTGTTGCATCGCCTGCGACGGCAGCCCGCGAGAGGCTTAGCCAGCCTAGCTCAGTCCAGCCAACATGGCGGTGTCTGTCGCGTCGATCTCCCTCCCTCCCCGCAGCCGCCATCTTACCGTTCGCTCCTATGCGCGCGCTTGCGTGACAAGAGACTGGACATCATCGACCTTGGCAGCAACATGCTGCATTTAACGGCTCACTCAAGCCGGCAATACGTGCAGAAGCAACGACTGGTCGTTCCTTGTCTACGGAACATACAAATGTTGGCCGCCGCGTCGACATGGCGGTTTGTGTGTGAAGCATCAGTTTTCTCGACACCGACGGCCCCTGGTTCGTTCACTCTTACAGGCATACAAAAGGCCATATTATCATCGCCGTATATAGGGGTAAGCAGTTTTGAACTCTTCTTTGATACCACTGACGCGCATGCACTTAACGCTAGTGGCTCTTCAGTGTGCGAAGACTTGCTGTGAATGCCGGGTGCACAGAGACGAAAGGCTTCATCATCGCCCCAAAGAGCAAACTCACACAGCGGTTACTAAGTATTTGAGAAATTTACTGTTGTATGAGGGTGAAAAAAAGGTGTGGCTGAAAGTGAAAGTGTGGCAGTACAGTTGTGGGCCTTCACGTTAATGTGTACAAATTGAAGCATGATCAGCTTCCCTAGGGACCAAATTTGCTCCATGTATTTACGTGCCATGAATATGGAAAAGCTGCGCAGACAATGCGCAGGGTGAAAATGCAAGGCCGTTGGGGTCCGTGAATTTTTATCACGCAATTACAGCAATGAGAACAAAACCTCGCGTGCACTGATCGGTCGCTTCGTTTCCTGTTTTATGAGGCGCCTATGACGCAAACAAACCAAGTGATTTTATTCTTTGTTATCATAGCACAGGACATGGCAGTGCCTTAGCACCCGTGGAGATTGCCTCAATTGTTACATTTTCCGTGTTGGTGGCGTCTTAACGCAGCAGTGATTTTCGGCAGTGGACATGAGGTCGTGAGACCTCCAGTTGCAAAATGTAGTATCTTGTAAGCTCTTCGCATTTGAAAAGTGTGGAAAGAAGTTTTCTCTTCGCATCCAGTTTACAAACACCTTTCGTTTATGTGAAACTTGTGGACGCAAGCGTTCCGGTTTAAACTGCCGATGCCGGGAAGGCAGAGAAAGAAAAAGAATAAAGCATACACAAGTATACAAGATCCTGTGCTCGAAGTGCTTGGCGTCGTACAGCGGCGAAAACAAGCATTTCGCCGAAAGAATGAAGCAGCTCAAAGCAGATGTCAAATAACAGAACGGAGCGCGAGTTGACAAAACTGACTTGAGGGAAGTATTGTTCTGGACACTGGCCGCCATATTCAAGAATGAAACTTAAGTTCGGACCTATGTTTCAGACTTAAGTTCTGATTAAAGTATAAGTGGCGAAGAAAGTTTCAAAAACGGCACTTAAGCAACACTTGTGAAAGTAGCGCTTTTAGATGTAAGTAGGCACCATGGGAACGAGGCTAAGCAAACATTTCTGTATATCTCATAAATTCATGAACAAACAAAGAACAGAAGCTCCAGAACAGCGCTGCTAATACATATTGCAAGTCTCAACATTTTAAAAACAACAAAAAGTTTTTTTCGGCTAGCTTTGGAGAACTATTATTATTTGTCTGGCCACAAACAAAGACGTCACTATAGTAGCGCGCGTAGTAGTGCTCCTGTCAATGTCGTAGTCTTCCCGCTCGCGAGCGTCCATCGGTTGCATCATCGCCAGCATCGCCAGCTGTTTTTCTCTGCCTTATATTGTTAGCGCGCATTTTAATTATAAATTCACTTCTTGTATCATATATATTTTGGTATTATATTTATTGATAGTGTGTAGTCATTTGTAGTGTGTTTTGTTTTCTGTACTGCGTCATCCTTTGGTGCTGTGTTGCGACGCGCGCGTGATAGAGAAACCGGGGAAGTACAAATAAACTTCTCCGAATTGGAGTGAGCGCTTCTTCTCGATCTCGCTGACAAACACAAGGCCGTGCTGAAAAAAAAAACGATGCCGTGTCAGTCCCAAAGAAAAGGAAAGAATAGGAGCTTATAGAAACTCAATTCAATTCCCATCACAACGTGCACCCACGGACATGTCTCCAGCTGAAGAAATGCTGGGAGAACATAAAAAATAACTGGTGAAAGGGGAAAGCGGGCGACACTCAAGAAATATTTAAGGCCGGTAAGACCTTTTTTCTTTCGTCCTTGATTTTTTTTTCTGACGAATTCAGAGGCTCTTTCCCAGATTACAGAAGAACTGTTCCGATTGCTTTCTGCTTGCATTTTCTGACTAGCCTTCCATATATAGCCGACGCCGAATGCACGCGCTGTAGATAATAGTATCCCCCCCCCCCCCCCCACACACACAAAAAAAAAATACTGCACAGAATATTTACGACATTCGAATATGAGCGAAAGAATGAATTTGTGCTACGTAGAAGACCACGGTGAGCAGGCAGTGCCGAGGGACGGAGCAGATAAAAGTCGATGAAGACGACGCTCTTGAATGCACGGCGCGAGAAAATGGTGCAATTTAAACCCAGATGTGTTCGCTCCGACGGTAGCGTAGTGGTCTTGCCTAGCGGCCGTTAAAGATCTGTTCGCGCAGCCGCGAGTTCAACTCGTATTCGTTGATATTGATTGAATTTTCATTTTCATGGTTTGACCTAAAACTTAGCTCAAGGCCGTGACTCTGGAACTTTTTTTCGAGTGGAGGTCCAGGTTTTCGAGTTTTTAGTTTATTTATTCTATGGTTTCATTAAATGTTTATTCAATTTTAATTACTTTTTGTTTATATTTTCATACTTCTCTGTTAAAACCTGTATTTCAGATGGACATAAAACTTATTCAAAAGAGCAATTTTATATATATAAAAATGTACACATGAGGAGTGATCGACTGCTTTAAAAAAAGTTTGTTCATGCCATTTCAATGCTAAAAGCAATAGATTGCAGTCACTGATCAAGTCAAAGTAAAAACAATTTGACGTTTCGGAACCCGTACTGGTTTCTTGTTCACACTGAGGTTAAAATAGCAGTGGTCGAAACATAAATACGCAGGGTATGACGTAATGACTGTATGTACAAGGGTGGAACCGTCCCTTCCTACCGGTTCATAGTATCAGGTGTTGCCTGGATGAATGATGACTCAAGCAAAAGGCGTGTCGTGAGGTTCCGCTCTTTGGATAGAATTGCGGCGTTGTCCCAGGTGATATCAAGCATTTTTTCGTGCGCGTGCTCGGCAATCGCATTGGAACCCTCTTGGTGGTAATCAACATCGCGCTGATGGTCTTTGAATCTTCTGGGGAATTTTCCCGTTTCGCCTATTTAAACCTAGTTACAATCACCGCACGGGATTCGGTAGACAACGCCAGGAAAGCGGTTTTCTGGCAAGGGGTCCTTGATATTCACCAGCATACTTCGAAGTTTATTGGAAGGCACGTGTCCGGTGCGTAGGTTATACTTCGCGAAAATAAGGGATAAAGCTTCGCTTATACCACTAACATACGGAATTCCAGCAGTGGCGGTGAAAACCTTACAACTGGAAGAGCTCGGTTCCAAAATATGTCTGAGTCCTTTTCTCAAAATGGTCGGGATAGCCTTTAGACGAAAGTTCTTAGCATACCATTTGAAGTTCGGCTTGCAAATCTTCATTTTCTTTGCAGATTCGAGCCGCACGCGTCACCAAAGATGACAGAACGAATCTTTTGTGGGCAATTGGGTGATTCGAATTAAAGCTTAAGTACTTTCCTGTGTGCGTTGATTTTCGGCATACTTTGAAGGAGAGTTCAACGCCCTTGCGTTGTACCAATACGTCGGGGAGCGGGAGAATGCCGTGTTGTTCATATTCGACTTTGAACTGTTGTCTCTGCTCGAATGAATTCAATTCTTGCAGTAACCAGGAGTCGTCTTCTTTGCGTAGGATGCAAAAACAATAATCTACGTAGCGGTAAAAAAGCATGGGTTGCAGTGTGCATTTAATGAGGAATTCCGTTTTTAATGCTTTCATTACAATATCTGCTGTCGTGGTGGATATGGAGGCGCCCATGGCAGTGCCGTGTGTCTGCGAGTAAAACATCGAGCGATATGTAAAATACGCATTGTAGAGACAGAACCGGAGTTATTTAGAAAGGTCTGGGACGTCAAACAGTGTGTTCAGCCACAGCGGTGTCCCTCTGCAAAAGCTCTTCGCACTTAGAGACGGCCAGGCTGACCGGCAAGTTGGTGAACAGTGACGTGACGTCGAAGGACACCATTATACCTTCTTCGTCCAGTTGTACGTTGCGTACCTTCTCAACAAGGTCGCAGGAATTGGCCACATGTGTTGCGGTTTTACCGGCAAAGGGGCCTATTACACTGTGCAGGTAATTAGAAAGGCTGTAAAGTGGTGACCTGCTGAAATCCACGATGGGCCGCAACAGAACGCCTGGTTTGGTGATCTTGGGTAGCCCATAAATAGCAGGCGCGGAGCCGTTTGTGCACAGTAGTTGATAGTATATCCTCTTCCTGTCCGGAGGCACTAACTTGAAGATGTCTGCCAGAAACTCCTGTTGCTTCCTTTAAATCACTGCAGTAGGGTCGCGCGGCAGGGTGGTATATGTTGTTCGGTCCTCAAGCAAGCTACACATTTTTTCCGCGTAGTCTGTCTTGTCTAGCAGCACAGTGGCGTTGCCTCTGTCGGCAGGTAGAACAACAATACTACGTTTGCAGCGTAGATTCCTGATGGGTTGTTTCTCGGGAACTGAAAGCCTTGTCGTGTCTTTCCGCCATTTTGAAAGTATACAAATGGCGCGGGTGCTTGCTTCGTTCCGGATTGCTGACGGCAACAGGTTCAAAGCTCATTCCACAGAGCAGATTGCCTTGCTCTTATCCGGTGCACGACCGGTATTGAAGTTCAGACCGCGGGAGAGGACGGATGCCTCGGCGGTTGAGGGCTGGTAGGAGGTCAAGTTGACCAAGTCTTCTTGGACATTCCTCGTTCCACACGGCCGTAAAGCTTGAAGTTTCCTTTCCTGAGAAGTCGTGCACTGGCGCTCCCTCAAACTGGCAGTAAAATTGGCGTGTAGTTGAACGTCAGTGAAATCACCTTGAATGTGTTCCAGCTGTCGCCGGGCAAAAAAGGCCTCGGTTTCCAGGTTCTTGATGTTTCGACGACATTCTTGAGCACGCGCTTTGACGAGTCTCCGCTCCGCTTGTCGAACGATGTGGTGTCCCCAGGACGTCCGTACTGGTGCCTGCAACTGCCCGTACCTGTGCCATTTTAGCCTCAGTCTTAACAAGGAACCCGTAAGGGTTCCGAAACGTCAAATTGTTTTTACTTTGACTTGGTCAGTAACTGTAATCTTTTGCTTCTACTAATGCCTGACCAGACGAACTTTCGTTGAACCCTTGAGTATATTTCAATGCTAGTAATCATGGTGATGAACAAAGCTCTGTCAATCAACAGTTTCTGTTAGGACATGATTAAGGTAGGTTACTGAAATTAAACATTTTATGGCCGGCTATAAAGCCAGTGAGCTCAGCTCCACTGGCTTCAGAGGGCACTGCCCTCTCTGGAGAAAGGTTGGGGGGGGGGGGAACCGCCGCTCTTTTCCCCCCCTCCCCCCTCTCTTGTTCCGGAGTCGCTGGCTGAGGGTGAGAACTAGGCACACGGCAATCGAAGCACGAGGTCCCGTAGTGAAGCTTTCGCTGCAAGAGTGAAATGCAGTCTGATGGCGAAACATAAAAGGCTCCCGTGTTCTGTTGTGAGATGTGAGTGCACGTTAAAGATCCCCAGGGGGTCGAAAAATATTCTTGAGGCCTCCACCACAGCACCTCTTCCCTTCTTTCACTCCCTCCTTTATTCCTTTTCTTAGGTCAGTTCGGGTATCCATGGGGATATGTGAGACAGTTACTGCGTCATTTTCCTTCCTCAAAATCAGTTTCAGTCTCCCTACGGATTTCCAGAGTTGTCATGAAGGCTAAAGTCATGTATTAATAACGCTGTGCGACGGAATGGAAGCTTACAATCTATGTGACAAGCTGTTTCACGTCTAGGTAGTGCTTTACAGTAGTTAGCACGGTAGCATCGCATAAAACTCTAAATAGATGCATTAGGGAATTTCCTGTTGCTCGTTCAGTTACATCATCACCATCATCAACCTGACTACACCCACTGCAGGGCAAAGGCCTCTTCCATGTCTCTCCAATTGACCCTGTCTTTGACAGCTGCGCCCACCCTCTACCTGCAAACTTCGTAATCTCATCCGCCCACGTAACCTTCTCCCGCCCTCTGCTACGCTTGCCTTCTCTTGGAATCCACTCCATTACTCTTGAGGACCAGCGGTATCTTGCCTTCGCATTACATGTCCTGCCCAAGCCCATTTCTTCCTCATGATTTCGACTACGATGTCATTAACCCGCGTTTGTTCTTTCACCAACTCTGCCCGCTTCTGGTCTCTTGACGTTACACCTACCATTTTTCTTTCCGTCGCTCGCTGCGTTGTCCTTAACTTAAGCTGAGCCCTTTTCGTTAGCCTCCACTTTTCTCTTGAGGGACAGTGTTACACTGCCATTCATGATCTGAGAAATCCTGCCATATGCACTCCATTCCATTCTTTTACTTCTATTATTTCTGTCTAATGATTCGGATCAGCTGTCACTAGCTGCCCTAAGTGAACATATTCCTTTGCCTCTTACAGCACCTCGCTACCAATTGGGAACTTTGAGGTGCTGGAGCAGCTAATGCCAATTTTCTTGCTGTGCGTTTTCACCGCCACAGTTAGCATCTAGCTTTCACGCACCCGCAGTTTGGAGTCAGCACTTTTAAGTGTTTTTCACCCGTAGTGTATTACTAAACATACGCAAATATCGTGCTTCTGTCACAGAAAAAGACACCTGCTTGCGCGCATAAACATACCTGTTTTCGTTGCTTCATAGCGCTTAAATTCCGAAAACTACTTTGGTGTTCATATCGAATGTACTTAGTGGTTGTAAATATTCATCGAGGGATTTTTTCAGTGGTGTAACATCGCTTTCTATGATTACCTAGGCGGCGGCTGAGCGGCCCCCAGCCAGCTCACTGAAGAGCTGCAAAGAGTTGGCGGTGTCGCATCCCATATGGGGGTTCACTTGGCGAACCCCTTCGACAGTGATCGTCACCAAGCAACGCCAGGCGGCGAGTCCCAACCCACACCATCGGTGGCCGCCCTGCTTTCACAGACTCAAGAGGCTTCTATTCCAGGAGCCAGTGGGATGACTTTTGTTTTATATGCATATATATATGGTACTGGAAGCTCCAAAAATATAATTGAAATTATGTTTCCTGGAATACATATTCTGTGTGTGTACTGCTTTTGTGCTTTTATGCTTAGATGATTAGATAAAACACTCCAGCAAAATAAATTGCAGCATCCCTGCCTGGCGCTTGTGTCTGAACATTTTTGCTGATGTAGGCTGCTTCTGTGCTTATTAATTTTTTTTTCTGAGCATAAGAGCTCTTCTGTTATTATTAAAGTGTGCATAATAGCTGTAGCTATGTCCACTTTTCTGTGGCATCTGTGTTGTCTTCACATGTCATTAATATATTGGCCTGCATGACCAATGTTATCAAAGCTACAGCTAAGAGGTGCGAATGCACTGGCCGAACATATTTTCCAAGGTGGTCATCCAAGGAGCATGATTGGCAGTGTATGTGAAAAATGTATTCCGGAAATGTTTCCTTTCGAAGCAGGCTAAGTGCATGTTTTATTTCTCCTGTTAATATTTTGGGTCGTGCAGTAACCCAATCAATGCTTAACTTAACGAACTCTAAGTTAAGCGTTGATTGGGTTACTGCACGACCCAAAATATTAAAATGTCACCTAAAGGTCATTTAAAGCAACAAATAGAAGCGTGCATAAAAGCGCAGAATGCATTTCAAGTACCCACTTTATTGTAAACCGTTCAAAGGCTAAGGTGGCCTGCAGTGCTAGCAAAGATTGAAGTGTTTCTTGATCTAAAGCGACATTGCATTGAATTTGCCTTCGTTTCATTGTCTAATAGCAAGCACTTCCTTTGCATTAGGTGATGCAGAGAACCCGCTGTGGTCCTGGCACCATGAAGAGGATAGCCCGCAGCAAAATGAACCAAAGGAAGAGGAGCCAGTGGCCACGGCAGCCTCTTTAACATCAGCCACAACGGCAACCGCAGCACCCTCGGTGCTTCCTGCTGCCTCTGTAGCAAGGGAAGGAGGTACCAGCCACACTGCGAGCTCACACAGGCTGTCGCCTGCTGTGCCACCTGCGCCAAGCGCCTTTTTTGTTCCGGCAACACCGGCAGCCGCAGCACCCTCACCCTCAGTGCTTCCTGCTGCCTCTGCAGAAAGCGCAGCAGGTACCAGCCGCACTGCGGGCACGCATAAGCAGTTGCTCGTCGAACAGGAGCTAGCAGCTCGCCTTAATGATATTTCTTCCTTGAGGACAGAGAAGTGTAAAGATCACAGGCTGCGGATGCGACTTTTACGAGCAAACCAGCGCGACAAGCTTGCAAAGCGAGCGGAAATCCATCTACTTGAGATGGAAAATCTTAAGCCTAAGAATGAAGTGAAAAGGTCCAAAAATACCTTTTTGGAGATGCAAATAAAAGCAGTAAAGGGGAACTTTGAGCAGGGTGTGTTTGGGGTGGTGTTAGAGGTGGGGCAGGGGGACGTAATATCGAAAATGAAAGCACTGCAACTATGTCCAAGCTGCCTGAGGGAAGGAATGAAGTGGGGGGAGGGGAGGGGGTATACAAAGAAGGAGCCAGATGAAGTCAATATAATGCCAGACTCTACGGTGTTCTTTAATGTGCACTGACATCGCATAGAACACAGGAGTCTGCACTTTGCCCCCTAACGAATGCAGCTGCCACAGCCAAGAGGCCAGTACCATAGCCCGTGAGCTATCGCAGCAGGTGAAAAATTTGTAACCTCTTATAGGAGCTCAGAGAGGGGCTCTATTAAAGTTGCGATATGCCTGGGTCGTTAAAGCACGCCAATTCACGAATTTTGTGTAGCATGAATTTTTTTAATGCGCTTTGTAGCAGCTGAGCTCTCTGCAGTCAAAATTTGAATTCTCTCCTCTCATCACCCCGCCGCGGTGGCTAAGTGGTTAGGGCGCTCGACTACTGATCCGCAGTTCCCGGGTTCGAACCCGACCGCGGCGGCTGCGTTCTTATGGAGGAAAAACGCTAAGGCGCCCGTGCGCTGTGCGATGTCAGTGCACGTTAAAGATCCCCACGTGGTCGAAATTATTCCGGAGCCCTCCACTACGGCACCTATTCTTCCTTTCTTCTTCCACTCCCTCCTTTATCCCTTCCCTTACGGCGCGGTTCAGGTGTCCAAAGACATATGAGACAGATACTGCGCCATTTCCTTTCCCCAAAAACCAACTATTTATATTCCTCTCATCACACTTTGCACGCTGGAAGGTCGGCGCTCCTAAGACGACCCCACCTCCGGGGGCGAAGCTTCCTGACCCGGCAGAGCTACGCGGCGTACTGGCCGCGGACATAGTAGCTGCCAAGCTGCCCGACGTCTGAAAGAATGTAACCAGTAGCCATCTCTCAACTTGTATATGCACGTATGAGCGACGGAGAAGGGTGCGAGCATGAAAAAATCGCCAGTAAGGGCTCACCAACATTGGCGCGTGATTGTGGGTTTTCTGCAGCGTGTAGAGGTGTATTATTTGGTTAGTTAGTTAGTTATATTGATTTTAATGGCGCAAAAGCAACTGAGGCTATGATGCGCCCCACACACAGTTAGAGCTTTTGTTAAAGGTTACGCTTTTTATATCCAAAGTTTGTTTAAAACATGGGCTTTTCTGAGAAACTTAAAAATGCTTGAAAAATCAGCCAGTGCGTGATCTCCCAAAAGTAACATGGGGTGTAGTGGGATGTATTCATTGTAGAATGTTGTGAAATATTTTTTCTCAGTTGTTCCAGTTTTGAGCATACAATTAAATTGTGGTTTACCGTGAGTTCATCGCACACATTTCGCAGAGAGGTTTGTCTTTTCTGTCAGTAGGAAGTTGCGTGTAAGGTGTGCGTGTGTCCAATGCGCAGTCGACACAAAATAACTTCTGTAAAACGCTCCTGATGTGTACATAATCTCCATTCTCCCAAAACGGGACATCGGCAGCGGCGATGACATGGCGCGGATGTGCTAAAGACTGTTCTGTCGTCTATTGCAGTTTCCATCGCTTCACCTTTGCCAAAAGCCGGAAAGGATCTTCGGCAGCTCTGTTTCTGACGGGACACCGAGCGCTGCAGCCTATCTTCGAGGTGCACGGGACGAGTAGCAATACAAGGAGGCCACGACCACTGGCGCCAATACGCTGCTGTTTTCTTCAACTTATCGCGCTTTGGCCGACACGCCCACTTTACTCACATCGGCAGCGGCGGTGACATGGAGCGGATGTGCTAAAGACTGTTCTGTCGGCTATTGCAGGTTAGTCTTTTATTTTACTTCACCTGTTGATTTTTATTCTTCTCCCGCCGCTGCCGAGCGTGCAACACTCAGCGTTCTTTGTGGTTATATGTTGTTTTTGAACTGCTCCTGTATTTCACCATGTCTGGCTCTGACAACGACTCTGCAGCATGCTCAAAAGTGCTCTAAGTTCAAGGTCGTTTTATGCAGTGCTCGGTATGTGCTGGTTCGTATCATCTAGGCAAGTGTACTTGAGTGACAGATGCGGCGGCTAAAAACAAAGCGGAAACATTCTTTCAGATATGGTCGTGTGCTAACTGCTATTCATCTCGACTTAGGGGAGCGGGTAGCGGGAAAGATAAGCAACCTATGGACACTCACCAGATTTTGACGGCAATCCATGCTAAACTAGAAAAACTAGAAAATCTCCCTGAAAAGGTTGATGGCATCGAGAGAGCTATCACACTAATGTCAGACAAATACGATGAAGTACTGTAGGCAGTAGCTCGGCATGATGCAGAGCTGAAGGAACTCCGGAAGCGAGTTGAAGCTGTGGAGGCCCGTGATGATAATGTCGAGGTTCAGCAGCTCAAATTGGAAGTAAATGATTTAGAATGGCGTAGCAGACGCCACAACTTGGTTGTTCATGGCGTACCGTTCTCTGAAAATGAAGACTTGCTCTCAAAAATCAATGAAGTTGGTAGCACAGTAGACCTTCCAAATCTGAATCTGCATGAAGTTGAGGCCTTGCACAGACTGCCATTGAGGCCAGATAAGGTTCCTGGGATAATCATTCGTTTTTCTCAGCTGCAACAGAAAGACAACTGACTTCAGAAATGCAAGAAACTGAGAGACTTGCAATCCAAGGTATCTGTCACTGAGAACCTTACTCAGCGAAATAAGTCGCTTCTCCTTGTTGCCAGGAAATGGGCTAAAGAGAATGGTTTTGAATACGCTTGGCACACCAACGGTAAAGTTCTAGTCCGAAGAACTAATGGAGAATCCGCACATATTGTTCGTGTGGAGGATGACCTGGCAAAGCTCGTCTCGTGAGAGAACTTGCTTGTAGTGTGTTTCTTTTAAATATAAAAACTGCTAACCATCATGAACAGCTACTCCAAACCAAGTGACCTGAATGCGACTGTTGGAAAAGAATCAGCATTGTCACTTTTGCATATTAATTTGCAATCGGCAAGAGGTAAAGAAGAAATTTTACATGAGTTTCTAAACGAATTTCAATTCAATTACACTGCAGTTATGATCACAGAGACGTGGCTTAACGATCATGAAGGTTTTTCTTTTAGCGGTTATCATACCTTTCACCTGAATCGAGTTGGTAGACGGGGCGGGGGCGTTTGCTTGCTAGTGTTAGATAGCATGCATTGTGAGAAGGGAGATGAAATAACTGCGTCAACAGCTCATTACGAAATCCTTTTTGTGCGCACTGGCAGAATTCTATTTGTTGTTGTTTATCGTCCTCCAGATGGCAATATCGATGATTTTTTGAATATATGAAGAATGTCTTTGAATTTGCACATGCTTGTGGTTACACTATTTTTGTAGGCGGAGATTTCAACATTAATATAGACGAAAATTCTCCCCGACGAACTCGTATGCTGCTTCTTCTGGAATCTTATTTCCTTCAAAATGTCATTAAACTGCCCACACGCGTAACTCCCTCGTCAGCAACAATGCTTGACCTGTTAATTGTCAGCAAGTCGACTGTACTTATATCGGCAGGAGTCATTGACAGTTCCCTCAGTGACCATCTTCCAGTTTACGCAATTTGTACCTATTATGTCACACATATAACCCTGGCATGAAAATACAAAAGAAAATGCAGCATATTAATTGTGACACGTTAGATACTTTCAGAAGTGCTGTTATCAAGTTTGACTGGGGCCTGTACTGAAATATAAAAATGCTGATGAAGCATTCCATTTTTTCTTAGAACAGTTCGTTTTAATGTATAGAGAATGTTTTTCATACAAGACGGGTAAAGCAGCTAAAAAGGCTCGCAAGCCCTGGGTCACGGCCCATATTCTTAAAATGATTTCAAAGAAAAACAAACTGTATCAGAAATTCCTTAAAAGTCGCGACTCAGAAGACTTCTTAGTCTTCAAACGGCATCGGAATAAACTAAATGCTGTCCTAAAAAAAGCGAAAAATGACTATCACATCAAACTATTTTATGGCATCAAAGATCAAAAGATCGTTTGGAAAAGACTAAACACACTGTTGTGTAAGGAGCAATCTAATGTGCCTACCAGTTTAATTATTGATAACGAAACATTTTCCGGTAAAGACCTAGCTGACAAATTCAATGACTACTTCATTTCGCTTGTATATTCTGGACATGATCCTAGTGCTATTGATTACAGAGACAATTATAAGTCCAATACTCTCTTCCTTACTTCGTGTGACGACACGGAGGTACTGTCAGCCTTCAGGCGTATGAAGGTTAGTAAATGTGAAGACCCATTTGGAATTAAAATACAACCAGTTATGCATGTTATAGATATCATTTGTCCAATTTTAGCTCACATTTATAACTTAGCTCTAGATACAGGTGTATTTCCTTTTGAAATGAAAAAGGCAAAAGTTATTGTCTTACACAAGGCGGTTCTAATGGTGTTCTCAATAATTACAGGCCTATATCTATTTTGCCAATATTTTCCAAGGGCTTAGAGCGAATAATTTTTGTACGCCTGTCTAATTTCCTTCAAAAATATAATGTCATTACAATGAAACAGTTCGGATTTAGGCAGCACTCATCTACAGAACTGGCACTGTTCCGACAAAAAGAATTCATTCTCACGAACATCGAGAACAAAATGATCACTTTAGGAATATTTGTTGACTTCTCAAAAGCCTTTGACAGAATAAATTATACTACCCTTCTCTTAAAACTTTCTGCATACGGAATTAGGGATAAGATGCTTAATTTAATTTCCAATTACCTCAGTAACCGCGAACAGTTTGTCACTGTCGATGATTTTCACTCTGCTTACAGGCCTCTTAAACATGGAGCTCGCCAGGGAAGCTTACTGAGTCCGCTGCTATTCAATATATATATTAACGATCTAATAAATATAGATAAAGGAGTTGAATATGTATTGTATGCAGACGACACCACTTTTTTTTAACTGGCTCGACGTAAATGGCTTAGTGGGCAAAAGGAAATGAAGTCTTGGATAAACTGCATCTGTGGTCCATCAAAAATTCTCTCTTAGTTAACCCAAGTAAAACAAAAGCTGTATTTTTCAGAGCCAAAAACACGAATTATAACATAGAAAATCCTCTGAGATTGGGGGTTATTGACATAGAAATAGCTAAGGTAGTCAAATCCCTGGGTGTTTACTTTAATGAATACATGCTGTGGGATGCTCATATTGAGCATCTACAGACCAAGTTGTCTCGTATAGTCAGAATTCTTAGAAAAATGCAATATATGCTACCTGAGAGAACCAAGCTTCCTCTGTATATCGCACTGTTCGAATCCAATATAAGATATTGTAACTTAATCTGGGGCAGCACTACTGCCACCAATAAAAACAAGCTGTTAACGGTACAAAAAACCGCGCTGAAAGCAATAGCAAATGTGCCTTCTTATTCGTCTTCTGGGCCTTTATACTCAAAATATAATATAATTAAAGTTTCCTCGTTTTATGATTTTCGCCTCCTCAAACTGTACAAATCCTTGTCCGAACGTCGAATGCCGTTCTTAGAAGAAACTATCAATTTACGCGAAAATACGCACTCCCATCTAACTCGCCATCATGAAATTTGGTATGTTCCATGTCCTCGCACTAATTACGAATTTCAGACACTAAATTACGCCTTACCTACTTTGCTTAATCAATTTCGCCTACCCAGCTCTTCCGTTAGTTTACCTTCGAACCAACAGATGAAAACTTTATTTTTATAATTTTTGCTAGCCTCGCCTTTGCGATGCCTTGATTGCTCTTTGTGTTGGAATGTGTTTGCTTTGAAATGCTTTTTCTTTTTGTATGTGATGTAAGATAAATTATGTTGATTGCTTTTCCGGTTGCGGATAAACCGTACGTTCTTATTTTTTTCGATTTCTTTTTTGTTATGCTCAAATTGTGAACTAAGTGCTTTGTATGTTTGTATGTATGCTTTATATGCTTTCATTATCCCTGCCGCCGATGTAGTTTAGGGGAAGGGAACGTTGTCAAGCCGCAATATTGCGGCTTTTTTTTTCCCTACTCCTCAGCCGTGTGATTTTCTTTACAAGTCTGGAATAAAGTTCGCTTGACATGACTTGACTAGTTTCTTGTTTGTCTGTTCGTCCCATGCAATCTGCCACTAATTTCTGAGTTTACTGTGCAGTAATTTAGAAAAATCCCTCTGTGGTATGCTAACTTGTTTTATATGACCATGTAGAGCTTGTGCTGCGCAAGCATCAGCTCTTTCATTACCTAAAATTTCAATACGGCTAGGGACCCGCCAGAATATAATGTTAGTTTTTTTGCTTTGTGGTTTTAACTATGTTATGTATGATTTTTCTATTATGGGTTCAGCAGCATTTGTAGAGTGCATCGCTTTGAGCATACTCAGTGAATCGGTGTAAAAGATGCTATTTTTTATGTTTTGTTTCACCATTTGTTCTTCGGCCACGAGGATGGCATAGCACTCCGCAGTAAATACCGATGCATACTGTGGCAATCGTATCATTTTTTCGTTTTTTTCCTTGAATTACTGCACTTCCGACATGACTTTCAATTTTTGAGCCATCAGTGTAAAATTCAGTGTAGGTGTCATATTTTTCTTGTAGTGCAACGAACTCTTGCATTATGTGCTCGTGTGGCATTTCCACTTTGTTCACGTGTGTCAGTGTGAAGTCACACGCGGAAGGGCGGTTGTATCATGGTGGCAGATATTCATGTCTTTGTGCAATATTCAGTAGAGCGTCCAGCACGGCTAACTCTTCACATTTATCTTCAAAGCGCATTATTAGTGGCCTTGTAAAATGTGGTTTATTATTGAATAATCTTCTAGATGGGCACTTGGTGACAATAGGATAGCAGAGATGTTTAGAAAGAGAACGGGTTTTTAGGGTGTACGTGCATGTAAGTGTGACTCTTCTATCCTCTAGTGTGGGCTCATTAGCTTCAACGTAAAGACTATTTGCCGGGGATGTTCTGTATGCTCCAGGTGATAGGCGCAGACCAAGATTATGAACAGGGTCCAGTCGTTCAAAATAGGATGCTCTTGCTGAACCATATACTATGCACCCGTAGTCCAGTTTCTAGCGCACCAAAGAGCGATATATTTGTAATAGGGATGCTCTATCGGACCCTCACCGTTTACGCGAGAGTACCTTTAGTACATTGAGGGCTTGGGATGCTTTCTTTTCAAGGTTGTTAATGTGTGGTAGGAATGTAAGTTTCTTGTCAAAAGTGATGCCTAAAAATGTATGTTCCTGTTTGACTGGCAGTGTGGTTTGATTCAAACACAGATTAGGATCGACCTGTAGGCCCCGTCGTAATGAGAACAGAACAGCTACTGTTTTTTGAGGAGAGAACTTGAATTCATTTTTCTCTGCCCAAGCAGCCAGTTTATTTAGTGTGATTTCTATTTCTCTCTCGCAGGACAGTATGCTGGAATAAGTGTATGCTATCTGTAGGTCATCTACATAAACTGAATACATTACGGACTTAGGTATTACTTCGGCCAAAGAATTCATTTTTACTATGAAGAGTGTCGTACTAAAAATGCATCCCTGGGGTACGCTATTCTCTTGGGTGAATGTCATTGACAGAGTTGCTACTAGACGGACTCTGAATGTGCGGTTAGTCAAGAAGTTGTTCAAGCAGTTCAGCAACCTGCCGCGGATTCCTAGCTCTGCTAGGTCATGGAGGATGCCGAACTTCCACGTGGTATCATAGGCCTCCAAATTGAAGAAGACACCGATACAGTGCTGTTTGTGGATGAATGCCTCCCTGATAGTGTTTTCTAGGCGGACAAGGTGATCAGTGGTCGAGCATGCTTTCTTAAATTCACATTGACGTACATCTAAGAGTCGACGAGATTCAAGTGTGAAGGTCACTCTAATATTTATTTTGCTTTCGAAAGATTTAGCAGTGCAGCTGGTGAGGGCTATCGGTCTGTAATTGTTAGGACTTGTTGGTGGCTTTCCGGGTTTCAGAAAAGGTACTATTATTGCTTTCTTCCACTCCTCAGGTATATTCCCAGTTGTCCATATTTTGTTAAAGAATTTCAACAATGCCTGCACGGCAGCCTCAGAGAGATGGGCAAGCATAATGTAATGCACATTATCTGGGCCTGGTGCTGTCTTTTTACCTGAAGATAATACCCTAATCAGTTCCTGGAGTGTGATGGGTTGATTAAAGTCCTCGTGCATGCCTGCTGCAAATGGAAGTTTTTGTTTTTCTGCTATTGCTTTGTACTTCTAGAAACATTTTGTGTAACTGGAGGAAATGGAAACTTCAGCAAAATGCTCGCCCAGTATGTTGGCCTGTTCTAATGATGTTTGTGTCCCGGGTGCAGTCAATAGGGGAAGTGTGAAAGGGGTATGGTCCCTACTGAATCTACGAACCTTTTCCCACATTTATTTAGGTTAATAAGTTGTTTATTGAGGGTACATATTTCTGCCACGAGGATTTCTCGGCATTTCTTCAAACGAATCGCACACTGGCCTTCGCAATCAAGTTCTCCGCTGTGGGATACCGACGCAGAGAGCCCCAAGCTTTATTTTGTTGTCTTTTTGCCGATGTGCATTCTTGTGTCCACCATACTTTATGTTTTTTGTGTACGAGTCCTGTTGTTTGTGGTATGGCAAGTGTAGCAGCCGATATTATGCATGTAGTAAACTTTTTATTAATTTCGTCTATGCTGAGGTCTTCACAAAACTCTTTCTCTAGTTTGGCACTTGCTGTAAAAAGTGACCAGTCGGCGAGGTGAAGTTTCCAGCGCCGTGGTCTTGTGGGGATGACTGGAGTAGACGATGAGAGGCTGATGATAGTAGGTAGGTGATCACTTCCCAGAGGGTCATTTAAAACATCCCATTTAAAATCATTAAAAAGCGACGGTGATGTGAAAGCTAAATCGAGGAAGCTCATTTTTGCCGAGCTTGGGCAGCAATAAGTGGCTTTTCCTGTATTTAAAAAACAGATAATATTTGAGAGGATAAAATCTTCGATTATTTGTCCCCTTTAATCACATCGTTCGCTTCCCTAAAATGGGGAGTGAGAGTTAAAATGGCCGACTACCAGATATGGCTCCGGCAGCTGATCAATCAGGCTTTCTAAATCTTCGATTGTTAATGTGATGTGCGGGGGAAGATATACAGAACATACTGTTATTGTTTTGTTGGTAACGACGCTAACTGCAACTGCCTCAAGTTTTGTGTTAAATTTGACTTCTTGAGCAGGGACGCCGCTTTAGACGCCAATTGCGGCGCCTCCTGAGAGTCGATTTGCCTGCTCGCGATCGCGTCTAAAATTTTTATAATGTTTCAGGATATGCACATGTTGTGGACCAAAATTGGCCTCCTGAAGACATAAAATTATGGGCAACATTGACCCTAAAATATGTATATGTAAAATATGTTTGTGTTTTGTCCCTTTCTGTTTGGCTTCGAGCCTTTGCTTTGTTTTACAAGGACCTAAAATATGTGTTATGTCACTAATTCCGCATAAGTCCTCTGCAATTCCATTGAATTAAAAAAGCCATGTTTATGCTTTTGAAAGGGTATGAAAGGGGATTTATTTATGTAGTGGGCCCGTTATTAGGACCCTGTCTTTTTTTCGCTCAAGAAGGCTGTTCCGCCGTTGTAATGGAGACGGAGTGGGTGTTGTATCCATCACCTCAACAGAGGTGCTGGAGTGCTGGAGGACCGCGCAGCCGCGGTTGTGTTAGTTTCAGGTTTCTCCCGATGGGGGGAGGTCCTGCCGGATACCGACCCATGGACCGGCGGTCCCTGCTTTAATGGTGGAGCAGCCTTCGCTGTCGCTGCCTGGGGCATGGAGGGCCCTGCCAACGGCTCGGTGGAAGTGGCCTCGGCAGGTGCCGGTGTGCTTTGTGGTGGTACGCCCCTGCGCACCACGTCAGCGAAGTTTGGTTTTGCTGTGAAAGAGAATGTGTTGGTAAGCGCAAAACGCCTCCTTGCCTCTTTAAATGAAATGTTTTCTTTGGTCTTAACGGTGATGATTTCTTTTTCCTTTTTCCAGGACGCACACGCCCTGGAGTACGCAGCGTGGTCTCCTTCGCAGTTTGCGCAGCGCAGCTCTGCATCACATTCCTCAGAATGGTGGTCCTTCGAGGCGCATTTCGCGCAGGTTTTGTGGCCGCGGCAGGTCTGTAAGCCGTGGCCAAACTTTTGACAATTGAAGGATCGGCGGGGATTGGGTATATAATGTCTGACATTGACTTTCAGATATCCAACTTCGATCGTTTCGGGCAAAGTGCTGGTGTTAAATGTGAGGACCACGTGTTTGGTGTCTATTTCTTTATTGTCCTTGCGGATTTTGATTCGGTGAACGTTAATCACATTCTGGTCGGTGAGCCCTTGAAGCATTTCGGCTTCTGTTAAATGGATGAAGTCACTTTCTGAGATAACGCCTCGGACTATGTTAAGGAATCGGTGGGGAGTCACGGAGACAGGGATGTACCCTATGGAAGCAATGCTTGACAGTTTCGAGCACTGGATGCTCTCACGCAATTCAAGAAGTATGTCGCCTCTGGCCATTTTTGATAACTTGTAACCAGGGCCCAAGGCATCTCTTAAACATTTGGACACAAGAAATGGTGATATTATTCGGGCTTGCTTTTGTTCGCATTCAGTGTGAATAACATGAAACTTTGAAAATGCTTGTTTCTTTTTAGAGAAAAAATCTTCTGCTTCATTCCGCCCTCTCTTGAGAGAGCGATCTGGTTTTGAAAGGGGGGAGCCATAAAAAAATGTAGTTATTCGGTCATGGTGCCACCCACCCCCCACGGAGTCCAACGAGGGGACAGGACAGGAACTTGAAAGCAAGTCCTGCCCACGCCAGCTGTATACCTCAACTGTAACCTAATATGACGCAACTCAGGGTACTTGGTCACACAAGGTTAACCTTCGCCGCCAGGAAAAAAAGAAAAACCAGGAAGTGAGTAGGAGATAGGAGAGTGTTGAGAAAGAGGTAGGAAAGTGAAAGACGGAGAGGAGGACAGGAAAAGGCGACTGCCGATTTCCCCCGGTAGGGTCAGGCCGGAGGTGCCGTCTACAGGAAGCGGGGCCAAAGTGGTGTGTTGCCTCCGCCGAGGGGCCTTAAAGGTCCAAACGCTCGGCATCGGCTCAACCACCAGGATCCCCTTTTCCCCAGACACGGCGATGCCACGCACGGCGAAACGCGGGTGCTCGGGTCCGTGGTGATGCACGGTTCACCATCATCCCCCTGCGGGGATGTCCCTGCGGATGCTCGGGAACCCTCGGTGTCGCCACTCACCGACGCCTGCAAGCTGCAGACGCCCCCCTGCGGGGAAGGTGTATTATTTGGCTCGGGTGTTCACGACAACACGATTCAGTGATTGAGGGAGTTGATGTGCTCTCCTCGGAAGGTGTTTAACAGCGCCTTTAAGTCTTGCTTGAATTTCAACCTCATCCAGGTTCTCTTAGTTGCCTTTTACTACAGAATGCTTCTGGTGTTCAGGATAGTCAAGCTGCCGCGTTGCCTCAGTGGTTATGGCACTCTGCTGCTGACGCGAAAGCCGCAGGTTCGTTCCCAGCCGTTGCGGTTGAATTTTGGTTGAGGCTAAATTCTAGAGGATTGTGTGCCGTGTGATGTCAGTACACGTTAGAGAACCCCAAGAGGTTGATATTTGCGGAGCCGTTCACTACGGCGTCCCTCATAGCCCGGCTCAGTTTGGGACATTAAGCCCACTGAAACTGTAAACCATTTCGGATAGCCGGTTGCTAAATCCAGTTTGTTGTATGGTTTTATGCAGGGCAAAAACATGCAGATACTGTTTTTACCTGCCACATGGTTGTGCAGTATTGTTTTAGTAATGTGCTCTTTTTGAACCAAATGTTTTGTCGCTCCTTTTAATCAGTAGAGGAAAAGAGCGCGGCACTCCTGCCCTGAGTTATTTCATGAGAACATAACTGCCACTTTGAGGCCGACTTGGAAATTTATACCGGTTTGACAACACTTTTTAAACCTTCCTGAGCTCCAGCCACTTCTTTCCCGGAACCACGGCAGTGGACTAAAAGCTGGTTTAAAAAGCGTCTCTGCTGCATTTCCTGTTTGATGTTTTGAAGTGTACTTAGCACTATTTTTTCTAATTCCCAGATTTCCTGCATATGTAAATGAATTCTGTGTTTTGAAATCTACTTTTCTTCAAGTGCTTGGTACAGTCGTTTGCCAACAATGGTTTTTTCTCATTTTTTTGCATAGCGCATACGTTTCTTTACAGCTTTGCACCATGTATGATCATCTGCTGACTCAAATGTACAGTCATGCCATGTTAATATGACCCCTATTGAAAGGGGCAGTTTTTCTGGGACCAAACTCTTGGTTGTATTTATGCCTCATTGAAATGCAAGGTCTATGTCCAGGCAATGTACAGGGTGAAAATGCATACAGCCTATTGGGAAATATGTATTTTTGTTTTCTATTTTGGACAGCGATGACAAACAAATCGCAAGTGCCTCTACCAGATTTTCTACCCCTTGTATTTTGATATTGATGGTTTTCGAGCTCCTGGCGAATACAGTAATGCTCCCGAGTCTCCCAATTTCTACCTCGCACTATAGCAGGCTGCAGCCATAAAGCTTTATTTACAGAATATTTTCTTCTTTTTCTTCATGATTCATTATTACGGCTAACTCACTTTATGGACACTTTTGCTGGGGAACACTGTCAAGTTTATTGTTTGTGTGTGATGTTCCTGCCCCAGTGTTGGCCGCTGTGTGTATTGCATAAATAAGCAAATAAAATGCAGCAGCAAGTGCAGACGGGACCGGTTTTTTTCTCATTTTGTAACAGTGAAATTTACTAAACTTCCTTTAGTTGTTGAAAGCCTTATGTTCACCATACTATGACATATAATGAACAAATTTTAAGTGAACCTATAAACCTTCAAACTGCACCTAAGAGAAATGGGTGGGATGGTTTTCTCAAGACACATTATCAAGCAAGCCACTTGAGAGGTTCATTGATTACCATTGTCAACATTACTGGACCCGTATTGTCAACTTCACCGAGGACAACCGCGTCATTTCCCCATTCTTATTTCCAAGTTGCCCAGTTCAGTCTTGCACTGGCACCTGCTAGCCATCCTGATTAGCTTGGTTTGTAGAGCAAATCCCCCAACAGGCAGTAGTCATAGGTTTGGTCCTTGTACCGGGATGAATTTATGCTTCGGTTGGCCGTCAGAAAGACAGAACAATGTCCTTTTCACGCTTTGGTACCTTTGGCCACAACGAATGCAATTTTGTGCGATACATAGCTTTGCACTGGCATTTTCTCATATCCGTGACACAGAAGCTGTACGTCCGGAAGGTCACTTGAAATTAGGGGCTTGAGCTAGTGGATTGCAAGAAGCGCTTTTGTGTCTAACCTTCTAATTTTCGAGCATCACTCATGGATGTGCACAGTGAGTAGGTTTTTCTAAGCTCTCCTGACAATCTGGTGGCCTCATAGTGCTGGCACAGGTGTTTTTAAACATCAAAATCTAGGCTACAATTGCCCGTTCTTCCAGGTGACATTGAAGCTTGAAGGAATCTTGAAGGCAGCTGTGCGCACAATGAGTGACATGATTCGCCGTATCTTCGTCATAACTTACCCGTGCTTTGTCCAAAAATTTACATACTCAAGAGTTCGACGAAACTTTATGTGGTCAGGTATCGCAATAGAAGTGAAGGAATGCAGTCACTGACCATAATTCTTTGTAGCTGTATGGCTGGGTGTAGGTGCATGCTAATCAGCGATTCCTGCCTTACTTGAAATCTATACGTCCTTAGACGGTTTTCCTAAGCAATTTGAATGAAATCAGCATTTATTAGAAGCAGAAAAAATTATGGTACATACGTAGTAATATGCTGCCGCGGTGGCTGAGTGGTTATGGCGCTCGGCTGCTGGCCCGAAAGACGCGGGTTCGATCACGGCTGCGGCGGTCTAATTTCGATGGAGGCGAAATTCTAGAGGCCCGTGCACTGTGCGATGTCAGTGCATGTTAAAGAACCGCAGTTGGTCGAAATTTCCGGAGCCCTTCACTACGGCGTCTCTCATAGCCTGAGTCGCTTTTCTGACACACCTGAACAGCCAGGAAGACGCCATTCAGTTTACGTTGGAAGAAGAGGTGGACGGCAGTCTGCCTTTTCTGGACGTCCTCGTCTCAAGGAAAGGCCAGAAGTTGTCGTTTAGCGTGTATAGAAAGGCTACACATACAGGCCGCTACCTACATTACAGTTCCGTCCATCCTGCCGCCCAAAAAAGAGCCGTTGTGAGCAGTTTAATGCAGCGGGCCAAGAAGATATGCACAAACACCACTGACGCCGCTGCGGACGCGTCAAGGGTACGAAAAGATCTCACTAGCTGTGGTTACCCAAGCCATTTCATCAGGTCCACAGAACGACGGCTGTCACGGCCTCGTCATCCGGACGCCCCTCTTCCGCCCAAAAAACGTGCGGCTATTCCTTATGTGCCGAAAACAAGTGAGTGCCTCGCCCGTGTATTACGAGAGTATGACGTGCAAGTTGCCCATGTCCCTGTCAAGAAAATGCGACAACAACTGATGAACGTCAAAGATCAGTTGCCAAAAGAGAAGTTCCCAGGAGTTGTCTACGCCATCCCTTGTGCAGATTGCAACGGTGTTTACATCGGCGAAACCGGAAGTTACAAGAAGCGCCTACAGCAACATGCTCGTGATGTGCAGAAAGAAGATACCCGCAATAACGCCTTGGCAGAGCACGCGGTGACGGCAAATCACAGAATAGATTGGGAAAAAGCAAGAATCATCGAAAAAGAGAAACTGACAACATCACGGCTTCGAGTCCCTGGTGATACAGACAACGGCTCACACGCTTAATCGTAACGAGGGCAATCTTAACCCGATTTACGCGCGATCTTTACGGCGATTACTATAGCTTTTAAAAAGACGAACCCTCTTGGTGTGTTTCCATTGTGAACAAGGCCCCCGTTCTGGGCGCCGAAACGTCAATACAATTTTTTCGTTTTACTGGTCGGCGTCTCTTTGTTTTGAAATGTATCCCCCCGGCCAGACGGGATTCCGTCACACTCTCGACTTCATCAAAGCAGACCCCGAGTCTTACAGCGGGTGTTAAGGATACACAGGCACGAGAAAGTTAAGCTGTCAGCATGACTGAAGAGACAGGTGCGGTACTTTCACTGTCTGATGCTGAAGACGGTTACTGAGCTTTATGGAGCTTGAAAGCAGCAGGTATTAGGCGAGGCATTTAGTCAAGCTACCCAAAAAACCCTTATGGAACGCGTCTTTATAAATACCACTTACTATTCGTTCCCTGCAGACAATCCCGGATCATCGGCAGCCTCCTACGCCCCTCCCATCGCGTCGAGCATCACGCAACTACCCGCCCACAGCCTCGTGTTCCTGCTGGTGGCCATGGCGGCGGCGAGCTCGGCGCGGCTATTCGGCGGCCAGCCCGGTCTCATCGCAACAGCAGCAGCGCCACCGCATGAGCGTGGGCCACTGGCTCAAGAGCGTGTTGCCCCCGCCAGCTGGGGACTCGGACAGTCGCAACACAGCCGACCTGGACACCGCGGACATGATCGGCCCCCGTCCTGCTCGCCTCTGGGTTCGCCACGCGGCAGGAGGACGATTAGGGGCATATGCGGTTCGGACGATCCCACGACTACGGACACTTGCGCTTCGGCAGGAAGTAACGGGCCCGCACGCCGCCATGCCGCCGCCTTCCGATCTGAAGTGAAACGCTACGCTTTGCATGCCTCCGCTGTGTTCCACGGGCGAATGTTCTTGTCTTGGTCGGTAGACAGGCAGACGCGCATGCACCAAGAGGCATGCGTATTCGAAAAGCCGCAGTGTGAAGTTTTCCCTGCCTGACAACTTAGTAATGCGAAGACGTCTCTTGGCTCATGAGTGGCGTCACCGGAAGCTGTGGACAGGCGCTGAGGACGAAAGTTGCGGACAGAGCATGTCCGCACGAACTGAATAAAGCTGCTGTCGTATCGCCATCATGCGTCACCGACTGAAATCCCCCAATCGCAATGTACGGCGCTAGTCCAGCAGATGGCGTGCGCGTAGGCGAAATGACGGAGGAAAGATGTGGGACGCGTGTGAGGGAGGAAGGACGCGCAATAAGAGAAATAGTTTCGCATTACTGCACCCAAGCAGACTTAAATGCACACCTGGAATTTTTATTCAGTCCTCCATTCTGTGAAGGGAACGTGTTCTTGAGTCCGTTCTGGGAAGGGGAACTTAAAGAGACGGCTTGTAAGCATGATGGTCGGTTGACAAACATCCACTTAGGCACGAGGATGGAGGTAACGAAAACGAATAAAGAAAAAAAGGCCTCGGGACCAGCATTCTAGAAGCTAGCGGTCTTCTGCTGATTAGGAGAAATCATTGGCGCGTTTCTTTGTGCTTTGTCGCAGAATGTGTAGTGGTGATCGCCATTGGCAAAGATTTCTGTTTGTGCACATATTGATTTTTCTTAGCCCACCCTCGCGTAAATTAATGCCAGCTACTCGTTCGTTTTGCTTGAGGTACTGTTCTTACCTCCCCGTTCAAGGTGGTGTGAGAAGGGTGCAAGAGGAGACATAACGTAGAACGCTGTTAGTGTAATGCAGTGGCTACAAAAAACGATAAAGTGAACGCCAAAACAACTACGTGGATATGTGTGTAATGGTGTACACGCTGTATTCGATTGAACTGTGTGTTTTATAAGCGTAAGAAAACCAGAGTAAGAGCGCTAGTTCATTTATTTTTCTCGTGTTAAAACCTTGGTTGAGGCAGTTCTTTAAACCGCAAACTACACCTGGAGCACAGCCTGAGGGCATCAGTGGCAATAATTTTTTTAGCGAGGAAGTCTGAGCACTGGGTGCAGTTATGATTAATAAAAGGGGTAAACAAGGCCACGACATGATTACGCTCTCTTCCATGTTCTGGAAAACAACACGCTCTATCCAATCCGAGTTGGCAATGCAAGTGTGTGCACTCAAGAAACGTGCGGTTCTGACTGGCAAGACCTGAGAACAGAAAGCGGAGACCACCAGTATATGATTAATAATGCAGGGTTCCTGCTAATCCTGCATTTTTACTCTGGTAAATGAAGTATTGCCTGCCTTTGTTCGTGGGAATATCGTGCTCTAAATGCAAAATAACGAAAACGTCTTGAGATTGATAACCTGTTATCTTCGCTTAACATGGGCACAGTGTTACTGCAACTGCAACCGAAAGCATCTCCGCTATACAAATTTTCGTTTCCTGTGTCTTTTCTTCCAGGTCTGTCAGTACAACCAAACATGACATTCAGCCCTTGGAAGAACATTACCGAAGAACGAACCAAACGCCGCTTGTTCGACCCTTCAGAGGAGTCCCAATGCTCCCCTTTATTGAGCAGCAGCTCCTCGACGGCGCGGGCATTCCGCACGGCTCAAGCGCAATAAAAAAAAAATTCATGAAGCTTACGAGGCGTCACGTACTGCTCGCATGCACGACTATGCGTTACAACAGAAACGGCCTGCCAACGTCACTCAGAAAGGTTCTCCTTGTACAGCATGGCAGGCTGCAGCAGTCCCAGATGAGGAGCATCTTGGAAGCAGTGATCGGAAATCAGTTCTTTACGCAAGGGTTTGGCGTTTGTAAACAAGCGTGGGTGCTGATGATGATACTAGCCCCAAAGTACTTCACGGTTACCCCCCGCGGGCGGGGTGAGGTTAGGGCGCTTGTCTACTGATCCAAAGTTTCCGGGTTCGAACCCGACCGCGGCGGCCCCGTTTCGATGGAGGCGAAATGCTAAGGCGCCCTTGTGCTGTGGGATGTCAGTGCACGTTAAAGATCCCCAGGTAGTCGAAACAATTCCGGAGACCTCCACTACGGCATCTCATTCTTCCTTTCTTCTCTTAGTCCCTCTTTTATCTCTTCCGCTACGGCGCTGTTCTGGTGTCCGCTGATACGCTGATATGTGAGACAGATACTGCGCCTTTTCCCTCTGCCCTCCCCCCCCCCCCCCCCCAAGAAAATAATTGTCAATTTTCAACAGCGCGAGTTTTGAAACGGTTTGCGCCAGTGTAAACGACACGTGTAGTAGTAGTAAGTGTTTAATGAAACTATAACGAAAAGGAAGGTAAAAAGACTTTTGCGAACCCCGGCATCTCCCATCACTGCGGCGGCGTAACCTGAGCTGGGGCAGAGGAAATAAAGGATAGCAGGAAGTTTGAAGTGAAATGAAAGAGGTGAGGGGACAGTAAGAAAGGATACAGGGAGAGGTGATACATGCATTATTTACATATCAATAACAATAACAATACAATTGTCCAAGTTGGAAGCATGTGGAGTCAATAAAGAAAAGAAAAAAACATATACGCACAACACTTTGCGCACAACAGCTGGGGTGGGGCGCTCAGCTGTTAATCGTCCAAGGTAGCGGACGCGGAGTAAACGACGCGTATCGCGCTGGTTTTTAAAAACGCAGAGCGGCAAGCGAACGATTCCGCGTGTTTGACACGTCCAACATTCGTGGACAAAAATTTTGGAACTTGAAAAGCTGTACGAGACTGGTATATAAATATTGAAAGTAGTGGTCCATTCTTCCGATATGTTGCAAAACCTTTATTTCACAGTTTTTTCATCGCTCGCATCGAGCATTAAGACTGCTTAGGAAACCAATGGGGACAGCTTTGATGATAGAAAAAACGTTCATTACCAAAAAATGCAAGCTTGCCGACGGGAGATGTGTGGACATATGGATTGTTATAGTGACATCCTGCCATATATGAAAAAGTGGGTTCACAAACTTTTGCCTGTTCAAAAATGCTTTTGCACAGAATTGTTGAGTATGGTGTAAGGCGCCGGTGCAGGTGACGCGCCAACTTTCGATGCTCATTTCCAAACAGGAAGTGTTCTGGGGCTAAGTCACAGTATCGCCAGAATAAAAATATGTCCGACCAAACCGTGTATAAGCTTTTCATTCCTTGCATTTTCTTCATTTCTCCGCACGATGAAGCAGGCTATTATTTTCGATTGAATGGGGCAGCAAGGCTTAATTTTTTCAACATTACTCGCCACCATGGTAAATTTGTGGATGTTACATTCAAAGTGTCTCAATATAGTCAGGTTACAAAGCTTTACTGAAGGCCTCTGGTACTGCGCAACCTACAGCACACCTATACGCGCACTATTGGCGGCCTTTGTTTCGTCATCACTACGTAACAACAGCTATAGCTACTGGATAGCCGCCTATTCTGCGCACTGCATCGAAAATCATGGCTCCAGCTCTGTTAGCTCAGCGTCAAAAGATGTCGCTATCTTTAATTGAGCCGGATGCTGAAAAGAACCAAGGAAGGAGCTTATTAATTACTATACAAAGAAAAAAAGCCTCGAATCTACGAAATATGACTGAGAGAGACAACACTGGTTTACGACAAAGGTGCCAGTAACACTCAAATTTGAAACATCAAAAGCCAAGAAACAGAATGGGCCTGCTTTCTACTTATGAGCGCATGATTAGAAGTATAACAATAGTTACACTATAAGCATCATTCGCGTCTAAAACGAAACCAGTGGAACAGCGTAAGAGCACTATAGGGTGGAGCCATACGGTCCACAAAGAGTCGATGGGGCTCGTCGCACACACGTACTGAAGATGAGCATATCTCCATGCATGTTTTGCAACCAGACTGCATGTCACTACATGCGAGGGGCGTTCAGTAAATTATAATCCTAAGTATGATGCTGGTGCCAGACGAAGTCACACTTTGGCATCAGTGTCACGCAGCCTTTTTAGAACAAGTACGCGATACGTGTGTCACCACCTTCATGGGATCTAGAGTAACAGTGCACTGAATGTCGCTAGGCGACGTTAGTTGAAGCGATGGGCAGCATGCCGTGATTGAATTCAATGGAAGAAGAAGCAATGACGGCAAGCTTTCAAGCATGCGTGCGTTGTTCGAAAGCAGTACAGCGTGAAATCTGACTTCAAGAAGGTAAGCAGCTTTGCTGACGAACTTCACGGAGTAAGAGTCAGCGGACCTATGCGCCCGTCGCGCTGTTAAAGTCACAACAGATTAAATGCGATGCAGATGGGAAGAGTTGCTTTGAATAAAAGGCAACTGCCGGTTCTCCGAACTGCAGTGAGATAGAGAATTAGCAATTGATTGGTGAAAATACCTCGCTGGGGCACAGGTATATTTCCATGGATGCCTATGCCGATGCCCAAATTGTTGACATCTGAAGTGAAGAAAAATGCAATGGAATGCTCTCATAAGACAACTGCGAAAATGCCCCTAAAAGACCTCATTTTATGAATGGTCTGTAGCTGGGAACAATTCTTAGACCCAGCGCAGAGCTTCGAGACGGAACAAAAAAAAAATATTGCATGAAAACGCAGTTATTTCAGTCCTTAGACTCAAAAAGATCCCCTGGAGGAAAGATAATGGCGACATTTTTTCGGGATGGAAATATTGTTCTCGTGAATAAACTTGTACACCCATAACTATGGCAGCCGAGGCCTGTTTTGCCACCAGGCGAATCATTGCGTGAAACCACAAAAAATGGGACATGAAAATTTCAACAAAAAAAGATACTTTGCTTCCTCAATACGGCCCCGCAGTCCACATCCTGTCCTTCGTATCACAACACGATGCGACTGAGTGCCAGTTTAAAGTTAGCAACAATCTTGCTTAACTCCTGGCACAGTGGCGCAGTGGTTAAGCGATGCGCCACTGCCCTGCGATGACAGGTGCTGCCACCAGTGGGGCTTGTGCAACTCGAGCAGCCACTGCGCAACCTATCATTAATTTAACTGCCACCTGCCAAGGTGGGCAGCTTGCACACAATCCGCTGGGCATGTTGTAATGTCACAAGGTCACGTGACCTTGATTAGCCCGAAAGACAGAAAAGATTAGCGAGACAGAGAGTGCGAAATTGGTGAGTGGTGGTTTTAGTACTCCGCAATGAAAAAAAAAAGAGCCCATCAGCGGCTGCAGAAAGTAGTGCATCTTTGGGCAGACATCATAATTAAAATTGCTGTTTTAGCCGGTTGGTTCATACTTGAATCATAAGAGGGCAGCGCCAGTCCTGTCGTGAGTGTTACTTCTGTGTTCAGTGCCGGTTTGTTTTGCGCTGCCCTCTTGCGGACGTCTTACTTTGCGTCAACAGACGCTTTTGTCAAAGGCTCTTGTTATTTCTATCGATAAATACACGTTGCTTCTGTCGACCAGCTTAGAACTTGCTGATATCGGCAGTCTTCCTTTGAACAGTCGTCATCGGCAGTTTATCGATTATGAAGTGTTTACAAAGCGCTGCGTATCTTCCATGCAAGAATGCAAATTCGCTTTGCTTGCTTGACCTGAGGTTGACGACAGACGAGTGCTCAGCCTACTTCGTGGTGTCGCTAAAACGAATCAGAGCTGTATACGTCTCGGCTGGCGTCATCAGATAGCTAACTGAATTAATCCTAAAACCTGTTCGTAGGCTAGGAGAAGCCGTGGTAGGCCGACTGAGCCACCGCATTTTCCGTACGCAGTACATTCATGGGTCAAGAGTTCGAGCCACCGTGAAGTATTCTCGCATGTTTCAAGATTCTGGAGAAATCGGCCCCCGGTCCATCGGTACCCGCAAAAGCACCCATAACGCTGGCGCTTTTCATTGAGACGGAATACAAAACAGCTATCATTTGTAGAGATGTCTACAATGACAGGACGAATCACGCGGTGCCGCATGTTTACGACAGGTGGTACTGAAGGACATTAGCAATTTTCATTACAGACCTAGAGTTTATTTTATAATACGCTATTGCGCATAAAAAAGGTATTGTTTTTGTGGCTGCCAGTCGTTTCCATGGGGACAAAAGCATTAAACAATGACTCTCCACATACGGCAATGCTTGCGTTAGCAGCCTAAAGCATTTACCGGCTTGTCGATTGCAGCGTCTAGTCACGAGTTTTCGAGAGGACCTACTGAAATGTGAGTAGCACAGCGGCAAAAATTTTATGGCGTGCTCGCTGAATCCATTCTCTTTTAGGCCACCTACCATTAGACCCCGATTCTTGAAGCGTGACTGAGGACCACTGCACCCATTTTTTTGTCCGGAGCAACAGTCGATTCTATGCCTATGACTGACTATGCGTGCTCCGCAGAAAAAAAAAGACGTATTTTTTTGGCGAGAAAATTATCTTTATAGTTTTTTTACGCCACTTCAGTTAAATTCATTACGTCATGACCGAAAAGGACTCCATCATCAGCGTTAGGGAGAGAAGGGCGTTGTAGCCTGTTATAAAAGCTACACCACCGGTTGTACATTTTCGACCTTTCTATCAATAGAAGATCAATTTTCGGTGAGAGTACCGAGTTTGTAATTATAATATCAGTAATCTTTATTCCCGTCGTAGCGTACAGAAATGACGGAGGTAGTGAGAAAAAAGCGAAAACGTTTGACTGGGTCCTCACCACCCTTGAAGCAGGAATAAAACAGGAAGAGCATGAGTATTTGAATCAATTAATACATTTAAAGGTACTGGGAGCCAATAATTAAGCATTTGGGGGCCGTAAGTAGTTCGCGCAGGAGGTAACGTCCTGTGAGACTTGTGACATTGTGCGTATGGAGTCTGGGAACGCTGGAGCGGGGCTAAATGGGAAATTGTGTTTAGGTGGAATTTTTGTTCAGTTCTGTAATATCTAATTAACCAGTAATTATAAAGATTCAGCACGCTTACTATACTGAATGTCATGAATAAATGACTTGTTATATGTCTGTAAAGTAAGCCATAGATTATCCGAAGCATGCTTTTTCCGAGTACTGATAGTTTTTGTAAGTTTATGTTCTGTGGTTACTCATACTATTGGGCAGGGAATAAATTGTGAGCAGAATAAGGAGCGGTACAGGACTGCGTTGACTGTTGGTGGCAATGAGTTCCTGTGGTGGTAAATAAGACCAACTCCTCTGAGCAATTTTGATAACACATTTTGATCTGTCTCTCTCCTTTTTTTTACTGCTATTGTTCCTTCATCCCACGCATGTGTTCTAGAAAAGCTACACCTAATGATCTGTATGAGTTTACTATCTGAATTCTATCTTACTTGTAGTGAAGGTCATTCGATATATGGCATATCTTTTTTAGGGACGAAAAATTACTATTCTTACGGCTAATGAACTAGTATTAGACTAGGCTTCTCTAGCCTATTTAGCATATTTTGGCCCACGTGGTGTGAGATCGCAGCTGCTGCCAGAGATAAATGTGCTCGTATCGTCCGCATAAATGATGAAACGCGCGGTATGTTCTAAGGCGACAAAATCATTATTATGGATGTCAAATAAGACTGGCCCTTACATGCTTCTTTGTGGCACTCCGGACTGAACCTGCCTTACTGTTGATTTCGAGTTATTAATCTCGACTTATCGCGTGCGATAAAACATTTAGGATTTGGTTAACTGAAGCGATTGCCCCCTTATACCACTATTCTAATTTATTAAACAATGTATTTAAATTTCAAATTCAATGCTTTCGTAAAATCTATAAAGATTTCGATTACAACATTCTTCTGTTCGAAACTATTTAATATTATTTTTTTACGAAGAAGAGCGAGTTCCTTTGACCTGTTTTTTTTCTGAATCCGCACTGAGAATCTGTAATTAGATTGTGAGCTTTTAAAAATCTCTCAAGACGCGCAGATACCCCCTTCTCAACGCCTTTAAAAAAAATTAAGATACTGATTGGTCGGTAATTTGGGAGGTCATTTTTATTTCCCCTTTTTATAATGAACTGCAACATTTGCACTTTGGATACCTTGTGGAGAAGTGGCAGTTTCAATGCACAAGTTATAGATGTATTGAAGCGGAGGAGCAATAATGTCTATTACGTGCTTGACAGGTGCTATCTGGATGTTATTAGTGTCACAACAGGTACTGTTTTTTGATCTCAGCGAATACAGAGATTACCTCGTTTACTGAAAGAAGTTCTAGAAAAAGAGTACGCAGATGTCTTTCCGTGGGAAATGATAGTATATCTGCAGGAGTGCTACGTTGAGAAGTAAAGAATTCATTAAATGCATCACAAAGACTATCACCGGTGTTGTCAGTGCCCTTGTGTATAATTCTGTCTTTCACTTTACTATCTGAAGAAAACCCACCTAGAAGGGGAAGTTCTCTTAGATATCATTCGTACGGTTACGTGAATCAAAATAACTTTTATAATAACTATTTCGTGCATTGCGAATGCCTTTGTTCAGTTTATTTCTTAACTTTGAATTCTGCCCGACCAGCAGGACTTTCTGATTAAATAAAAGATTAGTACAAGTTATTTTCTTTTTTATACGGCCATACAATTCTCATGTTATGCATGCTTTCCTTATTTTACTTGAAGTCTTAATATCTTTATAAATAATATGTATTTTGTACGCAGGACAAAAGTTTTCTAAATTAGATTATATGCTTCGTTTGCAGTAGCTACGGCATATACATCGCCGCAGTCAACTAAACCAATATCTGCACGAAAATTCTGGAGGATTGCTGGTGTTATATGTTGAGTTGAATACACAGACAACATGTTCGCTTGTGAATTACAATGCTCCACCATATGTATACACCCATGTGATCGCTAATATCACAACACGTAACCCCTGAACACATAGATTAGGAATAAATGTTGGAATTCACAAGTTTATTAAAGTTTCTGATGTTAAAGCGACACGAGTAAGTACCGTAGTAGTAATAGTGAAACCAAAACATCTCAAACGTATCTCGATGTTCTCACTGTTTGGTGCAGTAAACATATATATATTGAAGTCGCCTCTAATGATAGCGTCATATTTGTGCTCATTAATGTATATGGCGTAAAATCCAAGGTATTAAATATAAACAGGATACATCCTCTTTCGGTGGTCTGTAGAACACGGACAGAACTGTGCTGTTGGTTAGCACTGACAACGGTTTCGACATCAGCAGAGCTACAGCACAGCACATCCAGTATGTCATAGTTAGATTTATGATTAAGAAGAATACAAACACCACCACCGCGAGAAGTACGCTGATTCACAGAAAAAGGAGATAGCCGAAAATCACCGTTATCTCTGAATCGTGTTCCTGAAACCATAATTACATCCTGATCGATATCAAATCATTAAATTAGAATATTAAATTCCTCATACTTATATTTACTGCCCGTGTATTCAAATGAAAATATTTTAGAACAGATGGGCTAAACAATTAACTCTTGTTATTGAGTATTGCATATTTCATGAGGCAGCGGGTAACTGTAAGAGGCCATGAGTACAAAGAGGTTTGTTTGGAAAAGCGCACCAACAGCCTACGAAACAAATTTTTCCTTTGCCAAGTCATGTATCGAATAGCTTGGTCATCTATAAATATAGGCCAACTTAAATTTGTCCTCACTGACCCTTTAAGCCAACGATAATTCATGTTCTAAGCGCTAGAAGACGGCGCCTAAATCCTAAACGTTTTTTGTTGCAGGAGCCCAGCTCAGCTGTGAGCATGGAAAATATAATTATTTGATTTGATTTATGAGGATTTAACATCTCAAAGCGGCTCAGGCTATGAGGGCCGTCGTAGTGAAGGACCTCGGAAATTTCGACCACCTGAGATTTTTAACGTGCACTGACATCGCACAGTACACGGGCGTCTAGAATTCCGCCTCCATCAAAATTCGACCGCCGCGGCCGTGATTGAACCCGCGTCTTTCGGTTCAGCAGCCGAGCGGCATAACCACTGAGCCATCATGGCGGCTTGGAAAAATGTAATGAGTTGAATGGTGATGTGAGAAAGGCCCGGACAGCACAATGTAGCATAAACAGGGAGCACCCGCCTCCTCTCCCTCGCCACCCAACTTCTCCACCTCCTGGTTGCAGTCTAAATCCAATATTATCAGCTTCTTTCGTCCTGGCGACGTTCGGGAAAAATCAGGTTAAACCTAATTTGTTGTAGTAGTAGTAGAACAACTTTATCCATCGGAGAGTATGAGGAAGCATTCGTGTTATGCTGAATCACATACTCGACACCTTACTTGCCAGAGAGAATCAAGGAACGATATTCCGCAAAACTCATAAAGTGCCATTCAACATTCCATACACTGGCACAGGAATACTACTAGCGCTAGGAATCCATAAGGCGGTTCAAGAGCGAATAGATGTCCATTCAACCACTCAGTACGCAAGTCTTTCCTCAACAATGACAGGTAGACTTGTGTTAAAAAAGTCCAACAAAGGCTATTAGAACACATATCAGCTCTATCGAAACATTTCAAATCGCATACACAAACAGCTACATCAAATCTGCGCGTTAGAACGTGTATCCGGAGCATGATGAGGACACGAGGAGGGCTAGAGCTAAGGCGATCCGAAAACTCTTCTCTCGACCCAATGCAGTAAGCGTTGAGGCCGCAGAATATTCACACCAAAATGCTTCTTCAATAGCGCTAGTCGATCACACAGGAAAACTGGCCATTGACGCCTCAATTAGAAATACTATCCACCCATCAGAAGCAGACGCTGCCTTAGATATTGCCGTTTTGCTGCAACCACTTCCAAAATTATAATAAGCGACTCTACCAGTTTGTAAATGACAGCAATCCTCCTGGAAATTAGCCTTCCATATTCTTGCAGCCGGGTGAGTATTACTAAATATCAGGTTTAGTCTAATTTTTACACAAGGCGCCTTCAAGACAATAACTTGCCAAGGTAGAAATCTGGTCGAGATGCTTTGAAAAAGGATTATTTACGTCAAGTGAATCACAAACTATGTTAAATATTGGCAAAGTTTTGGATTTCATTTTAAGGGCATGGGCTCCATGAGAAGAATAAAATTGGCGGTGGTTTAGCTCTGGTTAAACGTGGAGTGACGCGATAGCTACATCTGGCCGAGTGGAACTTGCTCAGTTGAATTGCAAAGTCAGTCTTTCACCGCTCCGTTCCGCTGGACGTTCCTTCTTCTTCTTCGTCCCATTTGACATGGCGCATGCGCACAGCTTTGGCTGCTCGGTTTCGACGGCGCGCCGCGCCGCCGGCAGCAGCAGCTGTTCCTCACCACGTGGCTGGTCATGTGACCAATCAGGTGACGAACCACGTGATCAGCCACGGCGCCGCCGGCAGCTTCTTCGCACCACGTGACCAACCACGTGACAGCGTGGCGGCGCAGCCACCGCCACCGCATCGCCAGGCAGAAGGCTCGAAATGCTACCGTAATGTAGCTATCGCCACAAAATTTTGTATCCAACAGCACATAACAGCATCTTAGTCCTCAGGCCGTATATAAAATCGATGATTTAATTGGCAAACTTTCAGCGATACCGACAGAAACATGAAGCAGAATACCACTGAAGGATAACTTTTGCCATCAGCTTGACAGCAGACATCAATATTCCTAAGAATTGCCACTGCCAATTGCAATACGTCAGGTTGTTTATGATTTCAACAGCAGTTACGATATTAAGGCATGACCTATATTCGTTAAAGAGCACTTAGTCCATTTATTCTTTGGCTTTCAGAAAGGGGTTCCATGACCTACTGTGATTTTATTGCCCAAATGACCATGTCAGTTTAAGGTAAGGCAATTTTTGCCGATAAAGGATGTCAATTTTTCTATGTTCCTTTACAGTGAAAAGCACCAATGCAAGCAGTGTATGCTGCTCCATTGCGCGAATACGCGATTGATGCTTCCGCAGTTCTCATCTGCGATGGGTGCGACTACCTGCATTTTACGTATTCAGGTTTAGAAGTGCCCGTGCGTTTGTCAGCTTCTCTGCGCTCGTTGTGCTTACGAACAGGAAAGATAAACTGGTTGCCTGACTTCTCAAATATATTTTATTTGAAGCGCTTGCCAACTCTGAGTGATTATTTTCTACGCGCAACATTGCATCGCAAACAAAAAAAAAGCAGCTGAAAAACCGGCTACTCAGGGCGACTAGTTTAACTCGCACATAGCAGCGTTTAAGCCTACTTTCATAACTTTTGTTTGGTTTGCAGCATGACTGCCAGCGAAGTGAAGCAACTCAAAGTTCTCTTCACGCATGTAAGTACAGCATTTCTTCATGTTCACCGCACTTTAAATGGCAGTATGCAAGGTGTCTTACTTTGGTTGTCAATATCGCCTGGCTTTTCCTCTATGCAACACTGCTAATACTAATATATGGAGAAGCGAAAGCCGATCATACCGAAGCAAAAGCTGCGAACCTAATAAAGTTCCTGGTCGCATATATACAAATTGTAACAAGTATGGCAAGCGTCCTTCCATTTTTTTCCGCGCATTATAGGTAAACTATACTCCGTTTCATACATCAGGTGCAACGCTGTCAATGCTAACGCACTTGTTTGCGCTGCTTGCATCCGCGACCAATAAGTAGTGCGCTCTTTGTGGTGAGCGAAACAGTAAATGTTTTTCCTGTAGGCTTACTACATTACATATTTGTCATGAGCTTGATTAAATGCACGCTTATTGCTGACGACACACTGTCGCTTCCTCGTGCCATAGACCACACAGCCACAGAAGAAGCGCGGAGTAACACACCTCCCTTCATTTTCCCATGAGGGCTACTTCCGTACCTTTCGCAGCGTTGAGCCTGATGCATGAAATGGAGTATAGGACGTGTTATATATAGTGTTGTATAGTGTTATATATAGTGTTGTATATATAGTGTTGTATATATTTTTTTTCATGTTTTTGCTATCGTCAAAAGCGTTTCCTCTTGGTTTCCTGTGGTAGTCTTAACTGGTCGATGCGACCGCTGGAAACACTTTAAAAGAGAGATTTTGCTACATATCATAATAATGGACCATTACCTTCAATATTTCCATAAGAGCGTCCTACGATTTTTCAAGTTTTAAAAATTTTGCCCCTGAAAGTGTGACTTGTGCTCAGTAGCCATGCAGCTATCTGTGGCGTGTATGTCAGGGATATTGGACTTTTTCGGTTAAAACCGAATTTCCGATATTAACCTCCGCATACTGTTATCGTTTTTCTTGTCGGCTTAAACCTACTTCACGAACTGCTTAAAGCTATACTTCACGACCTGCTTAAAGCTCTACTTCACGACCAAAGCTGAAATGAAACTGGTTTTGGGGGAAAAGAAATGGCGCAGTATCTGTCTCACATCTAGACAAACACCTGAGTTGCGCCGTAAGGGAAGGGATAAATTGGGATAATGGAGGAAAAAACGCTAAGACGCCCGTGTGCTGTGCGATGTCAGTGCACGTTAAAGATCCCCAGGTGGTCGAAATTATTCCGGAGCCCTCCACTACGGTGCCTCTCACTTCCTTTCTTCTTTCACTCCCACCTTTCTCCCTTCCCTTACGGCGCGGTTCAGGTGTCCAACGATATATGAGACAGATAGTGCGCCATTTCCTTTCCCCCCCAAAAAATTATTTTTATTATTAAACCTAGAAGTCCAACCCCTCTATACAGCTCAAAGCAAGAACCGTGCGCATTGATTGTGATTGCGACGCACATTTTTTTTGGTTTTGACTCACTAAATTAAAGGCTTTGCTTTTGGTTATTCTACGGCAAAACTTTTTATCAGAAAATGGTGTATATTCATGGCGCAGAGCTATGCTGGTATAGCAAGTTATAACTTAAACATCCGACTGATCCTTTCGACCGCTGTATGCGCCTGTACAGTAAGAACGGTAAGTCAGAATGTTTCATCGTGTTACTGGGTTTAAGGCGGGCCTGGGCTGTCTGTAACATTCTAGGCAGGAAGTTATAATATCGATGGAAAGCAAGGACGAAAGGAGGGTGGTCACCTGTCTGTCCTACACAAAATGGAAAGTGACGAAGTTTCTGAACTTTTCTTGGCATAAGGCAAACCAAGCAGGCCCTAAGGCACACAATGAATGGCGTAAAGTCTAACGCATTCAAAATGTTTGCGGAGGAGCATAGAGTGGATAAGCTTCTGAGAGCGAGTCTACAGCTTTCGAGCGATTCAGGTATGTGAACCTTAAAATATATGACGTTTCTGTCCTATGTTGATGGGTCGTGGTAAGCAACTTAACGAATAATGTGTGATATACAAACTGATCCTGAATGTTCTGAGTAAAGGTTCAACCAAAGCAGAGGTGTGTGTCGTTGGAAACTATGGAACATAAGATGCGCTTTCTTAGTGCGCCAGCAATTTTGGTGGCCATTTCTCGCATTTGTCTGTCCATCCGTCCGCCCGCCCGTCCGTCCGTCCGTCCGACCGTCGGCCCGCCAGCCCGCCCGCCCGCCCGCCCGCCCGCTCGTCTGTCTGTCTGTCTGTCTGTCTGTCTGTCTGTCTGTCTGTCTGTCTGTCTGTCTGTCTGTCTGTCTGTCTGTCTGTCTGTCTGTCTGTCTGTCTGTCTGTCTGTCTGTCTGTCTGTCTGTCTGTCTGTCTGTCTGTCTGTCTGTCTGTCTGTCTGTCTGCCTGCCTGTCTGCCTGCCTGCCTGCCTGCCTGCCTGCCTGTCTGTCTGCCTGCCTGTCTGTCTGCCTGTCTGTCTGTCTGTCTGTCTGTCTGTCTGTCTGTCTGTCTGTCCTGTCTGTCTGTCTGTCTGTCTGTCTGTCCTGTCTGTCTGTCTGTCTGTCTGTCTGTCTGTCTGTCTGTCTGTCTGTCTGTCTGTCTGTCTGTCTGTCTGTCTGTCTGTCTGTCTGTCTGTCTGTCTGTCTGTCTGAAGCCGGTTTTGTGTCGCGATGCTCACCTGCCCACAGTGTCAGGCGGCAGCTCATTTAATCGTGACAGGCTGCCCGGGAAGAGCAACCTGGGTCGCAACCCAGCCCAAGCTACACAAATCGCACCGATGACAACACCCGCCATAGCACCTGCCTTGTGCAAAAGCGCCACTGCTCACCTGCCCACCGAGTGGTTCACTTGCCAAGGTGTTACTGGTGGGCAGATTAGCAGTGGCTCAGTGGCATAAGGCAAGTGCTCTGGCAGGTGTTGCCATGTCCTTTCAATTTATCTTGAAGGAACACACACATAAACAAACGCCTGAACCTAGCATAGTAGCGCAGCACCGAAACACATCATGCTAGGGCAAATATCCGCATTTGTCCTAATAACCCAAATCGACTGATATTTCTTTTTCTTTCAGTGGCCACCGACCCAAACAGCTGAGAGGAAGAGCGGCATACTTACTATTGGAGGCCCCGGAGCGAAAACCTTACAAGCGCTGGCCACCAGTATGAACTTTACGTAAGCGTTATTTGCTATTAGTACACCTCTATGATATTTGTTCCAACCGTTACGTGTACGTTTCATTTGTATTTTGGGATACACCAGGAAGGCCAGAAAGAACGAAGACAGCGAGCAAAAAACAAAACACAAAACAACTAAAGCACTAAATCCAACCAAAGGAAACAGATAATAAATCCCTGATAAGGTGCGAGCAAAACAACGAAGTTTTGTTAAAAAAGCGTGAATAATAAGTAACTCAGGTTAGGTTCAATGTTCTTGCATGTTGGCGCGCCTCACTAATGCAGGCGGCAGTACTTAGGCCGTACTATAGATGTGAGCAGGCTTGCCTGTAGCGCTGGAACTGTGGCCGGAGGAGCATAAGATGTAAAATTTTAAGGCAGGCAGCCGTTTTCCCAGATAATCTTTGCGCTCAAGCGTTGGCACATAGCTACACAAATGATGAGGTTAAATGCAGTGCCTGCAGCAAAGCAACGGCGATGAGATTTAGCCTTTAATTATTACACCGCAGCACACTACTCCAGCGCTCTAGACAAGTGGGCTCCCGTTTGTGTTGCTTAATTCGCCTGATTGGGATTCCCGGTACGTAAATGCACATTTTTAATCATACAGCCTTGTTCTAGTGGCTCGGACTACTGTTTTACTTAAACTTCGCGACAGCTCGTCATACTCCAAGGCAGTATTTGGTGAACAACTGTGTATGTGTGAGCTTCCTCATCAAGCCATAGAGTTTCTTACTGCACTCTAGAGGGAAAGCTGATGGCTCTTCACTTCACCTACATGGACGCCCGAGGCATGCCGGGAAGACAGTACAACGGATTCTCATCTTAATGGCTTGTTGACTGTGGTACAATTTGGATTTTTTCGCTTGTTCAGTTTCTTTTTCACCACTGCAGTTTTGCTAGTGTTTTATGCGCTTTGTGGTTGTATAGTGCAGCTACACACGCAGTTCATTTAAGATCCGAAGCATCCGAAGACGCTTGACTCGAAGTGGGCTTAGCACAGTGTCTGGTGGCTGCTAGGCCTAAATTCCGTTTAACCGGCAGCAGCAAACTAGGTTTTGCTCATCGGGAACCTGCACTACCTGGGCATTTAAATGCGAAAGAGAAGTTTTTTTTGTGTGTGAACTGAGAACTCGGCAGCCTGCTGCCGTGACCAGTATAGTTGACCAGTTTAGTTACAGGTGGGATTAGCCTTGCTTATTCTGCCGGAAATTGCTTTACCGTAGCGTCACTTATACGCTTATAATGACCTAAAACCTGTCGGATCTGCCCCGCTATGCGCACGGTCAGTTATAATAGTACATATTCCACTCCCGAAGGCACCACATATGCACACATTCACTCACAGTAGAACATTGTCCATTGCAGTGCCACCATCCATGCACCCATTCACCCATTCACTCGTAGAATAACATAGTTCACTCCAGAAGGCACTATCTACGCACACATTCAATCACAGTAGACCATAGTCCGTTCCTGCTGTCACCATTTAGAAACAAGATCAGTGTCCTGCAGAAATGTTAAAAGAAGGCTTGCAGCCTCCCTTCTGCACGTCTGGTTTCCACTCGGGTGGACAATGCCCTGCACCGTACCATGAAGGGCTTCTGTCTTCTTGAAGGAGGCGAACATCACATACCTTTCCGCGTTGTACTCTGGGCAGTAAATAATATAATATTCTATATCCCCGCACACACTGACCGTGACCACTCTGCACATTTCTGGTAGGAGTCTCGGAGACACTTTAAAAGCGCAAAGTACTTCCGCGAGCGCAACTTATGTTAACCGAACTCACCGAGGATTGCGTTTGGTTCATCTCGAAGACTGGAGTTGGCCCAGCACTGCATGCAGGAACAACTTCCACTGCATAAATTACTGCATGAATACCTACATGTTGCACTTGTCAGCATGAACACGGCCGTCATTTCTTGCGTAGACGTCTAATGCTCTAAACCAGATTACAGCCGTTCACATCGAAGTCACACCACTCGATGTAAATGTTCATTCTCACATATGCCTCTCCATCCTTGCACATGTTTAGGGGCTGTCCTTTGTACACGGAAGGAAACTAGTCTGAACGATGTATTTGCCAGAGTTATTTTGACAAAATTGTACAAGCAATCCTCAAACGCTTTGTTCAAGCTCTCTTCTCGCCTCGCCTCCTTCAGATACACGGTCGAACAAGCGTACGATTACGGCAAGCGTCTGCCCAACGGATCGTGGACGGGGATAATGGGTGCTCTCCAGAGAAAGGTAACAACTCCTGCGTTGCAAAGTATCTGCTAGAAAATATTTTAGCAAAGGATTTCTTTTGTTTTGCCGTAATCGCACAAGGAGTTGCATGTTTTTCAGCAGATATGAGTCTGCCCAATAACATTACTGTTCTCTTTTCTTTAAAGTTTCGTGCATCCTATTTACGCATTTCTTCTATTTTGCACCTGGCACTAATGGTGCCCTCGATGACCTTTCTCGATGCCCATGTTTCAAGTTCGGTTTCACATGCCTTCCAGGAGGCTGATGCAGCGTTTGCAGCGATGCTTTGCACTCAAGAACGCTACAGTGTGGTGCGCTGTGGACCCTATCTCCTAACTGCTGACCTAAGTATTTTGTCGACGTCATCCCCGGATCGTTTCGATGCCTTCAGCTACGTCCATGCTTTTGACCCTGAGGTATGTGGACAGTGCTGTGCCTGCGCTCAAATCTACTAGGTGGCAACTAGACAATGCTTTCTAGAGGTAGATGCAGATTCCGAGAGGACGGCGCATTTTCGAGGAGATGTTGGGCAGAGAAAGAAGAGAATGCTGCTTTCAAAGATAAAAATGCTATAAAGAATGTAGCAGATGGATAAAACTACGACCACTTCATCCTAGTGTAGCGCAGTAAGACCACGTAAGCGCCGCTTTATATAATCGTTTTGTTTTACATTTCTTACTCTCAAAAATTTGATGACTTCATGCTGACGCAATCATTGCCTACGAAAAAGCACTGCCTCCAGCCGCGTCACGGCACATCCCTATTATTAATGCGTTAGCATTACAACGCTTATTGGAATGAAAGCATGGTGGCGGCCGTTGAATATTTGATCCTTTGAATTTAAGGAAAACATTTCGTTACGTAGTTCACTAAAAATTGATGCATTGTACCATGTAATGAAACGCTTTTATATGATGGGAGTGAATTATCTGTAAAATGCAGTGACGCGTCTGCACGAACTCTCTTAAGTGTTCAATGATCCTTCCAAAAATAATTCCAGACAAGAATTTGTTATCGAACAAAAATGAGACTAACTCCTCTTGTTATAGTCATATAAATGCCCTCATGGCTTATACTGCCCACTAGGGTCCGTATTATTGAGAAAAGTATTGAATTTGAAAGTAATTAATATCTGCAGTACTGGAAAAAATGATGTCATCCCGACCAGCAAACCGAAGGTCAAAGATACGGTCTCTTTAACACTTATGTCTAACTCTTTACAATGCAGGCTCTTGAGTACCACTCGCAAAAGCACGTTAATTGGATCCGCATGAATTTAGGAACCTCGATAATTTGTAGACTCTGTCGGATCCCGTCATTCGTATGTGTGGTTCTGTGACATGAAACTCTCGTTAATTCGGGAGAATTTGGCCACACTTCAAGTAACCTGAACAGGCGACTGAGCTCGCATGTGTACGAAGTGGCGGAGATGGTTTGATGATCGTAGTGATAGACTTAGAAGTCTCGCCGCTTGAGCACGAGATGATGGTTTTGTCCACCCAAAATGGGAAGGCATGTTACGCATCGTTATAACTATCACCTGGAAAGGTACGCCGTATGCTTTTGTGTATTGTGACCTCCACCATACACTTTGTTTTATTTGCGTGAATAATCGTTTTACATTACATCGCGTGCATGTACTAGGACAGTTGATAAGCACGACGGCTTAGAAGAAAGGCCCGCTCGGTCAAGGAAGGAGTAGATGAGACCCCGGCCCTGGTGAAGGATGCCTAGCACATGACTAGGAGATTCGCGCGATTGCAACAATGCGATGTCATCGGCATAAAAGAAGGGATAAAGATCGAAAATTGATGACAACTGAACACCGAGGGGAACAAGGGAATGAAGTTGGGAGCTGCCTCAGGCGAAGAAAGTGCGCTGAAGTATGAAAAAGAAGCCTTCGGCAGACACGTGGGGACGAAAGCCGATGAGGGTGTGAGGAAACGAGTTAGAAGCCTCTAAATGCTTCCAAAGCCTAGTGAGCGCCGTGCGCTTCATTGTCTTCCCAACACAGGAAGTCAGAGAAATGGAGCGGAGATTGGTTAGGCCCGGAGGCTTGCCTGATTCAGGGATGAGGGAGATGAATGAGGAATTCCAGGATGATTGTAAGGAACCTTCGTCCGAAGCGGTGTTATCGACGGAGGTTAGGTGCTCTTTACGGTTGCGACGGTTGCGAGCGTAATATTTGTAGACGTTTGTCAACCTCAGCTTTAATTTCTTCAGGTATTGCGCGACGACCGCGCAGCAGTCTGATTCACTGGCTGAGTTTTCGTCCGAACCTGGGTCAACTTAATTATAACATTTTCTGCGGTGGGAAACACACATCTTGGGGGTGTCCCAGGTTGGTTCCGAACGTGGGTCAACTCAATTTTCAAAATTTCGGAGGTGGGTCAAGCCAATTTTGGGGTTTAAAATGTCGGTTCCGAACGTGGGTGAAAACAACTTCCAAATTTTCTGCGGTGGGCAAACTCGTTTTTGAGGTGTCTCTGGTAGGTTCTCAACGTGGGTCCACTCATATTGTAAACTTCCGGGCGTGGGTCTCTCAAATTTGGGTTGGGCCGAGCCTATTTTCGGGAGGTCCCAGGTCGGTTCCGAATGTGGGTCAACTCAATTTTAAAATTTTCGAGCGTGGGCCTAGCCCATACAGAGGTGCCCCACGTTAGTTCTGAACATGGGTCAACACAATTTTTAAATCTCCAAGGGCGGTCTATCCAAAGATTCGGAAGTGGACCAACAAATTTTTGGAGGGTGGAAAATTCCGTTTTGAGATTAGGAAATATCTCTCTTCCACCCGGACACATCCAGGCTTACCGGCAGTTAAATTCGATCAAGGTCATTTCATCTCAAAGGTCAACGGCCAAGGATCAAAGATCGAGGCTTCAGAGACCCATCAGATTTTTCAGGATTGCTAGTAAACTAGCGCCTCCGCACTAAGAAAAATATTTATTTCCGCATAAATTCCTCGCCTCAGTGATCAACGATTACAGTTCTACATAAAAAAGGGAATGATAATGTGGGATGTTTTAATTTGATTTTTGTTGGTCCCAAAAACTCGAAATTAGGTTAATTCAAACATTTTTTTCTTATACAACGAAGTCCCAATGAACGAGATTGTACTGCAAAGGTGAATAGCGCAGATGTTTTCCGTGAACCCAGACACTCTTCTCTAATTTTTAGGCGAAAGCCTTTAATGGCTCATGCTCGCGGCCACCGATCGTGTCCGTCCGTCCGTGATGCTTCGTTTAGTGGGAACTAATAAAGGTAGGAGGAAAAGAATGATCGCTTCATATAGAGGAGGAAAAATAACCCTAGGATTTAGGTTTGGTGACTGTAGAGTAATTAGTTATTTATAGCAAAAAATGTCAAAATTGCGTGGAAATAACACGGACGTCGATATATCCATGGGAACGGTGGGACGTCACATCCACTCGAAGTCGTCACGTCGTAGTGAAATAACTCCGGAACTAATAAAGATAGGAGAAAAAGAATAGGTGCCTCAGATCGAGGAGGACAAATTGAACCTAGAAGCCGTTTAGTGACTATAGAGTAATTATTTATTTAATAATAGTAAAAATGTTTAAAAAATGCGTCAAAAAACAGTGAGACGTCACATTCACCAGAAATCGTCACAGCACGGTGTAAAAAAGCACAGAATGGACGGAAGAAAACACCGGATTTAGTAATTAGTAAATAATAATTTATATCAATTAGCATTACACAGTAATGAAAACAGTAAGGCTTTCGCCTCACGCAGTTTAGATCGTCGACGTGCCCCGCCCCAATTTTTCTCTCCCCGCCTTACCTCTACCACAGTACACTGTCAACTAAAAATGAGCCAGTGCACAGTACTGAAGTCACAATTAACGCTGCCTTTAAACACAATTTTTCGATGAAAAATAGCGCTTGCCTTACAGAGTAACCTAATCGAGATAACCACTACACTCAAAGAGAGGTACCATTTGCTATCTTGAGAAACTTGGAGTGTTCACTGTATTTCAAGGTAACTGCAACGGTGACGTAAATTGTTCTCACGCCAGTTATTAAAATGAACAGTCACCTCTGCACAGTTACAGTGGCACACGAGAACCCTACAGACCGAGAATATCAACCATGAATCTATTTTACCCGAAGACATGTAGCTTTGTCAGTAATCGCAGCTTCTCCTGCATATGCGTAAATTCGTTAATGCGCGTATCTCTACTTTTTAGACCCTTCCTGGTAGTACTTGTTAGCTACTCGCTAGTACCAAACTCAGGACAATCGTAACATTTCCTCAGCTTAGTCTGCTGTTAATCGAGCAACTGCATCAGTTGGTGTTGGCACTGATAACATTAGGCATCAGTATTGCATCTTCTTATAAACTTGCACAAAGCAGCATAGCTTTAGCTTTAAGCTGCATCCCAAGAATCATACTGGAGTTTGTTTAGGTCGGTCGTAAATTTGATCAATTCGCCCTCTGGAATCAAGCTGTAGGTGACAGCAGCCGTCATGATATTTTGTCCTTCAGGTTTGGGCCGTCGTCTTCATCTGCCTCGCCATCACCGCCTTTCTGGTGGCCCTCGCTGCATGGCTGCCCAAGCATCCAGGGCGTAGAAGCTACAGCGAGCTCATCCGTGGAACCTGCAACTATGGCTGGGACCTGTTCGGCCTGCTCTTCGCTGAAAGTGCGGCGAGTCTTTAGCCTTTGGTTTAATTACATGACGAGTACTTTCCCTTTGAGACTGTCGATCTCAAAAGGTCAATGCACTGGGGAACATTGATTATTAAAGGGACAAAACAACGACTGCAAACAACATCCAGTTGTTCTCTTTTATTAAATTAAGTCATTTCTCTCTTTCTTTATTGCTTCCTTTATTATTTCCTTGGACAGAGTCCAAGAAGGGGCCGAGGCTAAAGACGACCGGGCACCTGCCAAGGTCCCCAGTTCCCTTGCACAATATACAAAAACACAAATAGCATAACAAAGTTCGGTCAAGCAGTCACCTAAGATTAGGGAATGGGAATAAAAAAATTCTTTGGAGGCGCTTAGCTATCTCATAACTGCGGGAAGGCGAAAGCAGTTTGCGACTCATTGCACTGATTTGAATTTGAGCGGTGACGTCACGCTGCGCATGCGCAGTTGCTGCTTGGTGGCAGATCACACCAGCCGCCACAGTGGGCAGTTTGCTCACAGTCCACTTGGCAGGTTGTGATCACGTGCCAAAGTCACGTGACCTAAAATGTAAGTGGCGGGCAAGGACGCGTAACCTAAATGTAACGGACGGGCGCGAGTATCAGCCATTAACGGCTATCGCCTTAATACAAAAAGAGACAAGTTACTCTCAGAATAATATATCATTTTAGACAATTTATCTTTCAGTACAATACGACAATAAGTAGAAAATAAAAGTGAGCTGAATGTTACATTGCAAACAATGTCTACAGCATCCAATGAAATGCAAGCACCGCACGCCATTTATGTGGCGTTTTCTGGCTACGTTGATGTTTTCTAGCTGTAAAGACGCCTTCATTGCTGCGAAAAGTGCATTTAAAAATCTTCACGCCACTCGATTCATACGTGTGACGACTAATCAAATAGCACCGCGTGATCTGCGGTGGATGTGAATGGCGTTACAGCCTAGCCTCAGGGATCCGCGATATATAAAGAACTCTGTCAACGCACCGCAGTTTACTTCCGAAATTGGCCAGTGGTGGGGATACCTATATTTCAAAATTTTGGCCATTCCTAGTTACCCGCCGCGGTGGCTCAGTGGTTAGGGCGCTCGACTACTGATCCGGAGTTCCCGGGTTCGAACCCGACCGCGGCGCCTGCGCTTTTATGGAGGAAAAACGCTAAGGCGTCCGTGTGCTGTGCGATGTCAGTGCACGTTAAAGATCCCCAGGTGGTCTAAAATATTCCGGAGCCCTCCACTAAGGCACCTCTTCCTTTCTTTCACTCCCTCCTGTATCCCTTTCCTTACGGCGCGGCTCAGGTGTCCCCCGATATATCAGACAGATACTGCGCCATTTCCTTTCCCTCAAAACCAATTAATAATATTATTATTATATTTATTCCTAATTTATATGAGCTCTTCATTGAATTAAAGTAGAGTCTTCGTCAATAAGTAGATCTTTTTCAACTTTAGTTATCCACCACGTTCTTTTAAGAGATCTCCCGACGGTGAAAAAAAGTTGCACTTGCCTATACCGGCTTCGTTTCCGGCGCCGTTATGAATTAGGTACGCTTCAGTGAAAGTGCCTCAGACTGACTGACTCGCTGTGAAACTGAGAGGGGAGCAATGCAAGCACCGCTGGAACTGCAGTGTTCTAAATAAGGTATGACGCCTTCACCGTGTC